>NC_064759.1:2237500-2610000 GCF_011397635.1 Epinephelus fuscoguttatus
CTGGATCATGTTTTGTCAAAAATGGCTCTTTTGATAGTTCAGATTGATTTGCACTAAAAACCTCAGAGTTGAGTCTGGCTTTGAGGAGAGCTCAGATCAGTTTCAGTTCAGTTTTAAATACTGATGTTTGAAAAGGACTGTTGTTAAATGAGGTCCCCAATCAATCAATAAATCAGTATGTTCACTGTTGTCCATGCAGCCATGCAAGGAATTCAAGGTAACAAAGCACGATGTATTGATTTACAAACATTCACTGTGTGTGTGAGTTTTAAAACAGGAACACACAGAGAGAATTTACAGTTTGAACGCAGCACAAAGATTTAATGAGAAGAAACAAGACAAGTAAACTTTCTTTGAAAACTGTCCAGCAGGAACTCAACTTAACACTCAGTGTGTGTGTGTGTGTGTGTGTGTGTGTGTGTGTGTGTGTGTGTGTGTGTGTGTGGGATCACATGGTCAGATTAGATATGAACAGAAGAGTTATGTAACCAGCTGATCCTCAGCAGCACGTGCAGCGCTCGCTTCATTCACAGTTTTAATCTCTTCTACGAACTGATGCTGGATCAGTCAGCACTCCTCTGAGTGATGATGTCATCAGGGTCTCTGTGACCTCTGTGACCTCTGTGACCTGTCGTCTTCCTGAACTCATCACTCAGCCATCGACCTGCAGTCACAGTAAAAACACTTTGTTACAAACTTTATTTATATTCACTGATGGATCACTGAGAGGACGAGACATCAGCACACACACGTCAGTTACTGCAGCTCGAGAGTCGGACTGACCGAATGTACTGAAAGTATCTGAAGTAAAAGTAAAGTAGAAGTTGGTCGAGTTGATTTATAATATTTAGAGAAAATAAAATGTTAAATCCTCCAGACTTATGAAGAGACGTCTGAGCGTCCTAAACCCTTTTTTGTTTTGCAGAGAATACTTGAAAATGTCTGATCTGAATTAAAATAAATAATAAATAAATAAATAAATAAATAAATAAAATCATCATCTAAATCTCGCAAAAAGAAAAAATAAAGCAGGAGGCTGCTCTAAAAATACTGAAGAAAATTATTTTAGAAGAAAATTTAAATTTGATCATTTCAGATAAAATATAAATGCCAGACTAAAATGATTTGATGATGTGTTTTTCACTGGAAAATGAATTTTGTCGTACAAATACGTGTTGTGTTAAAAGTAATCAGAAATCCGGAGTTTGTGATTCATTACAGTCACTCTGATGTGACGAAGAGAGAACTACAGAAGTAAGAATAAAAGTTTGAAATACAAGCATGTTAAGTAATAAAATAAAATAAAATGAAATAAATAATAAATTAAAATAAAGTAAAATACAAATATGCATTATGCAACAATGTTTAACACTGTACTTAAGATATCAAAAAAAAAATGTATATCTTCACTGTGCTGAGTGTGTGAACATATAAAAATATGTGCTACATCACACTGTATAAACTCTCAGAAATATTAAATATGTATTGTGCTAAAATGATCACTACAATCTCCAAAATCTGCAAAGTAACTAAAGCTGTCAAATAAATATAAAGAATAAAAAAAGCCTCTGAGATGTGGAGAAGAAGGGTTTAACTTGTGCTTAATATTGTGTTTATATGCAATAAAAAAATGAAAACACACGAAACACGAAGTGATAAAACAACAAAGTAAAAGCAGTGATTAAAATAGTTCAGTATGACGAGGTTAACTCTGCTGAGGAAATACCCTCTGTGTGTGTGTGTGTGTGTGTGTGTGTGTGTGTGTGTGTGTGTGTGTGTGTGAGAGAAGTCACTCAGATGTGCTGAAGCTGCATCCAGTTATTGTATTTCCAAAATAAAATAAAGTTTATGAGCTGAATTTCAGGATGCAGCTGAAGACAAACACTGACTGTGGAGTGTGTTACATTACGTATCACACACTCTGTACATGGTTTAAACTTCAACATGCAGTTAATATATATGATACTTACGGTCTGCTCACACTGCAGAAGTGCGTCCAGACTAAAATCTCACAGTTTTTGGACTTTGTTGTCACAGACTGCAACACGCTGCTCACAGCTGGAGGGAAATTAATATATAAGTACATTATTACATTATATGACAACCAATACACTCCACTACACCACTTTTATCTCCTGTGACCTCACAGTCATGCCTCCATTAGACTATATTCTTAAATGCCATAAATTTAAACAGTCAAAACAAACGTATTTAATGGGATTTATTTATCAACAACCAGCTAATTAGGATTTTGGTTTACTTATAAATAGTTATTATTCTGAGTGTAAAAATTAAGAGTACACCGTATAGATAAAAATAAAAGAGGGAAATTTGAGGTTTGTGATTTTGGGCTGTATAATAAAATTCACTTCACTAATTTGATTTATGGAAAGACTCATTGAATGTATACATATTTTAAATTTAAGATAAATTTAAAGTCTTACCTGGCTGTAATGGAGTCTGATGAGCAGAGGTGTATTGTGGGTGATACTTTGGAATGTAAAGAAAATGCTTTTTATTTCAGTTTTATTTTGCTGTATTTGTTTTTTAAATTTGTGCTTTAACTTAAAAAGATATTGAGCCTCTTATTTACAGAAAACAAGGTAGATTTAATTTTTGATTTTGATTGGAAAGTAAGCAGGTTTTGACGACGTCTTTATATCATATTATAATTAATTAATAGTTAAATTATTCAATTGATTATTGTTATTAGTTTTATTATCAAAGTGATTTGGAATTAATAGTCAAATAGAAATACAAGGTAAATTGATGTCAGTCGTTTTTATTTTGAAGGCTGTCAGACTACTTCCGTTCTAAACCTTGCTAGCTCCGGTTAGCTTAACGCAGCTAAATGACGTCTCCGTTAGCCCACGGTATAAACACGGGCGGTCCGGTGTCCTCCGTTAATTAGTCGCGTACAGCTCTCTCGGGACGGATGAACCAAACTGTCCGGTGTCCGGTTAAACACAGCCGACATTAACGGAGCCTCTCAGCCCGGTGTGAGCGTTAGTTTCTGGGGCCAGAAACTGTTTTTAAGAGAGCTACGCAGATAACGGTCCGAACCGGAGAACCGGGCTCCCTGCCCGCTACATACACCCCGAATTAACGGTCACTTTCCCCGCGGGTGGTCCGGTATAGCGGCGGCTCTGACCCCGCTTTGTTTCTGTGGATGTTACCGGATCAAAAAAGCACCATGGAGTTTCTCTGGAGCCTCTCCCGGTGCTTGGACACGGTGAGGTAACGGGAACGGGACCGGGTTGCTTCACACACACACACACACACACACACACACACACACACACACACACACACACACACACATCAGAGAGCAGCAACCTGTTGCCGGTGACGCAGAGAGGATGAACGGAGCTGCCGTAACGATCCTGCTGCTGCTGCTGCTCAGCGGCCGTGCTGCCTTCACTGCTGCCCGGTCCCTGAACGCACCGCAGGACGGAGAGGTTCCGCCTCCGGACGGACAGACGGACGGTACCGACAGTCTGACAGCTGCTGTGACAGGTACACACTTTAACGGTTACTGTGAACCGGCTGACGCTAACTGACAGACACTACTGTGTGAGGAGGGGAATTATTAAGAAGCTGTAATTCATTAAAACATTAAGTTAATCTGTGTGATGTGACGGATGAAGTCTGTCTGTGTCTGTGACCTTTGACCTTTGACCTGATTGAATGCTTGCCCGTTGTCAGGGTAACCTAATCTGACACTAGCAGCCTCTCACTCAGCTGACTGCTGTGACTGTAACTGTCTGTACTGAAACTAGAGCTGCAAATAACCAATATTTCTATGATAGATTAAGCAGCCTGTTATCTTATTGATCAACTGATTAATTCATCAATGCAAGAAAATCAGAAAATAGTGAAACATTCCCTGTTAAATAACTCAGAGTCCAAAGTGATGTCTTCAAATAGTTTGTTTCACCTGAACACGTCCAGAAATTCAAAGTTATTCAGTTTATTAACGTGTACGAAAGAAAAACATCTCACATTTTAATTCAGTTGTTATATCGTAAACAACTGGACGTTAAAACGTCATCAAGAAATTCAAACAAGTCCAGCTGCCTTCGATATAGCACTAGAATATGTAGAATATATGACCTTCACATAATCCGCTCCAAATGAATCTATATTTTTAAAGTCATTACTAAAAGTGTGTGTCATATAAAAACTAAAGTGATGGTCAAAGTTGTCACAGTGAAATTTAAGGTGTGCTGATGGATTCACGTCATCAACTCATGCATTGAGTAACATTACAAGTTAACGTTCCACCTTAAAAGTTGCCGGCAGTCGGCCCAGTTTTCTCTGATTTCAGATGTCGTGACAAATTTAGGTAAGAGCTAAAAAAGGTAAAAAGGTCGACTTGGGCTCAAACTGAAGTTTATCACCTTGGAAGTTTTCTGTGTACAAGTGAAGCAAAGATATTAAACACATAGTGATGAAAAATAGTCATTTTTGGTGAGAAGCAGAGAGTCTTTTTTTTTTTTTTTGTTTTTTTTTAAGATATTTTTTGGGGCTTTTTAGCCTTTAGTGTATAGGACAGACAAGCGAGAGAGGAAGAGACATGCAGCAAAGGGCCACTGGCTGCGGCAACAGCCTTGTACATGGGGAAACTGCTCTACCACTAAGCCACCGACGCCCCCCGATTGAGCATGTTGAATCGGTGAGAGAGATCACTCTGATTGGCTGTTCAGGTTTTTATTTCCTCGCCCCTGTAGCGAGTGAATCTGCCTGTAGTGAAACCGGGGCTAACCGGTGCTTCCTCCTCAGGCTCCACTTCACTCAGCTGCCCCACAGACCCGCTGCTTCTTCCCACTTTAACCTGAATAACAAACCGGAGCTAGCTGGGAGCGGCTAGCGGAGTGTTAGCCGCAGCATGACCGAAGGGAAGCACAGCCAGTTAGCCTCCGCTAGTCTCTGAGCTAGCCCCGGCTCTCCGTTTGGATCCAACCGGAGCACCGAGCCCTGGTTTGTTATTCAGGTTAAAGTGGGAAGAAGCAGCGGGTTTATCGGGCAGCTGAGTGAAGTGGAGCCTGCGGAGGAAACACTGGGAGTGTAGTCTGTGTAGTGTGTTCAAATGCAACTGACACAGGGCGACGTGAGGCGACGTAGACGACGTAACAGTTGGCTTTCGTCGCCGCTAGTTCTTTGATGTCGGTTTGGTGTGTCTGCACCTTAAAAAGGGGTTTTGGGTCCCCTGAAACGAAACAACCCCAAGCTGTGGGTGCACGTTATCAACTTGTGATGGCCCAGGGTATGAACAGGCTAACAGGAAGCAATAATGATGAAACGATAGCAGATGATTTTATACCTAATATTTATAATCATGATTTTTGTCTAGTCATTTTATTAACTTTTATTGTATATTACTGAATTGTTTTATTTTATGATCTATGGAAACACTGCTGCTTTTTTTTAACTGCGTCTTGTCAGGTGTCCTTGAGTGCTCTGAGAGCGTCCTATAAATAAAATGCATTATCATTATTATTAGAAAACATAACGAGGGCAGGACCTGGCTCCAGGCCGAGACTATTCGCTGATCAAAATAGTTGACAGATGATTTTCTGTCTATTGATGAATCACTGCAGCTTTACTTTGGAGTCTTGAAACTGACAAACAAAACCCAACTCAGTTTTATTAGTTTATAGTTTAGTTTATTTGAGAAGAGACGGTGCACATTAATGAATACACACAGTTAAAAAATGCCAGAATTAACCAAAGGGCTTTTTCATCTGTAGTCCCTTTAATTTATTTATTTATTTAATCTTTATTTAAACAGGAAGTCCCATTGAGACTGAAGAGCTCTTTTACAACAGAGACCTGGTCGAGGCAGCAGCCAATCAGAACACATTAAAATGCAACTAATACAACATATAAAACAAAAATCCACAGTAAAACAACAACTATTAGTGTCCTCTCAAGAAAAACATGCACATGTCTGTGTCACCATATTCTTTATGATGTGTTTATAATTTAGATCTTTTTGAGGATTGTTTCATGACCATGGTGCAGAGTAGGAAAATACAGTTTTCCTCACATCTGTTAAAACCAGATGTTCGTTAGAAAGCAGCCACAGCTGGAAACTACCAGAGCTGACAGACAGCAGGGTTCAGAGGTCGGCTGGGAGTTTGACCAGTAGTGCTTTAGAGATAAAAATATACCAGTGCTGCTGTCTGTGAGTGGTCAGTGATGTCCAACACACCAAGTCATAATGAGAACACAGTGATGAGTCAGGGACTGTCCTGGATCAGTTTGTTGACCGTGTGTTTTCCTCGACTTTCTGTGTGACCTCAAACTTCTCTTTAATAAAATTAAAGTTGGATTCAGACGACATCATATTTATCTGGACTCCATTAGGGCGGTCACTGTGTCAGATAAGTTGATTATAGAGTTATAACTTCGACTCTCGTTAAATCAGTTAACTACTAGGTAGCGTTAGAGGTGTGATGCTAACAGTTAGCCCCGTCACTGTGTGTGTGTGTGTGTGTGTGTGTGTGTGTGTGTGTGTGTGTGCGTGTAGGTGTGCAGGTGATACACCGAGAGAGGAGGGTTGGAGTGAATCACTGCGCTGTGATGAAATAATGTTTTAACCGTTTTAAAGACAAAAATGATTAAAAATCAATACATGGTGATCAGTGTTGTTATGGACACAAATAAATCAGTGTGATTGGAAACAACAAGACTTAATATTTATTTAGAATTTCTTTGTCATTTCTTAAAAAACAAAACAAAACACGAATACCTGAATTCAAAAATTAAAAGATGAATACCACCCAACAAATTTTCCTACCCAGTTTACCCAATCTGTGTTACCAGTTTACCCAGTCTGTGTTCCCAGTTTACCCAGTCTGTCTGTGTCCTCAGGTGTGGACAGATGGCGGCGCCCCCTGCTGCAGAAAACTCGTCCCTTTGTCCTGGTGGACGGACGAAGGCGGAGCCTCACTGAAGCTCTACAGGTCAGAGACATGAAACCTCGTATCTCTAACAGGTCAAAGGTCAGGACTTCAGACCAGTGATGATGTCATACTGGGATCACACTGGACATCTACTGGTGTATTGCTGGTGTTGTACTGGTCTGTTACTGGTGTGTTTCTGTGGTCGTCCTGAGCTCAGTCTGGTTTCCATCAGACTGCCCTCTGGATGTTTTGGATGGGTGGAGTGTACACTCACATACTTCTCTTCCTCATTTGAGAAAACAAAAGCACATGAAGTTCCCACACACCCACCCACCTGTTACCATGGTTACCTGATGGAGGCATTTCAGGGTGTGACAGCACGTCTGTGTCAAAGCCTCATGGGAGTTGTAGTTGTTGATGCTGCGGCAGCACAGTGAGCAGGTCCTGGATCAGTTTGTTGCACATGTGTCAGCTGGAATGGCTGTTTGTTTAAGAAGCGCTTGATTTGATGCGTAGCAGAGTTTCTCTGAGCGGAGCACTGTAAACGTCGATGTTGCATCAGTCATGTTGTTTAATTGTGGGAAGCCAAAATTGTGACTGAGATTATTGTTTGATTTGTGCAGCCTGAGAGAGAAGACAAAAACAGATGACTGATAAGTTTGTTTGTCAGAATGTTGTGAGGCGTCTCAGATGAAGCATCAGTTGTCGTCCACAACTGTTGCACCTGACGCCGTTTTCATTCCTGATGCCTTACAAGTGTCGGGTCGCGCTGATATCATGCAGTCTGAACCCTGCAGAACTGATCAGACCTCATATACACTGAGACATCTGTGTGACGACATTAGATTAGACTTTATATTAATATATATGAACTCTATATGTCTACCTTCTCTTTCTTCTGCAAACTATAACTTTGGTTTGAAAGGATTAGGATTGCAATGGTATACTGGTTTTAAGGTTTACCATGATATGAAAATTGACAGTTATCATCACACTGTGTACATTTGCTTATCTACAATAATGAAAAAAATATAACTGAACGAAGAACATCACCTTTATTTTAGTTCTTTTCAGAAGGGAAACTTTTACACATAAAAATGTTTCCAAGTTTCAATTTTAGTAATAAAATGTTTGTTCAACCAAAAATAATCCTTCAGTTTTTATCCTTAAGGGTCGTTCTGACTGATGATAATTATAACTTGTAATACCATAATATTTTCTGAGATGATTACGACACTGTGAAAATCTCTTAACGCTGTTAAAAAGAAGAGTTGTTCAGTCTTCACTGTTCAGCACAGAAACAGACAGTATTTTATATTATGAGGAAATGAAGAACAGATCATCGTCTTGAGGACGGACAGGAAGTTATGTCTTAATTTTCTCCTTCATTCATGAACAGACAGTTTCCTTCACGACTACAGTCAGTGTGTTTCACTGGAATAAGAAAGAGAAAGGAAGTCGGAGCGTTGACAGTTTCCTGCAGGAACACTGAAATCTGAGGAAGGGGGGAGTGTTGGAGGATGGGCACTTCCTGTGCAGCTGACAGCAGCTCTTAGATCATTTCCTGTTAAATTCCCCCCACACTCACCCACCCTGACTCCACCCAGCTGGGAGGAAACAGGGAGAAAGAAGGAGAATGTGTGATGAAGTGTGTTAAACTAAAGGAGCAGTCCGCTAAATTAAACTCTCCTCATTGTCACAGGAACGGATGAACCCTCTGCTCTGAGGACGTCTGAATGATTTAATACTTTCTAACTGATCTAATGACGTCATTTATTGGGTTATTGGCAGAAATGGACTATAGTATAATAAGTCTGTTTTCTTTAGTGTGTAATCACCCAAAAACCAAACACTGGCTCCAAATAGGGACATTCAGGTTTTTGTGTCAGCCACTTTAAGCCCTGTCTCCACCAAACCCTTTCAGTCCAGCACCTTTGGAGCCAACAGTAACCCTTCAGACTAGGGGTGTAACGGTACACAAAAATCTCGGTTCAGTACGTACCTCAGTACACAAGTCACGGTTCTTTTTTTTCAGTACAGTAATGAAAAAAATAGACAACTATTAAATATCTTTTACTTATTGGTAACCTTATTAAAACATACCACCACAGCAGTTAACTCTTTTTACACAATTTTTGAATGAAACAAATATATATAAAATCCTGCTTTTTCACATTGTTTGAATGAAAATAGAAATATAAAAGTGAAAAATAAAATCCTGCTGTTTTTTAAACACATTTTTTGAATGAAAATATAAATAAAATAAAAAGTATAGTGCAGCTGGTCAGCTTTAAAGCCTGCTCAGATTCAGTTTTACTAGGAACTTACTTAGCTTTCCCACTTTGTTAAAGTGCAGTAAACAAAACATGCTTATATCTAAAGTGCAGCTTAAACAATTTTACTCAACTCCAATGGCGTTGGTTATTTCTTTAGCGCGATGGGCAGGGAAACGCTCTTTCTTTTTAAACGCCGACGATATCGTAGTTTGCACCAGATTGCTTTTTCTAGTCGTGCCGGTTAACGTTCAAACTCGGGTGGTGTCGCTTTAGATGCGTTAGCATGTTAGACGTGTTTCCAAGTACATACCCGACCGCTGTTCTGCAGTGTCGGCACACTGCTTTTGTCTTGTCCACTTGTTTATTTCCATCTTCGTATTTTACCCTGAAACCAAAGTGTTCCCAAACGGAGGACTTAAGGTTTGCGGGTGGGTCTTCAGGTTCGTCAGGCTCACTTGCCATGTTGTCAAAATGTGAGAATGCGCTGCACAAAGTGAAAGCGGAGATTTACGGGACACGGTCCGTCACTCAATTATGTCCGACGGGGAACTAGATATTTTAAATGGTTCGGCTCGCAAAAACAGAATTAAAATAAAACAAAATAAAATAAAATAATATCCTGCGCCCAATAATTCGGTACAGGGTCGTGCCGAACTGAAAGTCGCGTACCGAACGGTTCGACACAAATACATGTACCGTTACGGCCCTACTTCAGACTGATTCAAATAAAATCATACTGAACTGAACTGAACTGGACTGAACTGAACCGGACTGCACGGTGCAAACTGTGCTGTAGTTAGCAGATTTTTTTAATAGTGAAACAGCTTTATTCAGTGTTTGAACTGGTTTTAATCACCTGGTCTTTTTGTTAGAAGGTCCATTTCAGCTGCAGCTCGGTATGGCACGTCGTGTCTTAACTGATAGTGGAAACGCAAATCGGCACAGCATGGCATGACTCAGCTCGGCCAAAAGTGACGGTGGAAAAGGCCCAAACATTGATCTGCACAGTGGATGCAACATGTGTCCCATCTGTTGAGCACAATTGCCCAAAAATGACTCCCTGCACATCTGTGCCCTACTCTACTCAAAATATCTAAAACAAAAAGTTTAACCCCAAAACATATCTTACAGTACCAGGTTGCAACAGAGACAAACCAACCCTCTGACATCACTGACTAGGTTGTTGAAAAACAGCTGCAACATACAGGTGAAAAAGGGCTTTTCCAAGCAAATCTGGGTGAAAGTTTAACTTCAGTGAGGTAAAAATCAAATAAACCACAGTCATCAGTGTTTCATCTCCACTTCTACTGCTCTTGTATACTTTCTGTTTTTATTCATATTTTTATTTTATCTGCTTCTAATGATTTAGTTTTTACTTTTCTTTGTGCTGCTGCAACACCTGAATTTACCCTCTGGGGATCAGTGAAGGATCATCTTATGTGATCTTACCTTAAATCGATTAATCAACAAGTTATTTTTAGAACAAAGATTTCCTCGTTGCGTCTGTTTTCTGTGTTGATGTTGGACTGTGGGACAAATTAAGATATCTGAGGGTGTAACGTCAGTTTGTCTGAGACTCAGACGCCATTTTACAAACTGTTGCTGCTCTTTCTTTACTGTTACCAGGAGAAATGAACTCTTAACTCCCAGCCTTCCTCCTCCTCCTCCTCCTCCTCCTCCTCCTCCTCCTCCCTTCTTCTTCTTCTTGTGTTGTGGTCGACGGCTCGGAGCCTCGCCCAGAGTCTCTGCAGCTCTGACATCATCTGGAGACTGAGCGAGAGACATGACCTCACCAGAGAGAAAGAAAGTTTGGGGGAGAGGAGGGAGCAGTGTGTCGAGGAGGAGGAGGAGGAGGAGGAGGAGGAGGAGGAGGGTGGTAACAGATGGTGAGAGTGGGCGAGAGAGGCTGTAAAACACAGCAAGGGTTAGAGTGATGACAACATGAAGCTTCACATGAATGAAACCTACAGAATACAGCATTCAAATAAAATCACAGCCACTGACATAACTGACTCCTGATTGGTCGGGCAGAGTCAAAGTGAGGGTTAAATAACACAGTTACAGAGAGAAATGTTGTGCTTCTTCTTTTAATGTGAGTTCTCAAACTGTAAGAATCCAGAAATGATTCGGAGGAAGACGTTTACGAACAACAGAAGGTTAGCGACCCGACCGGAGCTGCAACAAACAGTTAACGTCAGTGTTCACTGATCAGCAGAATCAGAATCAGCTTCATTGGTCGACTGTGTGAACAGGAACTTGTTGCTCTCAGTGACGACGTTTACATTCACAAAATATTCTGGTTTTTACTAAGCTGTTCACATTGCTGAAGAAAATGAAATTTACCCAGGGTTTCCACACATTTGTTTATTTGTGGTGGCCCGCCACGCTTAAAACATCTGCTGCCATCTGGAGCTCGAGTGTTTATTAGAAGCACTGCTGGAATATATAACCGTTCAGTTGCTCCACGCTCTCGTAGCACAGAGCGACTCTGGGTACAGACGGAGCAGCAGAACGTCAGGCGCAGTGAAAGTGAAACTTATGCTGCTGTCAGCCCTAGAGTGGTCTCCTTTGGTCTGATTCAGGGACTCATATTGTTCCAAAGTTGTATAATTGCCTAGAGTTGGTTGGTGTTCTCACGGCAGCATTTACAAGAGGACCAGATCAAATGCCTTGTGTGAGAAAGCTGCTCTTGATTGGTCAGAATTTCCATGTGGGAAAAATCCAGGAAGTAAAGCAAACGTTGAAGAAGAGTACACTTGCAAGATAAATGTGACACTTTCTAATGTCACAATGGAGGGACAACTACGCAGGTTGATTTTAGCGCTGCTCATCGTGGACTATATTGCTGTCATTGTTCATTTTAGTCAAAGCATACAGTTTGAAAACGAGGCAAACGCGGCTCCAACTAGAAAACAATGTTTTGATGCATTGGATGTGCTGAATGTGCATATTAAGGCAGTACAGGAGGAGGTGCACATTAATAATCCTCCAGGACTGTAACATGCTCATGTTTAACCCAAACAATGTGTCATGTGACTGCAGTTGCTTCACATCCAGGTCGGAACACCTTCTCACCACAAACCAACCGCACCAGAGTTCCTTGGAACCGGACTGAGACCACCTCTTCAAGAAGGTCTCAGTCCGGTTGTTTTGCTGTGTTCACACCTGCACAAACGGACCGCACTGAGGGGGCAAACCAACTAGAGCTTGATTAAACTGAACCAAACATGGCAGGTGTGAAAGCAGTTACTCCTCTCATCTATCCATCCAGCTCTGATTGAATCGACTGATCAATCTCCACTCCACGACTCAAACTCCACAAACTGCTGCTGAGGAAAAAAATGTGCTCATTAAGAGTTCTGCCTGTGCTGCCTTCATGGACCCACAAAGAGAGAGGGGGCACAGACGGAGACACAAGGACACAAAGGCAGGAAAAAAGAGAAGTAAAGTAATGAGAGGTCCTGCTGTGGATCGGACTCAGCTCTGACCTGTCGAGGCTCGGACACAGGACCTCTGTACATTCCACAGATGCTCGATAGGATTGGGATCTGGGGAATTTAGAGGCCAGGTCAACACCTTGAGCTCTTTGCTGAGTTCCTCAGACCAGGCCAGCCGCACATTTTCCGAAGCGGGCCCCGTCTTTCACAGTAATGGGGGGGCGGGGGTGGGGGGGTGTTGTATGTTCAGTGGCATCCACATGAGTCTGACAGGAGTGGCACCTGGTGTGGTCTTCTGCTGCTGTAGCCCATCTGCTTCAAGGTTGGACAAGGTGTTGTTGCTTCAGAGATGCTCTTCTGCACACCTTGGTTGGAACCAGTGCTTATTTGACTTCCTGTTGCCTTTCTATCATCTTGAACCAGTCTGGCCATTCTCCTCTGACCTCTGGCATCAACAAGGCATTTTGGCTCACTGGATATTTTCTCTTTTTGGGACCATCCTCTGTAAACCCTAGAGATGGTTGTGCTGAACATCCCAGTAAATACTCAGACCAGCCCGTCTGGCACCAACAACCATGCCACGTTCAAAGTCACTTCAATCACCTTTCTTCATCATTCTGATGCTCCGTTTGAACTTCAGCAGCTCGTCTTCACCATGTCTACATGACTAAATGTTAATGAGCTGCTGCCACCTGATTGGCTGATCAGATATTTGTGTTAATGAGCAGTTCAACAGATGTAACTAGTAAAGTGTCCAGTGAGTTTATATACACACGATTTGCCATGTTTGTTCACGTGATTATCAAAATATTTGCTGATTACTTTTCTGTAAATCGACCAGTCACTTCAGTTCGAGAAAATTTGATCTCAAATCAGTTTTTAATCCATAATTGAACTGATTAGTGTAACCTGTGTTGTTTCTCAGATGTAATTTTAGTTCCTGGAATTGTTCTATTGAACAGGACAGCAAAGTATATTTTTACTATTAAACGATCTTTTGATTATTTCCTTGTTTAATTCATCATATTGTCTCCCTCAGTTCTAGGGATGGGAATCGAGAACCGGTTCCTGTTAAGAACCGGTTCCAACTGGTTCAATTCATCGACATCATTAGCCTTTATGCTTAACGATTCCCTTATCGATTCTTTTCATTATGCCGAATCTATGCTCGTCAGTCAGCAGCATGTTCAACAACGAAGAAGACGTAATGGCGAAGAGACAGAAGTGGTCAAAGCCATAGCTTCACTTCACGCTGTTGTTAGCCTCCCTGGAGCTGCTAGCACACTGTGGAGCCTCGCGCATCCCCGCTTCAGGTAGACGGCGGCAGGACGCTGTTGTTGTTAGCCTTACTGGAGCTGCTAGCCCACTGTGGAGCCTCAGCAGGTCCCTGCTCCTGTTGTCGGATTTCATGGGAACACCAAGGATGGTAAGATGAGGGCAGCTGAGTTGATTTGCACGTCATTTGTTCTTATAATATGCTGGGCTAGCTGCGTTAGCTGCCTCACCTGAGTTAGCTGCACTAGCTGCGTGGTGTTGACACACTCAGGCTGTGGGCCGGGATTTATCTCTAGATCACCAGCTAGGAGTAACATTCATGACAACTCATTGTGGCTGTTGTTGTGACACAGATAGCTGTATGCCAATGCTGTCTTATGACTGTGAAAGCTGCTGTTAGTTTTTTGGTGTGGTTAGACGGCGTCGAAACATTTCTATGCGGGAGGAGGTGTGTCGTTAGGAGGCTCCGAGGGGAGAGGGACACGAGCTCAGAGGGGAGGGATCATGGAGCACAGAGGGAGGGGAGTGTGGTGCTTTTTTCAAATCTTTCTCATCGTCTTTCTAAACTAGACCGTGGCTTTAAGGTTCATAATAAAAGTTATGAAAGCAGATGTCTTGGGTTACAAACAACAGGCGGTGATATCATTAATTCACAGGAGGAATCGGTAAGGGAATTTATAAAGAATCGGATCGATAAGCAGAATTGATAATGGTATTGATATCAATAAAATCCTATCAATTCCCATCCCTACTCAGTTCAGTGTTTCATCTGTAAATGTTTGTCGGACCAACACTCAGAAACTCAAAGATATTCAGTTAATTAGGTTTAGAGGCTTAATCAGGGAGTGTTTGGCATTTTTTCTTAAAAGTGACTCAAACAATTAACTGGTTATTAAAATAGTTTTTGTTAATTGGATCATTGTTTCAGCTGTAATGTGCTTACTGAGCACCTGTTTTGTCTACACAGAGTTTAGGTCAGTGAACGCCTCCTCGCTGCTGCTGTTTGAGTGTGTGTCAGTGTGAAGTTTATTAGTGTATTTACAGTATCTCGTTCTGAACACACACTCGTCGGTCCGACAGCTCCGGGATCAGTTTCCTGTGCGAGCTGAGCCACAGTATCACAGTCAGACCCACCCAGCTGTACCCAACATGACTCAGCTAACAAACACCCCCCACCCTCGCCCTCCATCCTGCTGCACAATGACTTGACCCCACCACAGCACAAAGTACAGAGAGGGTGGAGAAAACAAACACGCCTCAGAGGGGAATTTTGTTCATTTTAAAGGAACACTCCACCCAAAATCTCCTCAATTAAATATCAAACACAGAAGCCTGCAGAGCCGGAGGTCGTGTCCTCAGTCGAGTTCAGAGTCTGGTTTTAAAGGCTGATGCTCGTCATGTTTGACTCAATACATGCAGAATATTTCTGTTTCTGTCAAAATAGAATAAAATATAAGGAAAATAAAGACATCAAGAGCCACAGAAACATTTAAACTATATTTAAAAATTACATTTAAGCCATTAAATATGTTTAAATCTAATCTTTATTCTGCACTTTGCTGCTTTTTGCACCTCTGGTTGGAAGCTAAACTGCGTTTGTTGTGTCAGTTCCTGCACTGACAATAAATCTAATCGAATCAAAATGAATCAATAAAATCTAGAGGAAATTAAAATGATCTGAAAATCATGTTTTTCAGTGGCTCAAAACTTCTCTGGGAAAGTTTGGACCCGTCTGTGTTTCTAACATCTTGACTGGTCTGACATAAATCTAGTTGAATTGAGTGATTTTTAAAATACAAAACTGTCCACTGGTGTTCACGCAGTGGTGACAGAGTGATGCATCCTTTCACTCACAGACAGTCTTTGTGTGATTACAGACAGCAGCGGCTCATTCGGCTGAAAATAAAAAGCCTATCGTGGGCCAAATCTGGTCTGTGATTGGCTGCCAGGTGGCCTACTGACTGTTCTCTAATTCACAAAAAATATAAACTGATTCACAGTGGTATTTTTTGTACTGTGAAAGAAAATAAGGTGCCAGAGTGCGTAAAAAGCATTAAAATAGAGTTTGCTAGGAGAGGATCCCCTGAACCCCCCGACACACGTCTACGCTTAGCCCCACATGTCTTAAAATCCTAGAAACGCCCCTGTGTACACCTGACCCAGGGGGGCTGCTGCGACTATTTCTGCCTCTTGGTGAAGATGAGTGAGGACAGCAAACATTGAAATGTTGAAAACAGGCAGTTCATTTATTATTTATACTGATAGATATTATCGGTGTTTGTTTATTAACTGCCCCCCTGTAATGTTAAGAAAGTGACTCCCGGGAAAAGCCAGTTGAGTATTTCTGCTGTACACGTCTTCTGTTGCTCTGTGTTAATTTAAAGACTGAGAAGAGCTGAGAGGTTTGACAAGAGGGTCGTAGCATCTGAGCTTTTTGTACCCGCATATTCTGCAGATCCAGAGTCTTTTTTCAGCTGACGTTTGACTTCCTTTGATTGATTAAATGCCGCCAACTGATAATAATAAGACAGGGGTGTCCAAACATTTTGAATGGGGGCCAGATTAGATAATGTGAAAGTACATGTGGGCTCTGCTGCTGCTCGCATCATATAGGTTATTGAAATAAAAAATCATGCAAATGAGACAAACTGTTTCATCTTCACTCAGTCCGTTTCCATGACATCAGAGGAAATGGATTTATTGTGTCTGCCTTTTAAAATCCCTGTAAACATGTCAGTGTGAGTGAAATGTTCCTGCAGTGAATGTGTCACAGTGGGACTAACACACCCAGATCATGTGACTCCTGCATGTATACAGTCAATCAGACCCAAACTGGCCGAGGCGCTCTGAGCATGCTCCACAGTTTCCGCCCCGGGCTTTGACCCGGAAGTCCAATAGCATTAAATGTGTAAGAGAAGAAGAAGCCGGTAACAACATGGAGAAATCTACATCCAGAGCCGTGACTTTTTGGACGGACCAAATGTACAGAGCTGTAAAGTTGTCCACCATGGTAGCAGTTAGCTGCTAGCTAACCGTAGCTAACTTGTTTGTCCACTCTTTGGTCTGTGACTTCTCTGCTGCAACCATGTCTGATACCTGGCAGGAAATATCTGCTGTTAGGTAACTGTTTGTTTGCTGGTTTACCGTCTGTTTATGAAGACACGTGTTCCGCCTGCGTAGCTGCTATTTGGTGCATGTCTTCAAACTGTATAAGAGTGCTGCAGTTGTTAGCTGAGCAGAAAACAATGAAAAGTGTGAGCTTGTTTGATTAACCAGTAACATGTGGGGCCATTTATGGTATAGTTTGAACAAGAAGCCAAGGGCAGTTTAAAGTTGGTCCGAGGGGTGCGCTTTGGACGTGCCTGATTTAAGACATGATTGTGTTCATGTTCCTGAAACACAGTCAGTGTTTATGTGTTAAAGAGACACAGCGAATAAGGAAGGAATAAGGAAATGAACGAAACTTGAGAGAAACACTCTCTAACACATCAGCCCCACACACACACACACAGGGTGAGACAGGAACTCACACACACACACACAGACACACACACACACCCTGACTTCCTGCTGAGCTGAGAAGAGAAAGCGAGCAGGCGTTGGACAGGAAGTGTCTCCTCTTCAAAGAGTGGCTCCATTAAGAGGCAGGAAAACACACTGATTGGGTAACGGATGTACTTATCCCCGCCCACATCCTAAAGGACCAGAAAGGGGAAGTGACAAAATAAAAATGGTGGAAACAGGCAAATTCCCACCGGACACATCCCGGATCATTGAACCAGACTGTGGTGAAAGAAGATGCTGCAGAACTTGCCTGAGAGTCATCATGTTTTAACGTTTTCTTCAGTATCACAGTGATCCAGCGATAGATGTCGGTACGTCCAACTATACACTGCTGACAGGAGCTGCTGATGCAGTATTCAGCACACTTTAAGTGTAAAAAAAAAAAAAAAAATCAGGATAAATAAAATGACCCAGTTGTCAGCCAAGATAAAAAACGTCTGTTTTTCCCAGTAAATTTGAAGAAAGTTTTTTTGCCATCCAGGACTTTACATCCTCGATGCAGTTTAAGAGGACATTGACAGTGCATGGATCATGAGGTTTGAGCAGGAAATATAGCTGAGTTTTGTCAGCATAAAAGTGGTAAGAGATATTATATTTTCTAAAAATAGACCCGAGGGGAAGCATAAACAAAGAAAATAAAATGGGGCCTAACATGGAGCGTTGTGGTACGCCACAGGAGATGAGTGCAGAGGAAGAGGAAACAGAGGCAGATCGGTTTTGTAGGTAGGAGTAAGACCACTGCAGGGACAATCCCTGAATGTCAACAACATGCTTAAAGCAGTCCAAGAGGAGGGAGTGATCGACTGCGTCGAAGGCATCCGAGAGGTCTGTAAGAATTAGTTCTGTGTTATTTTCTGAATTTGGAGACAAGAACAAATCATTTGGGGCCTTCAGGAGGGCAGACTCTGTGCTGTGGTGCTTCCTAAAGCCTGCCTGACTCAAACTTGTCCGGTATGTTGAATTTGTTCAAAAAGGAGACGAGCTCAAGGTGCTTCTGAATCATTACTCTACCATCATGTCTAAGAGCTTCTTCATAGCGAAGCTTACAGGAGGCTTCCACATCGGATACCTGGGCCCTGTGTCCATCTCCAGTGTTCCTCCAGAAGTCCTCCGTCTCTTGTCCTTTGTCCTCTCAGTGTTGAATCACCTCAGTAAATAAAGGAAATGTTCTTCCTGTGTGTTTTCAGGACGGTCACCCCGACAGGCTGCAGTGTGGACTGGAGGTAGGAGGACGTCTCTTCCTGTTGGACCTGGAGAAGAACCAGTGAGTGTGATTTACAGTGTGACATTAAACACAACATAAAGAGTTAGAGATGTGACGTGTCGTCTCTCTGCAGCGACCTGCTACCCAAACCGCCCAACGTCTTCTACTACCTGCCCAACGGCACCGGAGTGTCTGTGAGAGCCGACCCTGTGGTGAGTCAGTGAGCGCACCGCCGTCCGTCCTCAGACTGTCTCTGTTGTGTTTCTCAGCTGTGACAGATGTTTGTGTGTATGTGTGTGTGTGCAGACTCACTGTTATTACCACGGCAGCGTCCGAGGATTCCCTCAGTCCAGAGTGGCTCTGAGCACCTGCTCCGGACTCCGGTCAGTACTGATACACACACAGTACTAATACACACAATACACACACTGAGTACTAATACTTGTAATGTTACTCAATGCATGAGTTGATGACGTGAATCCATCAGCACACCTTAAATTTCACTGTGACAACTTTGAGCATCACTTTAGTTTTTATATGACACACACTTTTAGTAATGACTTTAAAAATATAGATTCATTTGGAGCGGATTATGTGAAGGTCATATATTCTAATCCTCACTTCCTGTGGGCTACAGCAACACTAAACCCCTGAGCTTGCCTGAGAAGGACTAAATGCACAAAGCTGCTATTTTGAAATATCCCATGGAGAGAGACTCTCACTGCAGCCTGTTCTATTTTGTTGTGAAAATGTGGGCGTGCAGCCTCGTTCTGTGGACGATAACCCAGGTGCAGACTTCCATCTGTGTCACCGCTGATGAGGAAAACTCAAATACATCTCAGACATCGTTCCTTCACAGACTCAAAAGAACTCTGACAAACATGGTGAATATAGGCCAGATATATATGAAACTTTGCCTTTAAGGGTTTCGGCAGAAAGTATTTGTTTTTCAGTTTCTGAGAGCTGTGAGCTTATTTTCCTGTCCTTCAACTGTGAATCTATAGAACACCCTAATTTGAAAAACTTTAAAAGTAATTCTTGTTTGGGATGTGAAAAGGTTTTACCTGAGAGATCCAACACACCTTTCAACATCCAGCTTCATAATCCAGTGTGTCTGATCTCATGAAGTCTGGACTGAAAGCAACAGGAGGAGATCTCGTCATATTTTATATTTAGTCTGAAAAAAAAGAGACAAACAGAGAGCTGCAGATATTTGTTAACAGGATGGAAACCTGCTGAATGTATTCACTGATGTTTACTGGAGGAAACTCCTGCGCGCATTTAAATAAAGAGCTGAATATTTTCAGGCTGAACAGAAACAGATGTCCGACAGCTCCGTTCTAACACTTCCTGCTTATTCAGAGGAAAAACTTTTTTCCCTCAAACAACAGAGAAGGAAAATAAGAAGTAAAATCTCTTAAACTTAAAAAACCTCCAATCCGGTTTGTGCAGAGTCCAGGATTTACAGTGATTCAGGTCTTTGTGTTTCTGGGCTGATCTCAGCATAAAACGTGAGTGACGACATCAGCGCTCCTCTGCAGGTCCAACTGATCCGAGATCCATGTGAGCGACCTCTGACCTCTGCAGCAGCACACAGTGTGCAGGCCGCAGGAGGCCACAGGAGGATTAGCTGTTTAGCAGCTCACGTGAAGAGAACCTGGTCCAGTTTGTGGGTTTCAGGTCTGAGACACAGAGACCTCTGTTTACCTGATCAACAAACAGCCGATTATTAACGAGAGAGATCTTTTTATTAATCAGGTTATTGAGAGCAAACTGAGATCTTAGAAGCAATTAGAGAACAAACAAAAAGTTCAGTCAGATGTCACAAGTTTCAACAAACAGCTGCAGGAGAATAAAAACCTGCAAAACCTGCACGCTGAAGGCAGAGCTGTTTTATTATTAATAGTATGTATTATAAAGAAAATAAAAGTTATATATCACACTGAGTTTTTCATTCATAATGTCTTAAATAAATCAAATTAATATTTCAGACACTCTTATGGAAATGTGAAATGAAAAAATATATATCTATAAATTGTGAGATGGTCACAAAGTTCACCTTTTTATTCCTTCATGCAGGCAACAGCCGAGGCCAGAGGCATTATGTCTTTAGGGTGTCCGTCCGTCCGTTCCATCCTTGTGAACACGATATCTCAAGAATGCCTCAAATTGGCACAAACGTTCGCTTTGACTCAAGAATGAACTGATAGGAACTTGGTGGTCAAAGGTCACTGTGACCTCACAAAACATGTTTTTGGCTGTGAAGACTGTGACATCATCATGTTTTAACGTCATATCTCAGGAACAGAAGGGGAGACATTTGGTCAGATACTGAATTGGTGACTCTAATCTTGAAACTGTGCTGATTGTATAGATCTTCTGTGTGTGAAGCATCCATGTTTTCACTGACATGGATGGAGACTGTTAGAGACACTGGACTGGTGGGCGGAGTCATACAACCACAGGGTGGACTGGTGGGCGGAGTCACACAACCACAGGGTGGACTGGTGGGCGGAGTCATACAACCACAGGGTGGTGATTCTAGTTTTATTAGTTTAGGTTCAGTAAAACCAGGGGATGACTTTTGTGGAGTTCCAGATAAAACTTTTCTCTCAACAGATTTAAAGTTCTTAACTTCCAGTTCATGACAGACTTAGATAAACAAAAGAATTCCCTTTAATCAGCCACATCGATCAGTGGCAGGTCATAAATCAAACTTCCTGTTTCCTCCTGCAGCGGCATCATCGCTTTCAACTCCACCCTGAGCTTTGAGCTGCAGCCACAGGAGGACGACCACCACCATCACCAGCAGGGGGAGGAGGAGGGGGGAGGAGGGGAGAGTGGAGGAGATGGGAGTGGAGGGAGTGGAGGGAGTGGTGGAGGAGGAGGAGGAGATGAAGAGGAAGGAGTTCACTTGCTGTTCTCCACCAGCCCTCTGGAGGGCGACAGTGCTGGAGGCTGTGGAGTCTCGCACACCGCTGTGCCCCCCATCCACAGCCCCACACACACACACAGGGTGAGACAGGAACTCTCTCACACACACACACACACACACACACACACACACACACACACACACACACACGTTGAGATTCAGTATGACACTTCATGGTACTGTGTAAACCTAGTTAGATAGCAGTCGACAGAAGCAGACAGGAGCCAAGGGATGTACTGCTGTATTTATATCAGTTTTAGTGTCCAATATATTGAGGTTAATTTTACCACTTTGTACAAAAGAGAACTGAAGCCATCACATCGAAGCAGCGGAGCAGGCTTCATTATATGATTCAGGACAGAAATGTGAATTTATAGTGGAGAAAAAATGTTTCAGGAAGCAGCAGATTCTCCCAGTTTGTAGTTCTGCCATTAGTGGTCAAACTGTGTACAGTAACACTTGGGTTAGTACCAGCAGTATGTGTGTGAGGCAACACGTCACTGTGACAGTCTTTAACTTGTGTCCTCTCTGTCTGTTTTGTCTGCAGAGGAAGAGAGACATCCTGTCTGAGACCAAATACATCGAACTGGTGCTGGTGGCCGACCACCAGGAGGTCAGTGTGTGTGTGTGTGTGTGTGTGTGTGTGTGTGTGTGTGTGTGTGTGTGTTTAAGATGACACAAGATGGCGTCACTTCCTTTAATTTAAAATCAACAAAATTAAAGACAGAACCTGCAGAACCGACAACAGTCATGTCTAAATGAGTCTCTGTGTAACACAATTTTGTTTTCCACAGTTTCTGAACTACCAGAAGAACAACAAGACGATCATCTACCGCATGCTGGACGTGGCCAACCAGGTGGACTGGGTGAGAGCTGTGACCTCTGACCTCCCTGTCACTGTAAACCTGTTTAAATGTGTAGTAGAAGAAGAACTGGAGTGGCCCTGTCTGTCTGTTTCAGTTCTACCGTCCTCTGAACGTGCGGGTGGCGCTGACCGGTCTGGAGATCTGGAGCGACAGCGACAAGATCCAGGTGAAGAAGAGTCCCACCGACACCCTCAACAACTTCCTGGATTGGAGGACCAGAGAGCTGCTGCCACGCCTTCGCCACGACAACGCACAGCTCGTCATGTAGGAGGAGGACGTTTAACAAAATAAAAGCTTCAGATTCTGATCATCATGATTATCACGGGTTGACTTTTATCTCACAGGGGCGGCTCGTTTGACGGCACCACAGTGGGGATGGCGTCTCAGTCGTCCATGTGCTCCAGAGACCGGTCGGGTGGAGTCAATGTGGTGAGTGGACGCATCATGATTTGAGACACAGCGGAGACAGAATGTGTGTGTGTGTGTGATGTCCTGGGTTTAAATCCACTACAGAGTTGAATTTATTGTTATTATGCAGGTGAATGAAATGTTGTTTGTCCCATCTGTGTCACGTGAATTGAAGCTTTCTCACGACTACATAGTTGTGAAGTGTGAGGAGGTGTTTTGAGTTTAAGTTTCAGTCTCATTCACTCTCCTGCTGAATCATCAGAATTAAAGAGCTGAGGCAGAAAATATCTGGTTCTTTGATTAAAAAAATTTAATGTAGAAGTTTGTAGATGGTACAGAAATTCCGTTGATTTAATTTTTTTATACAGATGCTCATATTCTAATAAACTCATACGTAGAGGCTGTGTTAAGGATGTGTTGTATGTAGTGCACATCATACACCACCAGAGGTCAGTCTCTACTGGTGGAACAGGCAGCTGAGCTGAGTAAGGTGGTGGGGATAAAATTACAGGACTGTGTACAGCACAGTTACTCTGTGTGGTGGGGGCGTATTTTGACCGAAGCAGAGTTGGTGATTGTTGGAACACTGAACTAACGGAACAACTAACCAAGACACAAATACGGTCATACTGCGGTGAAATTTCAGGGAGGTATTAAGGTATGAAAAATTACTGCTGAAGCCGACCTGTCTGTCTGAATACCCGTTCATTAAAAGAGCACGTAATGCAGTTAATTGTTTAAATGAACACCCCAGGAACATTAGCTGACGTCAGGATGTTAGTTAACGGGGATCCTACTAAACTGAACCTGTCTCTGTCTCTCTCAGGACCACCTGGTCAGCGTGCTGGGCGTGGCCTCCACTGTTGCTCATGAGCTTGGTCACAACCTGGGGATGAGTCACGACACAGCAGAGCGCAGCTGCTCCTGTCAGAACGAACGGCGGCTTGGAGGATGCATCATGGAGCCCTCGACCGGGTCAGTACCAGAATCATTTAGTCAGTGTTGGATAGGGCTGCTCCCCGAGAGTCGAATATCACATCACCCGTCAGAGACGCCTCAGTTGACTGAGATTCCATCAAGTCAAGCAGTCGGGGTCGGTCAGTGTGCAGCGCACTTCTGGAGATGTTTCAGTCCCCAGATTTAGCTGCAGAGTGTGAGTGAGACGGAGGCAGCGGTGCCGAGGAGGAGAGCTCTGAGATATGTTACCTTCTGCCTCCTGACGAGAGGTGGTGAATTTACAGCTCAGCAACTTAATATGAAACAGTCTCTGGCTTCTGTTGATCTATGATCTACGATCTTTCGTTAGCGTAGTTAGCATACGTTAGCTTGGTGGGCTAACTTGGCTTGTTTACTGGTTGTTGTTTTTTTTTCTGTTTATTACGTTTTCAACATTATACAGAAAAAAAAACATAGAATACAGTATGTATGAGTGTTAACTAAAGTCCTGCAATTTCTTCAAAATAAATACATACATGGTGACGAACTGTGTTCAAAAAATTGAAAATTTCTAGCGCGCGCGCACACACACACACACACACACACACACACACACACACATACGTAGAAAACAGCCACATGTGATTTGACTGACAAAAGTCAGGTACAGCCACAGTACCAGAACACTTAACTCAGATCAGCTGAGCACCAAAACACCTCCACACTTCACTGATTATTTAATCCACCATTTTTATTGATCAGCTCTGTTTACTGATCAGATTAATATGTTGATCTGAATATTGTGACACTGTCTCTTTTATAATGGAGGTCTATGTAGAAACCCAGCTCCCTGACTTCCTCCCTCCCCGTGACCTCTGACCTCCAGGTTCATGCCGGGACAGCAGTTCAGCAGCTGCAGCGCTGCAGATCTGTCCGTCAGCCTGCTGCACGGTGGCGGCATGTGTCTGTTCAACGTGCCGCAGCCGGACCGTCTGCTGGGAGGACCTCGCTGTGGAAACCTGTACGTGGAGAAAGGAGAGGAGTGTGACTGCGGCCTGCTGGAGGTACTCACCTGGACACCTGTCTGATCGCATCATTGTGATGGCATGAAGCAAAACTGTCCAATCAGGATGCAGGGTGTGTTTGTGTTGTTCTTCCTGTTGATGTGTTGCTGTGCTCTGATTGGTCAGGAGTGTGAGGACCCGTGCTGTAACGCCTCCACCTGTCGGCTGGTTCCTGGAGCTCAGTGTTCGTCTGACGGCATCTGTTGCCACGACTGCAAGGTAACACACACACACACACACACACACACACACACACACGATATTAATATTCCTCCCAAACTAAATTAAAGTGAACGTTTCCTCCTCCTCAGCTGCGGGCGGCGGGTTCAGTGTGTCGTGACCCAATCGGAGAGTGTGACCTCCCCGAGTACTGCACAGGCTCCTCCCCTTACTGCCCCCCCAACGTCTTCCTGCAGAACGGGGAGCCCTGCGAGAACGACGCCTCCTACTGCTACGAAGGAGTCTGTGCCAGTATGCACACCCAGTGCCAGATGCTGTGGGGGCCCAGTAAGACACCAGTTTACATTGAGACGACTACAGCTTACACCAGTTATACTGAACTGAAACCAGTTTACATTCATAAACATCTCGTCACACTGTGGTTCACACTGACCCAGAGCCAGCTCCGGTCTGAAACCAGTTAACCAGGTTGACCTGTCTCTCTCTCTCTGTCCGTCTGTCTGTCCGCAGATGCCACCAGCGCTCCACTTGTCTGTTTCTCATCCGTCAACAAACAGGGAAACAAATATGGAAACTGTGGTCAGCTGACCAACGGCTCCTACATCCCCTGTGCAAACTCGTGAGTACACAGACAGAACACAGAGTACACAGAGTATGTAGACAGTTAAAGTTTCTGTCTGCTTTGAGTAGAAGTGACAACCAGCCTTAACTGACATCACTTCCTGTTGTGTTTGCTGCAGTGACGTCCACTGCGGCAGGATCCAGTGTCAGGGAGGGAGGGACCGCCCGCTGCTGGGCACCAACGCAGAGATCCTCACCACCACGGTCCGCTTCAACCACAGCGACCTGGTCTGCAGAGGAACCTACTTCCACCTGGGAGACGACGTGTCGGACCCCGCCACTGTGGCCCAGGGCACCGCCTGCAGTCCTGGCAAGGTCAGACACACAGCGCCCCCTGCAGGCGTGGAGGAGTTGATCAGAGCAGAGAAAACATCCCAGTGCTTTATAAAACAGCTCAGTTTGACTTTAATTGTTTATGATCATCTAGACTCTGTAAACATTATATTTTGCTAGAAATGTGAAAAAAGAATTTGTTTTTAGGAGTTGTTTGTTAAAGTGTTTTTGTGTTTTTAGGCGTGTTTGAACCAGAAGTGTCAGGACGTGTCGGTGTTCGGGGTGGATGAATGTCGCAGCAAGTGTAACGGTCACGGGGTGAGTGCACGACAGTTTATCAGATTTTACAGTTCAGTTAAAGACGACGATCGTCCTGAAGGATCAGTTAGACTTTGGCAAGAAAGAGTATTGTGAGAAAAGTCTTTTTATAGTTCAGTTTTAGGAACAGAATATTCAGCAGCAGAAGAAGAAGAAACATGTTCTCCGTCCAAATATTCAAACAATTACATAAAGAAAACATTTTCATGTTCAGAGTTTCCTTCACTGACAGACACACACTCAGGTCTGTGGGATGATTGTGGTAAATATGAACAGCTGCATCACACCTGTTTCTTATCCTGAGACCTGCTGTCCAGGCCTCAAAATGATCAAACGTGCATCATAGCTTTGCTCCACGTTAACTACAAAAAATGAACGACGTTAAATGTTTCTGAGTATCTGCTGAAGAGTCAGGTCATTCAAATAAGCAGTAAACACTCACTCACATCAAACACCATTCACCTCCGTTGTTCTGTGGGGACAGAAACCTGATCACATAAAATCAAAACTATCTGACCGAACCGACACCACCAGAGGGAAGAGACAGAATATATATTTGAAACCATGCGTCAGATCACCTGTGTTAGCATGTTGCTTCACGTCACCTGAACCTTCAAGGACCTTGTGAGTCTTTGGTTCAAGGTTCTTCTTCATATTTTTACAAACTGAGACGTTTCATTAAAAAGACGTCTGCTCTGTTACAGAGTGACATTAGTATTTAAAAATTAGATTTTCTTTCACATTTACTTTAACAACTTTGAGGGCCCTGTTTTAATGATCTATAGATCGTGGTCTGAAGGGCTATCACGTAAAATCATGATAATAAATGGAAAATAAAATCAGTAAGATAACAATAAAATGAACAGACAGCGCAGATAAACTCAGCAGCGTCTGTTCAGGGGCCTTAAACATTACGTGAAGGGTTGTGTGTGTGACGTGATGTGACTCTGTGAAACATTTTATTGTCAACAGTAATCTGACAAAATCAGAGAATGAAGGAGGCTGATGGGTTCGTCCTCACAGCGCAGGGAAACCAGTGCAGACACAATCAGAACCAGAGACAATAAATACATGTTGCACTGTGAAGTTTCTGCAGTGGCCTACAGTGTGCTGTTTGTGTGTGTTTCAGGTGTGTAACAGTAATAAGAACTGCCACTGTAACGTGGGCTGGGCTCCACCTGACTGCAGGTACTCCGGTCACGGAGGCAGCGTGGACAGCGGACCGGCCCGAGCAGCAGGTGGTACCTCACACCGACAGATACTGTGTCAGTAAAACATCCAGCTTCTGTCTGACTCTGGTTTTAACCCCGCCTCCTCTTCCTCTCTGTTCAGAGTCTGATCCGGTCCGAGTGGCTCTGCTCGTCATCTTCCTCTTCATCCTGCCTGTGGTCCTCCTCTTCCTCGCTCTGCGTTTCCCTCGGTTCCGGCGCTGTTTCTTCTGTTTTGGACCCGACAGCCCGCTTCATAAAGCCCGACAACACAACCGGTAATACTGAATGTGTGTGTGTGTGCGTGTGTGCGTGTGTGTGCGTGTGTGTGCGTGTGTGTGTGTGCATGTGGACACAAAGGTCAATACAATCAATAAATTCAGGACAAACAAACAATATATAAATCAGAAGATTTAATGTGAGTATGAGTGTGTGTGTGAACGGGTGAATGTGACATGTACTGTGAAAGCTACGCAGGTGCAAGTCCATTATCCATTTGTTTACTCATACGAGTCTGATTGTGGTGTTTTTTTTTTTACCCATGATGCAGTGTGACTCACTTTGAGTTGCTGGGTTTGGAGTTTCACCCCGCCCACGTCTACAGGTACTGCTGGTCCTGCTGGGACCAGCTTGGTCCTGGTCTGTAGTCTGTCCCTGTAGATTCAGAGAGGTGAAGTTTTTAATTTAAATCAGATTATAATTTAACTCTTCACCTCGCTGACTGATCAGATCACACCTACAGAGGAAATGCACGTCAGACCTTAAAGCTGCACTGATCCAGATCCCACCTGTGCTGTGGTTTCATCACCATTCATCAAGAACAGTAATAATAATCTGTATTTTAAGACGTGACGACTGTCTGGAAGTCACAGATGAAACATTGGACAGCACATGGAGGTTTCTGGGTAATGAAGTCCTCAAAGTTTAGAGAAAGGTGCATCTTTACGTCTGATCGTTGGTTTAGTTTGTGTTTGTGAGAACAAGTAAAGAGTCTGTGGTGTTGTCATCGTGATTTGTGTTTAGCTGAAGGAGAAAGAAATAAAAGTTGTGATTACATTCTAAAAACATCAGTCCCCACATGTCTGAGTGTCCTTGAATGCATCACTGTAAGATAACAGTGAAGAGAGCAGTGGTCTGTATGAGGATGATGATGAAACGATGATGAAACGAGCTCCACAGTGTTTTAAATGTTTCCTAATCTCACATGTCTTCAGGACGCCGGTGATGGAGCGAGTTGACGGCAGGAATGGAGAACAGGTCCGACCGCTGAGGTACCACCTGAACCCACCGACTGAAATCCCACTGACGCCGTCACACAAAGAGGTAACCATAGCAACCACACCTCCACTGATTCACCCCCCCACAACAAGACTGTAACAGGCCTGAGAGGGGAAAAGCACAAAAAGTTTCAAAGTCTTGTTACCAGGCCTGATTGTGCTGAACGTCTCTGATAAAAGTCTCTTCCACTGACATCCAGGAAATAAACACACAAACCAATAAATCGCCTGCAGCATCACCTGGTCCAGGTGGCGTGCCCGCAGTCTTTCTGAAAACTACCACTAAGACGCCAACGTCTGTAATAACAGACGTGAACTAACCACAGATACTCGTTTCAAGTTGTACGTAGAGCTGTGATGTTTAACCTGCAGTGATCTGTGGGATTATGGGAAATGGTGTTCATCCACTCAAAACAAAAATATTAAAGCAAATGTAAATAACTTTTTACGTGTTTTAATTATTTTTCACTGCCAGTGGGTGAACAAGTTGTAACGTATTAAAATACTGAGACTGTCCTCTCCTCTCAGTGGTTGCCTCTTACAGCCTGTGGGCTGTGACGGACACGGGACGAATGTTCCAGGAAAATCCGAAGAATATGACGTTATGCGTGTTCTTGAGTGCTTCAGAGAGAGATGGTTCATCAGTGATTTACAAACAGAACCTGTAAATTAAGAACATATTAGAAATTATTTTAAGCTGCCGTTTATATCAAAATATCCAGATTTAACATGTGAACTGTCAGTGAAGATAATATTTGTTACAAAGGTCGACGAGGTTCTGAATGGAGTCATTATTCTTCTGAAACAGGAAGCTGAAAGTTCTGCTTTCACTTCCTGTTTCCTGAACACCTTCATAGTGAACGGAGACAAAATGTCTTGCGACATGGATTTATTGTGAAAGAGTAGGAGGAAGTGACACAACACGACAGCTGCAGATGTTTCTTCTCCTCCTGTCACTCACATTAACACACCTGCTTGTTTGACCTTTGACCTCCTCTCCTCTGCATGTGTCAGCTGTCACTCTGCCTCTGCTTCCTGTTTTCTCTCCTATCAGGTTCATGACAGACCTGCTCCTCCCACTAAGCCACTCCCCCCTGACCCCGCCTTAAAACCCCCGCCGCAGGTAAACTCACCTGACCTCAGCTGGAGGTGTTAACGTCTGTGTTTGTGTCGCGTCTGCTCACAAACCGTCTGTAAACTGTCCGTCTGATCAGCTGTCAGTCTGATGTGTGTTTCTGTCACGTCTCTGTCTTGATGTCGTGTCGTGACTGTTGTCCAGGTGTGCGTCATCTGTTTGAGCTGTTTTATCATCGTAGTAGTGACGACAGTCTGAACGGGTCCAAACCTTTGGACCTGATCTGAATCAGAGACGAGGAAAACCTCCTCAAAAATGACACAACAGTCTGAAAGAGACCTGAATATGTTCAGAACCAGTCCAGATGCAGTCTGTCCAAACAAACAGACTCATCTTAAAGAGACTAAATCTGATGTTCTGTTTGGTTTCAACTCCTCGTATTTATTTTCTGTCAACTTCCTCCTCATGTCGTCAAGGAGCACCTCCATTTATCCCTAACATGTTCTAACTTTGTCAGCCTAAAAGATATTTTTCTCCTATTTATCCCATATTTAACCAGGTTAGTGTCGCTGAGATCAACAGTCTCTTTTACTAGGGAGACCAGGCCGAGACTGCAGCACACAAAAAGTTACAGCCATATAACAACACAATAAAAACAAGAAGATCGACAGTGACATGTAGAAATATTAGAACACCTACACACAGTGGCAGGAACCAACAGATTAATTCATCCTTGTTCATATGAGAGCTTTAAAATCAGGCACAGAGGCCAGTTCACGTAGTTTAAATCTTTCTGAAGGTTATTCCAGGTGAGAGCAGCAGAGCACATAAAAGCTTTGTTTCCCAGCTCAGTCTGAGCTCCAGGAGCAGACAACAGAACTAAGTCTTGAGATCTCAGACTGTGGCTACAGTCAGATCAATGTTCAGTCAAAGTACAAATGTATGAAGGGAGTTTATCCAGTATGGGTTCATAAATTAATGAACAAATCCCAGTGACTGAGCCTACCAAAGGTCAGAGATGGCCGACCAGCCTTGCAAGATGATGATGATGATGACACACATGATCAGAGTTTATCCAAAGTTCAGACCTCACATGTTCCTCTGAACTCTTTCAGTCCATTCGTGCTTATGACTGACATGTTGAGTTTCCTTCGGTGGAAGTTTTCCTGTTTTTCTTATCATGCTATATTTCGGATGTTTTCACATAAAGTCCTTTTTAAGTGAACTGAACTCAACCCTCTGAAAGTGGACCAGTTCTCCTTCTGGTCATCTTCAGTTCTGATGGGGCCTCAGACCTCTTCCTGTTCACACTATAGCCTGTATATAATATATACTGACATAGTTTTGTTTTTGCTTTGACGTGGAACTGCAGTGTGTTGATGAGGCCCCACACTTTCAGTCGAACTTAACGTTGGAGGAGAACCTCAGTGTCTCTGTGCTGTAGACTGCTGTTTGATGTATTCTACATTCCACATCTGGAGACGTGCAGTATCTTCCGTAGATCAAACTACTCCTCGTCCTGCGTCCTTGCAAGCGTTACAGGCCGACGTGGTTTCGTCTGTTTTTTCAAGCGTCCCAGGTCAACAGCATGTGATCTAGAGGGCTGAATACAACGGCAAAGAGCAAAGTGAACCTGGAGCGCTTTGTGTTCACAAGGCACAGGTTAACTGAACCGCACCAAGGACTTGAAGGGAATTCAGATCACCTCGGGAGGTGGTCTGAGTTTGGTTCGCTTCAGAGGGGTCTGAGTTCTCTTGGAGTGTTCACAAAATGCTGAAAGGCTGAAAAGGACCAAGTGTGAAAACACCCTCAGTCTTTGGGCACATCAGACTCATGATCTCAATGCCCTCCGTGCAGCTCTCAAAAACACCTCGAGGGAATTTCTTCAAATTTGGCACAAACGTCCACTTTGCCTCAAGAATGAACTGATAAGAATTTGGTGAGAGGTCACTGTGACCTCAAAAATATGTTTTGGGCCATAACTCGAGAATTCATTTGCTAATTATGACAAAATTTCACACAAATATCAAACAGAGTATAACGATGATGAAGTGATCAACTATACTGCAGCCGGCCACCAGGGGACAGTGTAGGTGCTTTGGCTTCACTTTTGGTCAGCTGTTGTGTCGTCATTGTTATAAACAGTCTGCGGTGACCATACGCTAACTGTCCAGCTGTGAAAAGTTTGAGTCTCATTATTATTATTATTGTTATGAGACAAACACATGACATCAGAACACAGACAGACTTTACTGAGGATCAGAGAAACTGTTTGATGGTCTCGTCCTGCTGACCTCTGACCTGCTGCTCTTCTTTATTCCTGCTGCTTCGACCTGTTAAACAGCGACCTGCCCCCCCCACCAAGCCTCTGCCCCCCGACCCCCCCAACCAGGTACGGTCACCGCTACCTGTAGTGTGTAGTGTCACTGTGTGTCCTGTGTGTGTCTGCACTACATGTACAGATGTAGCTGAAGTTAAATCTGACACCTGTTACAGGCTGCAGCTCCTCCTGCTGGTCGGAGGATGAACAATCAGTGAAACACGCACATTGAACATCTCTTTATGATCCTGTGAAACCAGCTTAGTATCATTTTTTCTTATCATCATCAGATCATATATTCAGACTCAAACCAACATGTTAGTGCGTCTCTCAGTACTGTCTAACTTCCTGTCTGTGTCTCAGCTCTGAGCCCGTTGGTTCCTTCTGAGGACGTAAAACTTTAACAACACAAATACATAGTTTTATTGGTAATTTCTAAAACAGCGTCTCACAGAAGTTTTTATCAGACAAACTGGAGGAAACAGATGTTGGTCTTTGTTGGACTTTTTTCAGTGGTGGATTGATCCACAGCTGCCCTGCGTTCCAATACCCATACTACCATACTGTTTAGTATGCCAGAAAAAGAATTAGTGTGTCCCAATACATAGTATGTCATATGCAGTATGCCAAAAGTACCAGGATGTTCTACTACATCCGGTCATATTTCGCAGTATGCATGTCAGCATGCTTCTTTGGCCATTCTGACCCACAATCCTTTGCGCAGCGGAAGTTATGTCGCACTGACTGAGCTGCGTGTACAACCAACGCCCACACTTCCTTTCATACATGGTTTATTTAATTTGAGATACTAAGACACTACATATTAGGACTGCAATGATCTGATTATATACTGTCACATATCATACAGTTCTGCAAGAACACGGTTACAACATTCAACTTTATTGTGATTATAGTATAATCAGTGTTAGGGTTCAACTATGACTACAATTTAGAAGATTCTACCAGTATAAGCAGTGGTGTAAGTGTGGTATAAATAATGAATATGACTAAATATGAATACACTATGGGCCAGGTGTGAGCAGAATAGACTAGTAAATATATACAGAGTAAAAGTCAAACACATATTAAGTAATGTAGTAAGAATGTGCAGGTATGTTACACTACAAATAAAAGTAATGTGGATGTAAGGCTGCTTCACGTGCAGACAGAATATAGTGCAGCTGCTGCATAGCTGTAAATATATTTAATATAATATATTTAACAAACATCTGCCAGCAACAGAGAGCTGTGTGTGAAGGGACTGTTTACGTGAACACGTCAGTTTATTAGAAACAACAACATGCATTACGACATAACAGCAACAGAGCTCTCCGGCACCTCCGACGGTATGCACGACTCTGGCGAGATTTGCCGCATCTCCGAAGTACAACAAAACAAAAATATTCACATGTGGCGCTACGGACGGCGGCAGAAGTGAGCAAGAGGGTCGGAGTTCAGGGAGCGATGTGATGGCGGATGTAGTGTGTCCCAATAGTATGCATACTGCGTACTACACTACATACTTTTTAAGGGCAGCTGCAGTACATACTAAAAGTATATAGTAGAAGTATGCAATTTGGAACGCAGGGCCGATGTTTTAGTGCAGGGACTTTTCCCTCCCCTGTGATTCGGTTTGCAGGTGTAGTTTGGTAGAAAGAAAATAGTTCCTACATGAAACGGCTCACAACAAGGTCTGTGGATTATGTTGAGAAACTGAGTGTTGATTTCTGGAAAGAGACATTGATGTTGAGTTTATTAAATGTATTTTTTTTTTTTGGCGCTTTGAGCACCTCAAGCCGAGTGTCATCTAGTTCCATTATGTTAAAGAAATGGCAGACATCTGTGCGGCTGATATCTCCAACAGTCGACAACTCACATCAAAACGATCTAGATCAGTGGTTCCTAAATGGTCCGGCCATGGGGTCCAGATTTCTCCTGAGGCAGTGGTTCAACGTTCACACAGTTTAATACATACAGCGTCATACTTGTGTCAGTCCATGTTGTCAAGCTAGTATGTCGTCTCTGTCACGAAGCTGTCCGTTAGTCTCTCACTCTACAGCAGGAAACAGCACTCCAAAGTAAAAGCTCTGTGCCAGAAATTCACTGCACTTCAAAATAAAGAGCGTTTTCTGACAAACTTGACATGTTAGTGAGTCACTTATGGTCAATTCAGAATGGACCGCAACCCACTTTTGGACTGCGACCCACCAGTTTGGAACCACTGATCTATAGTGATAAGTAGCACCACAGGTAACAGGAAACATTTGTATTTTTGATTTGGGGAACTGTTCCCTATTCCTCACCCTCTTTTCCCATGTGTCTTTAAGTGACAGTTTTTTAAACTGGTCCAGAGAGCTGCAGGTGACAGCAGTGAAACAGGCTGTGATGTCACCAGTCATGCAGGTTTCCTCCGTCAGTTTACGTCCATTAAAAGTGTTTTTACCACTGACAGACTCAGATTGTTATTCTGAGAGTCCGACAGCATCACGGAGAGATGAAATGTTTCTATATTTTTCACTTGTCCTTAAAAACATGGACACATGGGAAAATAGGGTCAAAGTTGAAAAATATCAGAGCTCTGCTTTACGTAACAGATCAGAGTACTTCTTCCTCCACTGGTGGAAATATGTGTCCAAGTTCAAGTTGAGCTCTGAGAGTGAAACTGCATGTGTGCACTCATCAGTCTGAGTGTGACTTTACAGCATGATGGTTTTACATTTTCCTTCCCTTTTAATGTTTCTACCTGCATGCAGCACTTATAACGATAAAGTGCCTTTTAAGATAATTTAATTCTGTATTTATAAATGAGTTGAAGTGTGTAAACGTCTGTGAACGCAGCAGCAGAAAGTCAAACAGACAGAAATCCTCTCAGCATGTTTGTTTCCTCCTGACTGCATCAAACAGGAAGTGTAAAGCATCTTCCTCTCACAAAGCTTCACTCTTCTCTCTTCCTCCTCACTAACCTTCCAGCTGCTGGTGAGTCGCCCAGCTCCGCCCAACAAGCCCCTCCCCCCTGACCCCGTCACACCTGGACAGGTACACTGCACCTGCATGCTGTTAGCTGTTAGCATGTAGCACGTACGTTCTTAGCATGTAGAAAGAATCTGATCCACTGAATGAAGTGATGAGAGGGTGACGTGTAATCCTGCCCGACTGAGCGCTGTGATCTTTGTTCCTGATTGATGAATCGTGATCTGATGGATTGATCATTGTGATTGTTGATTTTAGCGTTGAATCAGGAGTCAGTGAGTTTCAGGTAAGATGTGGTTTGATGATCAATAATTGGTGGAGGTGATTGATTGGAGAAGGTTGCTGGGGTCACGTCGGGTGTTCAGTGAAAATCAGCACTTCCTGTACATTTCACATTAAAAGTTTCTTTGTCACTAAAAGGCTTTTAAATTGAAACCTGGTTGCAGCAAGTGTTAAAAATTATTTAAAGTAGATTTAAAGAAATTTTAAAAATGACAAAGTAGAAACAGCTCGACGCATGTGAGTTTGAATACAGTGTGACATCAGTGTTTAAATATTTCCCTCATGGAAACACCGTCAAGCTGAAACATCTCTGATAAGTATGAAGTGTTAAATTGATAAATCCAAATCGGAGGTAGAACAGGATGCTGTAACTGATGTTTATGTTGCTGTAAATAAGGTGAAAGTTAAAGAGAGTAAAAGTCAACACTGGCGTTGGAAACGCACCTTTCTGTTGCACTAAGGTTCATATTTATTTCCCATGATTCTCTGTTCAGGTCCCAGTTCCACCCAAACCTGTGGTGCCCATAAAGCCCCGCCTCATGGCGCAGCCACCCCATCACCACATCCCCCCTCACCCCGGCTACCCCACCAACACCAAACCTCCACAACACGCAGCCGTCGCACCTGCAGCTGCTCCCAACAGGTGAGAACGTCACAGCAATCAGAGATCCAGACCCTCAGAGTCATTTACACAGGTGTTCTTCAGGAAGTCACAGCATCAGTGGAAAGTCAGGAAATGATAAGAAAGTCATGACTTTTATTTTTTTTAGAAAGTCAGGAAATTTTTGAAAAGTGAAGACATTTCTAGAAATTCTGAACATTTTTTAAAAGGAAAGATTAAAAAAAAAAATTATTATTTGATTTTAGAAAGTCCAGAAACTTTTATAAATTAAGGAAATTATATGAAGTCATACAATTTTTGAAAGTCAGAAAATTTTCCAAAAGACGGGACATTTTCAGAAATTTGCAAAATTTTAAAAAAGTTTGGACTGTTTTAGAAGGTTAGGATTTTTTTTAAAAGACAGGACATTTTAAAAAGGAAGGAAATTTCACAAAAGTCAGGATTTTTTTTAAGTTAGGTTTTTTTTTTTTAGAAAGTCATGACTTTTTGAGAGTCTGGAAATTTTTGAAAAGTCAAGACATTTTTAGAAATTTGCAAAATTTTTAAAAAGTTGGGACTGTTTTACAAAGTCAGGAAATTTTTTAAAAGTCAGGACATTTTTAGAAAGTCTTGTTTGAGTTTAGTCAGTAAATGTTATTAATCAAAGGAAGTCATTTTTCTACAAATAGTGGAATTGACCAGGTCTACTGGAAACAATCAAAAAAAGGATAGATACCAAAGAGAAGATAAAAATACAAAAGTAAATTGAGAAACCTTTTTGTTGTCTCTCTGCAGACGACCTCCTGCTCCTCCGCTCCGACCCACAAACCCTCAGAAAGTTGACACGTCGCCGCTTTAACAGAGAGTAGAGACTCTGAATAAAACTTTCCTTTGTTCGGCCTGATGAAGATGATGAAGATGATGATGACTTTATTATCCAGTTTGCACTCAGTCGTCGGATTTCTCACTCAGTCCTTCATGAACTCTAGATACTGTAAATAAAAGTTAACGTGCCTTGCTCAGCAGCACCTCGGCAGTGATCACGTGGACGCTCGGGACCGCCGGCTGCTGGAAATGATGTCACATTAAAATGTCCCGGTGTCGCTCACACAGGCCCCTGCAGGGGGCGCAGTGCCTTCAGAGCTCAAGGACCCTGAGATGGGATCAAACCTGTGATCAAAGTACAGACTCTTCAGTAGAGTGGTTCCCAAACTGTGGTCCAGGACCCTCTGCAGGACCCCAAGGAGGTCAAACATTATTTCTCTTTGTTTCTTTTTCTTTCTTTCTTTGTTTTTTTAGTAAAACCGAATGTAGAAGGTTTTTCTTGGCAGGACGGACAATTTACGTTTCAGGTGGATGAAACTTTCTCAAGTAGGATTACATCATCATCATGGAGTTATAATCTTTTAACCTTTTATTGAACTCAGTGTTTTTAAATGAAGTGTCATCAGATCGGACGAACCTTCATCAGACGGTATCAAATCACAGATGAGTCCTCTGACAGAAGATATTTGGCATCCCAATCTAAATAATCATGGAGTTTGTGACATTTTAAAGACTTGAGATCCTGAAGCTGCCCTCCAGGATTAAAGGGATAGTTAGTATATTTTTGAAGTTGGGTTGTCTGATGTACTTATCCACAGTCAGTGTTTTACATGCAGTCACTGTCAGTCGGCACAGCTATTTTAGCTGCCTAAAACATCTATAACTGTTTGACATTGAGAGTATTCTTTCACAGTTTTATCTTTCTGTCAGACAGCCTGATCTAGCCGTCAACGGTTTCAGTTCCCCGTCTATGCTCTCGTCACAGCTGCCACACTCCACTAACAAAAACAGCGATTTAACATGGCTGAACACAGGAGCTGCTGGTCTACTGAGTTGGTGTTACTGTGTGACTGTGGTGAATCTGAGCTAACAATATTAAACGTCAGACTCGCACAATAACACAAACAAACTAACTGGTTGAGGCAGAAGTAGACCTGCAGCTCCTGTGTTCAGTGAGCTAAAATTACTGTTTTTCATTACAGAGTCAGAAAACGCTGTCTGACAGAAGGTAAAGCAGTGAAAATATTCTAGATATTACAAACACTTCGTCTGTTTCTTATTTTTAAGGTTGAGACTTTTTAAAGTGGCTAAAATATGTTATGTTGCTGACCCCTCCTCAGCAGTACATTGCTTAGCTTTCTTATCAGACTCCAGTCTGCTTCTCCAAACTGAAGGCGTGCCGACTGACATCTACCCTTCGTATCACGCTGACTATAGATCCCGTACAACCCCACTTTAAAAAAAACCCCTTTAAATGTTTGGACTGACAGCAGATGAACCGCGCTGGGTTTGAGGCTCTGACGGGGGAAGAAATCTGAGATTTACAGAATGGAGGTTTTGAGAAAGAAGTTTTTAGAAAAATGTAATATTTAAAATAAATCAAGACTAAAGTAATATTTTGAGATTGAAGTCATCATAAATCAAGTTGTACTATTATCCGAAAGTTGTAATATTACAAGAGAAAAGATGTTTTGACAATTTTATTCATAATAAGACTTTAGAATTAGAATTTAGAATGTTTCTACTTTGAATTTAACCTTGCACCTTTATTTTAAAATTACATTTGGACTTCCTTTCTCGTCGTGATCTCTCAGATTTTTTCACCCTGATGTTCAGTCTCAGTATTTTAACTTGTTAAATCTCTGCGTCATCGTACTCGCTGACTGCTGGAATGAATCAGAAGGATTTCCTGATCATGAGAATCTCCTTGGACCTCAGACTTTGTGGTTCTAGCTTACTGGGGCTGCTGGTTCTATCCCAGTTCACCCAGTCTGTTTCTGCTTGATCAGGTTTTTATTTTTCTAACTCGCCTTGAGATTTCTATCTCAGATCGTCAGGAATGTTCGTGACGTTACGCCAAAGACGAGCTGGAGATAAAAGATGCTGTGAGATTCATCTGAGCTGTGATTTTATGTTGAAGGAAAATCTGTTTATTTGCCTTTTTACCAGCTGAAGTTTTTCATTTCTACAAAATAATAACATTTCCAAAACCTGTGAGAATTATAAACTATGTTTCTATAAAACCCTTAAATACATTGAACACAAGACGAAGCTCTCAGCTGTAGGAGAACTTTGACTAAATGAATATCTGGAATCTGATCAGAGAACAAGTCGACAAAATTATGAAACTTAAATGTTTGTTATTACTTTTTTTGTGCTTCAGAAACTTTTCTGTTCTTAGTTCGGTTTTTCAGGTGAAAAATGAGACAAAAGACAAAATTTTTCATAAAGTCAGAGCAGAGTTTGTCCTCTGCTTGTTATAAAATAAGGTTCAAATTAAAATGAACCTTGATGAAACAGAGCAGAGGTTTAAGAAGGTTTGTGACTGATCTGTTGCCTTTTGTAGTTTCAGTGTTGCTGCTGTTTGTCCCGTCATGTTTCACTGTGAAAGTTTTCCAAACTTGAAGAGCGTTGCAGGTTTTACTCCCGCTCCTTCAGTGTCTCCAGTCCTGATTCACATGTGTGTTAGACTAAACTGTTCACAGTCGGGCAGAGGTGGAGGAAGTACTCAAATCCTTTACTGCAGTAAAAGTACGAATACCACACTGTGAAAATACTCCACTACAAGGAAAAGTCCTGCATTAGTAAAAGTTTGTGAGCATCATTAGGAAAGTCAGTCCATTAGAGTAAAATGTTTTTGGATTTTTATTTATTTATTTATTTTTTTTGCTGTAGATGTTTCAGGTTGGGCGGCACGGTGGTGTGGTGGTTAGCACTCTCGCCTCACAGCAAGAGGGTTGCCGGTTCGATCCCGGGCGTGGGAGCCCTTCTGTGTGGAGTTTGCATGTTCTCCCTGTGTCAGCGTGGGTTTCCTCCAGGTGCTCCAGCTTCCTCCCACAGTCCAAAGACATGCAGGTTAATTGGTGACTCTAAATTGTCCGTAGGTGTGAATGTGAGTGTGAATGGTTGTCTGTCTCTATGTGTCAGCCCTGTGATAGTCTGGCGACCTGTCCAGGGTGAACCCTGCCTCTCACCCGATGTCAGCTGGGATAGGCTCCAGCCCCCCCGCGACCCTCAAGAGGATGAAGCGGTTAGAAAATGAATGAATGAATGTTTCAGGTTTGGCTCATTTTAACTCCTTTACATCCTGTTGGGTAGTTTAATCTATAGCAATGCATCATGGTCTATGAGACCATCATATGTTTGTAGTGTGGCTGTCCTGTGAGAACCATGTATCTCTAAAAAGTCAGAAAAACAACCTGTTTTCAGCTTTGGGACGACTGTTCAGTTGATCCAAGAGGGTTTCTAAAGAGTTAATTTAGCTTAAGACAGAGAATTTAAATAATGATGCATTTTATTTAAAGGCACATTTCAAAGCACTAGAGGACCCCTTACAAGACACAATTAAAAGAAAAAAAATTTGATGTGGACCTCAGAGGACAGTGTACTGTCCAGGAAGACACCCAGACTCTTAACCTGAGAGGACGGACGAACTTTGGAGTTGTCAATTAGAGAGAAACTATGCGGTTTAGCTGAAGTAGATTTAGTACCCACAAGGAGAACCTCAGTTTTATTACTGTTAAGTTTAAGGAAGTTGTACGAGAGCCAAGATTTAATATCCAATAAGCTGTCAGAAAGGGAACTTGGTGGAAGTAGGCTTGGTGGACAGATAGAGCTGGGTGTCATCAGCATAGCAGTGGAATTGAATACCAAATTTTCTAAAGATATGACCAAGAGGTAGAAGGTAGATAATAAATAAAAGGGGGCCGAAGATGGAGCCCTGAAGAACACCACTATTAACTGGAAAAGAGCTGGATCTGAAATTTCTAAGTTTGTGAAAGTGTTGAAAGTGTATTGATTACTTTAAACATTTCAGTTCAACGGAAACATTCAACACATTTAGAGAGTCGTGGTTTTTACTGGACAGGAAGTAGATTAAACAACTGTCGTCTGTAAAGTAACTACATCTACATCGTGCAGTAAACAGTACAATATTTACCTCTGAGATGTGGAGAAGTGTAAAGTAGCATAAAATGGAAATACTCAAGTACATCTACCTTGAATTCATATTCAAATACAGAACTTGAGTAAATGTTCTTACTTCGACCTCTCAATCTTTTCTCACAGTAGAGACAGAATATTTTTCTACTTTGAATTTACTCGTGTCTTTAAGCTCCAACTGTCACTACAAAAGGCAACAGCTCATCTAAAGAATCATTGGTTGTTATATTAAACTGTAGAAATGTGAAAAATCATTTGCCCCGCCCACAGGAAGTGATGTCACTACTCATGCTGGACAGAAAACTCGCTGCAGCAGAACTGAATGTTTTCACCTTACGATCCTTAGACACTGATCATTCAGGCTGATTGATCGATCAGCTGACTGACTGGTTTTCATGCTGTTAGCGTCCGTTGTGTTCACATGTGCTGCTAGAGGAAACGTCCTCAATAAAACTGTTTCTACGTTATCTCTGTTCACGTCATTGACAGGTTGAGTTAAAATACATGAACTTGATGAAATATTTAATGCAATTACTGACATCATAGTTCTCTTATTAATCTACATTTACTTATTTTTCTGTTTTAAGACTCACAGACAGAAAACCTCAACCTGAAGGACGACACTCAGGAAACGATCTGAAGAGACTCCAACACCAGAACATCACAAAGTTACCAACAACGTTAACAAGCTAACAGCTGGCTGAATGTGCAGTTATTATTAGAAACCAGGCCAGCACAGTTTTCAAACATGTAGTTGAACCTTTTATGGCACTGCATCACACTTTCTCCACTAGACAGGCGCCCTACAGGGCACCTCATCACGTTTTCTCTAATGGAGGGCCACCCCAGAGGGCACTGCATATATTTTTTCCACTGGAGGAGTATCCTTAAATGCACTTGATCACGTTTTCTCCACTGGAAGGGCACCTTAGATCAGTGGCTCCTAACTGGTCCAGCCACAGGGTCCAGATTTCTCCTCAGTCATTACTTCAAGAACCACACAGTGTGATATATTCAGCGTCATGTTTGTGTTTGTTCATGTTGTTGAGCTAGTTTGCTGTCTCTGTCATTGAGATGTTTGTTAGTCACTCACTCTACAGCAGGAAACAGCACTTCAAAATAAAAGCTCTGTGTTGGACATTCATTATACCACTTCAAAATGGCATCTTAGAGGGCACTGCATGTTTTTTTCCACTGCAAGGGGACTCTCATTTTCTCCAATGGAAGGGCATCGCATCTTGTTTTCTCCAATGGAAGGGCATCGCATCTTGTTTCCTCCAATGGAAGGGCATCGCATCTTGTTTCCTCCAATGGAAGGGCATCTCGTCGCATCTTGTTTTCTCCAATGGAAGGGCATCTCGTCGAATCTTGTTTTCTCCAATGGAAGGGCATCGCATCTTGTTTCCTCCAATGGAAGGGCATCGCATCTTGTTTCCTCCAATGGAAGGGCATCACGTCTTGTTTTCTCCAATGGAAGGGCATCGCATCTTGTTTCCTCCAATGGAAGGGCATCACATCTTGTTTTCTCCAATGGAAGGGCACGCATCTTGTTTCCTCCAATGGAAGGGCATCGCATCTTGTTTCCTCCAATGGAAGGGCATCACATCTTGTTTTCTCCAATGGAAGGGCATCGCATCTTGTTTCCTCCAATGGAAGGGCATCACGTCTTGTTTTCTCCAATGGAAGGGCATCGCATCTTGTTTTCTCCAATGGAAGGGCATCACGTCTTGTTTTCTCCAATGGAAGGGCATCGCATCTTGTTTCCTCCAATGGAAGGGCATCACATCTTGTTTTCTCCAATGGAAGGGCATCGCATCTTGTTTCCTCCAATGGAAGGGCATCGCATCTTGTTTCCTCCAATGGAAGGGCATCACGTCTTGTTTTCTCCAATGGAAGGGCATCGCATCTTGTTTCCTCCAATGGAAGGGCATCTCATCATGTGTACTCCAATGGAAGGGCATCGCATCTTGTTTACTCCAATGGAAGGGCATCGCATCTTGTTTACTCCAATGGAAGGGCATCTCGTCGAATCTTGTTTTCTCCAATGGAAGGGCATCGCATCTTGTTTTCTCCAATGGAAGGGCATCGCATCTTGTTTTCTCCAATGGAAGGGCATCGCATCTTGTTTTCTCCAATGGAAGGGTCCTCTAGAAGGTACTTAATATTTTCTCCACTTGTAGTAAACCCCAGAGGGCACGTCATCATGTTTTATTTGCCACAGGGCGTCAGAGAGCAGTCTGTTTTAAATTGCAAAAGGAAAATTTAACTTGAAAATGAAGATACTCTTTACAGTTTAAATTATTCAGAACTGTATACACATGGGCAAATATAAAACACTATGAACTAATTCAAAATTTGTAAAATAAAAAATAAAAATAAATAAATAAAATAAAATAAAAAAATCTTTGTTCTTTATTCACATTAGTTGTCACCATAGTAACTACTGTTCTTTCTGGCGTCCACACAAAATGTAAAAAATAAGACATTACATTATGTCATCGTAGATCATTTACAACATCAACAAAACTATAATATATAAAATGAAATATATAAAACTAAGAAATACTACTAATAATAGTAATTATTATTATTATTATTATTAGTAGCAGTAGTATATTTTAGTTTTATATATCATTTTATATATTATAGTTTTGATTATTTATTTATTTTATTAAGTTTTATTTATATATTTGTTTAAAATTAATTTATTCATTCAGTTAATTCAATTAATACATGATGATATTTATTATTATATATTATGTTAATCAAAGCAAATGGTCTGGGCATTAATGCTAAATAAATATAAATCAGACACACACTGTGTTCATCATCATTATTATTATTACCATTATTATAAATCATAACCATACGACAGTAATTTAACACCGGATAACGTTTATAGTACTAATAGAGGCGAAATCAATGTTGAAAATCAATGTTGAGCTGGTGATCAATAACTGTCTCCATGACGTCAGGACAGACATGTCTCCTTCATCTGTCCTGACGTCATCACCACAGTGACAACAGCCGGTCCACCTTAACAGTCCGCCTTAAGTCACCCTGGTCCGGATCCAAAGGGAGGCGAACTCTGCTCCTCTCGAACTTCACGACTTCAGAATTCACAGCGAACTCCTCTTCATCTTCATCTTCATCAGCAGGCGGGAAACAACACACTGAAACTTATCTGCAGGAGCTAAACATTTATCCACAGACACACACACCGAGCTTTAACTCTGCTCCGTGTTACACACACACACACACACACACACGGTGCACACACAGAGACCTGCAGCTGTGGTTCGGTCCGGTCGGTACCGATCAGACAGGAGCGGCTCGTGGTGCCGAGCTGACCCAACGGAGGACACGGACAGACTGAGGACAGCTGCACATCAGGTTGGTGTCAGTCTGCTGCAGAGTGTCTCATGTCCTCCTGTCCTGCTGCACGTCACATTATAAACCTGATCAGATAATCGATGACACGCGACGCAGGTACAATCGATCACTGATTACGTCATCAGGGGGACTTTTGTCTCCAGCTTCAGATCACATGAAGAAGAGTGACGTCGTTTAGTTGTTGAAAGACAAACTGCAGGAGTTAGACGTCAGTGGTGACAGTGAGGTGGGTCTATCTGCACTCTGACCTCTGACCTTTGGCTGGAGTTCATTACTGTGTGTGTGAGGGGTGCTGATGGTGCCCAGGTGAGGTCAGGTGAGGCAACATGACAATCTGAGGATGGTCTTTACTTTCACTTTCTCTGGTGAGTGTGTTGACCAACAGTAACCAACAGGATGGGCAACATCTGTCCAGATATTAGTAGAAATCAGTGATGTAGTTTCACAGTTCAAATCTTCAGTAAAAACGAAACTGATGTTTCATTTCTTTAGTTTGTGAACAACAACAGTGACTCAGAGTCAGATTCTGTCACAATATTAATAGTTCAACTGAATCAAATCTACCATTAATTAGACATTTATAAAAATGTCCCCTGGGATCTATAGGCTAGATATATATATATATATATATATATATATATATATAAATCATCTCTAATCATCAGGCTGTAACCTGACGCTGTGCCAAACCACAGATCCATCTCACGCTCCATTCGACCCTCACTGTGAATGAGTCTCACAGGATGGGAATCAGTTTCACTATTCGTCACGTGATTGGGACAGGACGGGAAAAAAAGTCACTGGGAGCGGGCGGGACTGGGAATCAATAACAGTTGGCAAGTTTTTATGAAGTAGTTGAAACTAGCTCCACCTCCAGCAGCTACAACAGTAACATGCTGCTCTAACACTGATGCTTCAGTATTGATAATCTAATGATGTCATATATAATAATATCAGTCAGAGGAGCCAAACGCTACTTTTACTGCAGTGCTTTAAAGGGATAGTGCACCCAAAAATGTAAATGCAGCCATTATCTACTCACCCATATGCCGAGGGAGGCTCAGGTGAAGTTTTAGAGTCCTCACATCACTTGCAGAGATCCAAGGGGAGAGGAGGTAGCAACACAACTCCACCTAATGGAGGCTGACGGCGCCCCAGATTCAAACGTCCAAAAACACATCATTGAAACCACAAAATATCTCCATACTGCTCGTCCGTAGTGATCCAAGTGTCCTGAAGCCCCGACATAAAGGTAGTGCACATGTCTCACGGTCTTTTGAGGTTAAAAACAGAGTTCAAATGAGGTTTTTCCAAACAGCTTTTTATGTCGGGGCTTCAGGACACTTGGATCACTACGGACGAGCAGTATGGAGATATTTTGTGGTTTCAATGATGTGTTTTTGGACGTTTGAATCTGGGGCGCCGTCAGCCTCCATTAGGTGGAGTTGTGTTGCTACCTCCTCTCCCCTTGGATCTCTGCAAGTGATGTGAGGACTCTAAAACTTCACCTGAGCCTCCCTCGGCATATGGGTGAGTAGATAATGGCTGAATTTTCAGTTTTGGGTGCACTATCCCTTCAACTACATTTTTCTCTCCCAGAACTGCTTCTTATGACGTGTTGTTTGACCACATCAGAAATCAAATGTGTTTCATTCTGAACAGCTTCAAGATGGAGTGAATGTAAAAATAATACAACATTAGATGTCATATTTGGGTTTATATTCAACTAAGGTAAGAATAACTTTATTCATCCCTAAGGGGAAATTCAGTTATCTGTCATCTCATCTATTATATGTCAAAGAATTATAAAGCCTGATGGCTGTTGGTATGTAGGATCTCCTGTATCTCTCTGTCTTGCATCGAAGAGAGAGGAGCCGTCCACCACAGGTGTTGTGGAGTGGATGATCTGGGTTGTTCATCTTCAGTGTGCATCTCTCCACCACCTCCTCCAGTGTGTCCAACCTGACTCCAATCACAGAGCCAGCTGTTTTGACTAGTTTGTCCAGCCGCCTTGCATCTTTGTGTCTGATGCTTCCTCCCCAGCAGACTGCAGCATGAAACAACACACTGGCCACCACAGACTGATAAAACATCTGCAGCATCTTACTACAGATGTCGAGAGATCTGAGCTTCCTCAAGAAAAAGAGGTGGCTCTGCCCCTTTTTGTAGAGAGCGTCTGTGTTTAGGGACCAGTCCAAGTTATTATCCAGGTGTACACCTACATACTTATAGCTTGGCACCACCTTGATGTCCACCCCACAGGTATTCACTGGTTGAAGAGGGGGCTTGGACCTGCGGAAATCTATGATCCTTTCCTTGGTCTTTGAGGTGTTCAGCAGGAGACAGTTCTTGTCACTCCAGTCACTGAAGGCTTTTATCAGGTCCCTATATTCAGACTCCTGCCCATTCCTGATACACGCCACAATAGCAGTGTCATCCGAGTATTTCTGGATGTGGCAGGACTCAGAGTTGTATTTGAAGTCTGCCGTGTACAGTGTGAACAGGAATGGAGCCAGGACAGTTCCTTGTGGAGCCCCCGTGCTGCTCATTAATGTGTGATCCATGTACTGTATTTTTTATTTTTATTTTTTACTGTAACTGAAACACAACACAGGAGCGGGATGGGACAGGAGTCATTCTTGTGGGAGTGGGATGGGATGGGACTGAAAATTGACTCCTGTGTCCCCCTCTACTGTGAACAAGACCACGAGATACTTGAACTGCTTCACTTGAGGCAGGAGCTCTCTGTAAAAAACAAAAAAACAAAGATGGGAAACTGGCGACGCAGGCGGTGAGGTGGAGGCCACATTATAGATATTATAGAATATTTTTTGTAGCACATCATTTTTGGCTTTTCGCTCCTGCGCAGTGTTCTCTGGTCACTGAGGAAGATACTCTGTGGATGATTCAGCTCCTGATCAATGAACACTGAAGGAATTCTAACCAGGAGAAGTTTCAGCTGGTTGTAATTCAAGTCTTCACCACTAGATGTCACTAAATCTGACACACTGAACCTTTAAGAAGCTGAATCAGACAATTTGTTTCCTAAAATGACTCAAACTGATAATCAATCATGAGATTAGTTGGCGATTGATTTAATAGTTGACAGATAGTCGATGAATCGTTGCAGCTGCAGTCCTCACTGTGCCACCTCTGACTGAACGCTTTGCTGTCATCTGATAGAAAGTATAATTTCCTGTCAGTGACGGTTTTCAGATCAGCTCTTTGTTCGTGTGCCAGCGGGCGTAATATGAAACCAGAGTGGTGGAGGATGTGAAACAAGATGGAGTAAACCTGAGAAACAGAACCTTTCTGTCACAGTCGCTCTGAGAAACCGTCTTCTTCTTTTCTGCACATTTAATGACTCTGAACGTAAAATCAAACTGTTCTCTCACGTCAGGTGTCCAGCTCACTGGCTGCAGACTGATGATGATGATGATGATGATGTTAGAGAGGCTCTCAGCCCCCCTCCACCCTCCTCCACCCTCCTCCGCCCCCTGACCTCGGACCACAGTAATGAGGAAGCTGTGGTGAGTGTGTCTTCAGTCACACTCTGTCACTGCTGAGTGCCGGTACGATCAGAGCTGTAGAGTCAACGCCGAGGAGGATCAGATCTTTATTTTCTTCACTCCATCAGCTGCTCCTCCATCATGGCTCCATCATTCCTCCTCCTTCTCGGCCTGCTGAGTCTCGCCGGCTCGCTGTCTCCTCCACGAACCTCCTTCCTCCTCAGTAAGTCCAACAAACGTTTCTGATCGATAATCAATCAGTTCCTATCGTTGATATTCTGATTGTGTCACTGGAGGATTCTGGAAGAAAAATAAATCTTGATGATGATGATTTTTATTGAACTTGTCATAGTGGTATTGATTTTACTTCATAATTTAATGAATCACATTGTTAACTTAATATATTGTTTTTTATCAGAGGTCATAATGTTTTAATGTTTCAGGGGTGTAGCTAATTATTATGATAATCTTAATTACTGATGATTGTTTGGCCAAGAAAGTGTCAGAAAATAGTAAAAATCTTCATCAACATTTTAGTGTGACGTCTTCAGATGTCCTGTTTTGTCCAGAATCCAAAGACATTCAGTTTATCACGTGAAAAATCATCAAATATTCACCTTTAAGAAGCTTGAACAGGTAATTTATCTCTTTATTTGCATTAAAAAACCTAATTAATCAGATATCAGAATAATTTCAGATTAATGCTCTGATCGATTGAATCACATGACGTCAGTTTGTTTTATTTTGTCATTAAATATATTTCTGGATCATTTAATGTCACGTGTTATGACAGGTCAGATATTTCATTATTCCATCTCATTGTTTTCTCTTGATGTTTCCTCCGCGCTGAGTTTGTGAGTCGATGTTGCGACACAGAGCTGAGCCACATGATCAGATCTTCACCCTCCATGATGTTTGTTAAAACGGACGGTGTGGTATAAACAGGAAGTTGTTGTAACTGGAAGTTTGGACAGAGATATGTCGTCTGTCTCAGCATCAACACTCCTGGTATTTACATGTAGTGAAGTGTGTCTCAGAGGACGTGTTTCAGTCTGACATTTACTCCTCTTCTTCCTCTCTCTCAGAGTCAGATGTTCAGATTCAGTCGACTCTCACATCTCGACGCTGAATATGAAGTTTATTATCTTAGCTTAGCATAAAGACTGGGAACAGATGGGAACAGCTGGCCTGGCTCCGCCCCTCAGCATCTCTAACTAACACTGATATTTCATCTGGTTTAATTTATCTGAACACACTCAGTGTCAGCACAGAAATGATAATATATTTTTAAATGTGCATCAGATGGCAATGAAGTGAAAACATTTAAATAACTATTGAAGCAGAGCAGCACATGACACCAGCGCCCCCACCTACACACACCTACACACACACCCACACACACCATAGCTAAAGAGTAGCCAGCCCTCAACATCTGCTGGATCGCACCCAACCTATTTATTTATTTATTTTAATGTTAATCATCTTTATTACTCCCTTATCATCACATATTCATGATTTATTTTTCAATATATGTATTGTTATTATTATTATTATAGTTTATATTAAGTGATTAATTCCAATAATTTATTTAGATAAATTAATTTATATTTTTCATATTTAATTGTTTTTACATTATATTATTTTTTTTTATTTTATTTACATTTTATTATTACTTTTTTTATATTTCCCATACACCAATCAGTAATTAATTAATATTACTTCAAGTGTAAGTAACAGTGCAGAATATTCATTAGATTCATTAGAATGATCCTTATTTATTTGGTTTGCTGTGTTGTTGTTTTTTTTACAGATAAATCTGGATAAAGCTCTATTTGTCACCTTATTTTCTTTTTCTATCCTTGTACTTGTCTATTTTTTTGTTTGTTTTGTACCTGTAAAGTCATAAAAAATAAACATAATAAAATAAATTAAAAATAAACTGAGAATTTAAATAAAGAAATAAATAAGGAAACAATTAGACTTAAAAAATCATAAATGAATAAGAAATAAATTGATAAATAAAGCAGAGCAACACAAAAAAGATCAGCTATGACAGTGACACAGTGAAGAAACAAGTGGATGAAAACAAATATATAGAAACATAATGTGATATGAATCAGTGCACACACAGAAGCACATGGTCGTGTTTATATTTACTGTGCAAATCTAACAAACAGGACGTGACACGTTCATTAACATGTTCATTAACATGTTCATCAGTGAACAGACTGAAGACCAGAAAGACTAAATAATTAAATCTGCTTCACTGCTGATAGTCTGAACTGTCCATCCCATAATAACCTCAGAGGGAGGAGTCAGATTACAGCCTGACATGTGGCATTAATGCTCAATAACATACAACATACATCAGACACACGTTGAATCAGTTACTGCTAAACAAACGCTGCAGCTCTGATGATGTCACTCACTTCCTGAGACGCTTTAATGTGCGCGGGACTTTTCTGTTAAGGCGTAGACCGCTGTGTGTGTGTGTGTGTGTTAATGTGTGTGTGGATCTGTGTGTGTGTGTGTTAATGTGTGTGTTTTAGACGCATTATCTCAGTGAGGAAATGACAGATCCTCAGATGTGAGTGATCTGCAGCCTAAATGTTGGTGTGTGTTTCTGTAAACCACAGATACATTCGCTTGTTTCATACGTGTCATATCAGTGTTTCTATAGTGATGTAGTGTACGAGCTGCCTTTGTCATCTGGCGGTGGAGGGGATGGTGGAGGGCGTGACACCGAGGTGAGAAGCTTGTCAAGCTGAAAACGACTGCAGACCAACAAACAACAAAACCAGTTGTGTTTTCATGAGTCATCGCTGTGTTTCCTGTCCAGATGGCGCCATGAAACACGTTTGTTTTTTTTATTGAGACATCGCGGCTTTCCCAGCCGTGATTGTGCCCCAAAGGTTGGTACTTTAAGCTAAAACATGAGTTTTTCCTAACGGTAACCAAGTGGTTTTTGTGCGTCATCAACCACACGTTAACCACAGCTTTGCTAAAATATTAAGTTTCAGCATATCTGCTGATTAATGGCGAACAAATGTAACGTACCTGTGGTTTGCAGAAACGTATGATGCCAACATTTATACTGGCGGCTGGGTCGTCATCCGACATGATCGTCATAAACGTTGCTCAGTTTATGTCTGACAAACATTCACATGAATTTCTTTTCAACATTGTTAATTTGACACCACAGTGATGTCAGCAGGGAGCGTCTGGATCCATCATTTGTATGATAAATGTTGATTAGTGGAACCTTCCAGAACTTTTACTCTGAATCATATTAAACTGGGCCTCAGGGCCGTCCTCAGGTTAGTGTGTTTCCACAGCTGAGTTCCTCTGATGCAGTTTGTGACTTTATAAGGCTACATCACACTTATACATCTTAGTTTAAAAAAAGGCAACTATTACTATGCTTACACCTGGCGTCTACTCTACTCAGGCGTTTTGGAATCCCTAAAATGGAGATCTGAAAACTCCAGGGTTGTGTTTTAGTCTGAATGGGTGGAAACAGAGACTTTTTTAAAAAACAATGACACAGACGCTCACGCTCACTTTCTGATTGGGTTTTATCAGTCTCAGTGTGTCAAGTCTGATGTATTGTGGTGGGCGGGGCTTAGCTGGAGGCAATTCTCCATGTTGTGTTGTCTTGTTTTAGACGATGGAGGAAGATGATGTGAGTGGTGTGTTCAGAAACACTCATTGTGAGTGTGGGAGCGCACTCTGACACAAACTGGAGCGTTGATAAATTGGGAGCGCTGTCTGAATGTAGCGTTGGGTTATCCAGAGCAGCGCACTCTCAGAGTGGCAGAGCGCACTCTGGACACTCTGTCTGTGGAGACGGAGCAGCAGAGCGCCGAGCGGAGTGAATGTGTGATTAACTTAACCGTTGGTTCATTCATGTAGAAATATAACGCTGCGTTTCTTCCACCAACAGGGCTCTCATTTTAGTGTAGAGCGTCAGACTGAATTTACCAACGCACCATGTCAGGTCACTCACTCTCCGGGACAGCCAGTGTTACTTGAATAAGTAAACACTGACCAACGGGACCAGACTGGCCGACCCGTATGCTCTCACTCAGTGGATGGATGATGTCACAGGAAGCCAATCTTACAAAGGAGGACCACACTTGTTTGTTTTGCTATGGAAGCTAACGTTAGCTAATGTGCTAAAAAGTTAGTGTTGCAGAGAAATCCAATCTTCCTCTTAATCCCTCCCCAGTTTCTGATGAGGTGGACATGATAACCCTTAATACACATAACCTTATTCATCCCTACAACAGGAAATACTTTTTCCCTAACCTGATATGAAGTGTGCGCTGCACATGTGAGCATTTTTGATGATGGCCTCCGTCCAGTCCTTTGGTCTTATCACATTTAACCATAGTTGTCTTTGTTTTTGTTGACGGGCAGTGGCGGCTGGTTTTGAGCCATGACTCCTTCTATTCTGGCTCCCAATAACACAACAAGACAAACACATTTTAACACTCCTGTGGAGCCTACAGCCCTGTGGGGGAGGGGCAGCTGCACCTCCAGATGATGACATCATCATGATGTCAGCCGTAAAAGCAGCTGCAGATCAGACATTCTGCTTCCTGTTTACACATGACACACACATGCCCAGTGTCTGTGAATGGTCATGTGATAAGTGTATTCAGGTGTGTTAGTATGGACAGAGTTTATTTCTGAAAATTAAAATGCTCGTGTACAGAGATCCCGTCAGTGTGGGCGTGGCCTCACTGTAACAGTTTTATTTACATGAGCTTAACTAAGTGTGAAGTGTGACACGTTCACATGTCGCCATCGCTGCCACTCATGAGAGATTAAAAACCCCCACAAAAACCCAGTCTGAGTCATAGTTACCGTGGAAACAGTCATTCATTCATGGCTGTGTGAGGCTGGTAAGGAGAAGTGAATCTAACCACACAAACTGAAACAGACTCTGATGGGTATCAGTTAATATTTCTGGATGTTTCATCACTGACATTTAGTTAATAAGTTAATTAGACAATAGTTAATTAATTTTCAATAACTTGATACCAGGAATATTTTCACACAGAACTATTTTGTCTTATGTGGTGAAAATCAGATACACTTATATTCACTGATGAATTTAAGGGCATCATAAAGAACGTGGTGACAGAGACATGTGCATGTTTTTCTTTAGAGGTCGCCATGTTTGAATAGTTGTTGTTTTATTGTATTGATTTTTGTATTATATGTTGTATTTGTTGCATTTTAAATGTTTTTGATTGGCTGCTGCCTCGGCCAGGTCTCTGTTGTGAAAGAGATTTTCAATCTCAGTGGGACTTCCTGGTTAAATAAGATAAAAGAAAAATTGTTAGGGTTTGTTATCGTTCACATTTGAACTGATACCGCTGCAGAAAACCTCAAATTTGGTACCAATACCCAACGGTGCCTTTTTTCAGTACCTTTATCTTCCTGTGGCTGATAACAAAGATGTATTTTTTGCAGTCAACAGATGACTGCAGCCTCCCAGTTCCATGGTGCTTTACAGTGTTTCCGCCTCCTGTCTGAACTCATTCAGGTGCGCCCTTAGGTACCGGAATATGGCACTGATTGATTTAACGTGAATCAGTAGTCAGTAGTACAGAGGTAATTCAGTTGGTAACCTAAAGTACTGAGTTGGGAACTCAACCCTAGTAATCATGCATCTGTGTGGAGTTCCCCAGGGCTCAGTCCTTGGTCCTCTTTTATTTAACATTTACATGCTGTCGTTAGGCCAAATTATACAAAACAGTATCATCAACTATCACAATTATGTAGTTGACACACACCTACCTGCGGTTATTATGTCTTGACCAGTGGACTTCACTACAAACTGATTGGCTGATGAAACAGGTGACGTGCTTTAAAACCAGTGGCCGGCCATTTGACCAGCTGAGTGTTAGGTGACACCATCAGCCGGCTTGGGTCGAGCTCAGACCGGCCAGTTCACACCGCTGCTACTTTTCTCTGCAAACAGTTTCGTCTCATCACGAATCTTTGGTCTGAACCAGATTTTTATGACCTTTGTCAAAACACAGAGTGAGGATCTCGACTCTGCTGGTTCCCCTTTGATATATAGAAGAAAGAGCCCACTCAAAAATAAAAATTATGCTTTGGACATTTCATTTTTTTTCCTTAGAGTCCTCAACAGTTCCACTCTCAATATTGTCCTCATCTGGTTCGACGGGGTCTGATCTAAAACTTTACACTGCTGATACTGCAGCGGACCAAGTAACACTGGGCGCAGCAGACGGCTCTGTTCGTCTGTAAAGTGGTACAAAAGTGTAAACGAGTCAATAGCCCCAGCGGCCCTAGTTTTTATTGTCTATGGCAAAAGCTTATGACACAAAGAAATAATGGGCATGAGTTTAAAAACTGTACCTTTGAAGGCATTTTCAAAAATCTCAGATTTAGTGACATAACTCTGTTTGTGTGTAAATGAAAGGCCAAAAATATCATGCCAAAAGAAATTTGCTTGTTGCTTCATGTAGCTGCAGCCTTGTGTCTCTCGTGTCAGGTGGAACACGTGTGTTGAGGCACTTGTTCTCGACGGCCTGTCGCTGATCTGCTGAGGTTGGATTGAACCTCGTTCGTGTCTGCCACATGAATAAATATAATGTAGAATCTTTAACAGAGAGAGGACACAGTGTGATTGGGTTCAAACGAAGTCTGACAGACAGAATCGTCGCTGCAGATCACGAGAACGTGTCTGCTGTGAGACGTTGCATATTTCTGTTCCTATTTTAAACCCTTATCTCTGTACAGTTTCTGTGACCAGTTTCTCTGCAGCTCTGAACCACATCCTCTCCAAACCTGGACCCACTTAAGCAGCCTCAGAAACAGGAAGTGGTGCTGTCTCTGTGCCATTCTGCTGATGATTGAAGCAGGCGATGTTATTATTTATTGCTCTCTGTTTGCCCACCTCCTGCTATAGTCACAGTCTGGTTAACACTTATAACCAGGTATTTGGTCCGTCGTTAGATGTGAGAAGAACCACAGGACATTAATAACCCTCCTGTTTCCACCCATGCTGAGAACAGGTGCATGATGAGAAGGCTGGGGCTGCCGAGACCACCGACTAACTGCAACTCTGTCTTTTATCGTTTGAGAATCAGTGGTGTTGGTTTAGAAACTGACTGGCTCAAGGTTTTGGTTCTAGTTTAATTAGATGTACGTGCAGCACAGTATTACTGAAGACTCCGAAGACGTTGAAAAACAGTGCTTGATCAGTGACTTTGAGCGTCAGACACTAACAAAAAAAGCCGTCCCTTCACGCGAGCATGATACACAGCCGGTCGCTGTTATTGTTTAACACTGATTTTGGTTTAGCAACTGACGTTACTGCTGACAGCACCATTCTGGTTGCTGTGGAAACATAATGCCCACCCTTTGATCTCCCTAGCCCTATTGACACTGCTAATGGTGCTAACAGTGGTGCTAAAGGGGGTTTGCTGCGAGACCAGAGGGCGGGCACAAGGTTTCCATAGCAATGCTGCTGGGTTGGGACTGTGTTACCGATGAATGAGCGTTGCTGCTAGCAGCCGTGTCTGGAGTCAAACCCGCTGCTCCATCGCCTCGCTGCTGCTGCTGCGCTCCATCAGCTGTGTTGTTAACTGTTGTGTTTGTGTCCAGACTCTGCAGACAGACCTCTGGTGTTCTTCAGCCTCCCCAACGTCCACAACACAACCACACTGTTGCTAAGCGACGATGGATCCACCCTGTACGTAGGGGCACGGGACGCCGTGCTTTCATTGGACGTCAATCAGAGTGATGTCATAAGGCTGAAGAAGAAGGTGAGCGTGGGCCAGTTTACTTTAACGATGCTTCGATTCATAGATAGTTAAGTTAAATGATTTCATCTGTAATGTTGTGTGTTAACGTCTGATGTCTGCGCAGGTGGAGTGGAGTCCATCTGTGACTGAAATAAACGAATGTCAAAATAAAGGGAAGAGCGCCGAGGTGAGTATGAGCACACACCTCTGTCCTCACTGACGTATTAAATGATCTGTGGCTCTGTCTCGTCTGGTGGGAACATTTTCTGTAAGGTGAAATGCTGCAGTGCTCAGCTGTCCTCATGAGCCAGAGGAGGCGCCTAGCAACCTCCGCCTCCAGCTGCTGAAGCACTTTCTGTGTGGACGGGGCCTAAAATGAGCGACTGTGTGACGAAGCTGAGCAGAGAAAGCTTTGAAACATGTTTTCTTTGTCTGTCTGTCTGTCTGTCTGCAGGTCGACTGTCCAAACTTCGTGCGTGTTTTGCAGCCAATAAACTCCACCCATCTCTACGCCTGTGGCAGCTACGCCTACAGCCCCCATGATGCCTTCATCGTACGTAATGTTTTTATTATGTTTTATTGATTTTCAATAATCTACATTTACACAAGTTCAGCTTGAATCTGCTGGACTGGAGGATTTCCATTTAATGTTCCTTTACACTTCCACTCCACCACATCTCAGGGAAACATTAGTTTTTACTTCACCACATTATTTGACAGATGAAGAAACATATGACTGGACTTTTTCTTGTACTGACTTTTTGTCTCCTGCAGGACACAGAGAGCTTCTCGATGGTCCAACACGTCGAGGCTAAAGCCAAATACCGCTGTCCGTTCAGCCCCAAGCAGACGAACACCGCCATCACCATCGGTCAGTCTCCTCTCTGCTGCTGCAGCATCACATGACTGAAGTTTGTTCACGACAAAAACACTGAACAAGTAGATTTAACGTGGTTCAAACACACACACACACACACTTCCTGAGGAACATGTGTGTGTGTGAGACCTGCTGCACGTGATGTTTTGAAGCTTTCTTAAATTCAGTCAAAGCCTTTTGTTCACATGTTACTAAACTGGACTCGAGGACATCAGTCACTCACGTTCACACATATTTAAAGCACAAACATTTTCAGATTGTGTGTTTGTTTGCATGCAGACGGCGAGCTGTTTACCGCCACAACGACCGACTTCAGAGGTGTCAAACCACAGATTTCTCGACACTTCAGCAAAAATGGCCGCCATGACGTCAGCCAGGACACATCTGTCAACTTACTGGAGGGTGAGTGACACGAAGTTTGTTAGAAATCGTCAATTAATCAGCGACGAGGGTCCAAGATAATCGATTGTTGGAGTCATTTCTCCAGCTGCGTCTTTCCCAGAATCCTCTTTGTGTTTTGATCTGTCGGTCAAACTGAATCAGCAGAAAGAAACAGAAATGAGGAACAAAGACGGAATAACGAGAGAGAGACGGCTGCAGGAACTGAACACATGTTTGAAGGAAGGCGTCATCACTGGCAGGACGGGTGGTTCAATACGTGGATTAAAAGTTCACCCACAGTCTCACAGAGCTGCTGGAATTGTCAGAGTGAAATCTTCTAAATTTAATAATAATAACAATAATAATAACAGCAATAATAATAATATTTGGTGTTTGTATGCTCCACCCTGGTTTTGCTTTAAAAGCACACTCTGCAACCCACTTCCTCCACTTCAGTTTGTTACAGCAGAGCTCTCTGATGAGGCACAGACCCGTCCTTTACTTGTAAACGTGCAATAGATCTGGAAAATAATTTCAATTAAGCTAAAATGTAACTCCCACTTGTATTTATCAGCCAGCATCTGGATAAATCCCACGTTAAACGTAGAGATGAAACCGTTTCTTTGGAAGCAGTGTGTTGATAGAGGCATCCTGGTGGATTTATACAATAAAGGCACAATGAAATCATAGTAATAAAAGTGCTTTACAAAACTGATAAAAGACAAACCAATACAACAAGATAAAAGCAATAAACATAGAATACAAATAACAGTAAAACACACAATAATAAAGCAGTTAAAATCACTGAGGGGTCGTTTGAAACAAGCAGATTTTCAGAGGTGATTTAAAAGCTGAGGCTGAGTCTGCAGCCCTGATCTCTGCAGGCGGGTCATCCCAAAGTGTTGGAGCTCTGACTGCAAAGACTCTGTCACCTTTGTGAATTAATCCAGACCTCGAAACAACAACAAGAAAAGATGCACCTGAGGATGCAAGAAGGAACACAGGGCAATAAAAGATGTGTTATAAAACTTGGAGCGAGGCCTCTCAGGGCTTCATAAGTCATCATTAAAACCTTAGAATCAGTTCTAAAAGCAGCAGGTCACCAGTGTAGGGAAGGATCAGTGTGATGTGGTCATGATTTCTAATCCGAGTCAAGACTCTGGCAGCAGAGTTTTGGATGAGCTGGAGGCAGGAGAGGGATTCACGGCACTTGTACATTTCAGTTTACGTTCAACAGCAGTTTTGGAGATATCTCTTAACTCAAACATTCAGTTCCACTACAACTTCCCTGCCAAGCTCGGATGTGCTCTCTAATGTGGTGAAAATATTTGGTGCTGGCCACGAGGCATCAGAATACGACTCTCTGTTGATTCAAAGTTTTATCGATCAGTCAGCCTAGGGAATGATCTTAACCGAACATTCACAGAGCAGGAAGGAAAGAATGAACTGAACTGAACTGTGAGAGAACATCACGGGAGCTCAGATCCAGACCAGTGCAGTTTAAAATAGTAAACTGGGTGTACTGGTCAGAGCCAGCATGAGTTGCTGGAGGTGTGGGGCCACATGCTGTTGTCCTGCCCTGTTGCACAAAAACTCTGGTCTGCCGTACATGAGAATGTCAAAATGATCCTTAAATTAGACGTCCCATTCTGTCCAAGCTTGTCTGTCCTGGGTGATCCCGTCCCTCTGCACCTCAGGCAGTTTAATCTCATAATATTTTGACTTTATTCAGGTAGATTTACAAATTTATTCTTGAAGTCTTAGATTTCTTTTTCTTTCACATGGCTCTAATCCTGCTTCGTAGGACGAGCTCAGCCCTCTGCACTGTTTGTTTTGTTAGACTTGAATTTTTGTTGAGGACGTTGCGGTCTTAGAAACTGCTGCCACTGAGAGAAAAATGAAAACCCTGATATTTTAAAGCCATGAAAACCTCACTTAGATATTCCACATTTGACTCTACTTTCAGCCAAACCACAGCACGGTGAGGTTTCAAAAAGCATCAGACTGCAGTTCCTACTTTCTGTCCCCAGTGATTCATTTCCTCTTTTTGTTTCAAAAAGTCCCTCTAAAAGTCTCAAACACGTCTGTGTTCAAAGATCAGAACACGTTTCCATGTTTTACACCTTCATCTACAAACTCTCAGGACTCGGTATAAAACCTTCCCTCATCCAGAACCGTCAGGGTGCAAAAGCTGGTCATCATTTTATAAACTGACGGTGTAGTTGAAACGGACAAGATCCTTTAAATGATTTCTGTATCATCACATTTCCTCCGTATCAGTCGCTCAGCTCTCACATCTGTACATGTAGACCACATGGCACAGCACCCTCAGTTTCCTCCTCTGTCTTCACTTCCTGTATTTCAGAGCCAACGTTTGTCGGCGCGTCGGCAGACCAGACAGAGAGCAAAGTCTACTTCTTCTTTAGTGAAGTTGGAAACGAGTTCAGCTTCACAGACGAGCTGCAAATCGCCCGGGTGGCCCAAGTCTGCAAGGTGACAGTAAACACAGATAATGTGATGATGAGTAAACAGATGTGATCACAGATACACTGCTGGTGATCAGATAATCAGATTTATAATCAAAGCTTGATCCAGTCAGATGTGTGACAGGACGACTCTGCTCTGTATGTTTGCACAGTCTTTTTAGAACGTCCTCATTATAAATAGATGATACTTAGTGTGAACAGTTTGTTTGTACACGGAAAACAAAATGCTGTACAGAGGTTTAAGCACACTGACAACTGACATGTCGTTCTCTTCTCTGTGTTCACAGGATGATGTTGGAGGACTGAGGACTCTGCAGAATAAGTGGACGTCCTTTGCCAAAGCCCCTCTGCTCTGTCAGTATCCCAAACAGCTTCCCTTCAACGTTCTCCGGGATGTGTTCACACTCCCGCCACCAGAGGGCAGCAACGACTCAGACACTCTGTTCTACGGTGTCTTCACCTCTCAGTGGTAAGAAAACAAATGACGACATGATGAAGATCACGGACAGAGAACAAAGTTGTAAAACCAAAAGCCAGTCATCATGGAGGTGTTTTTGGAGCCAACTCAGTGACTTCTTCTGGAAAACTTCTATTAAAAGCCCAGTCCCTTTTACCAGCCCAGTGTAGCTACACATTTTGACAAATAAAGGCCTGTCTCAATTAGAGGCCTGGTCCGGTTGCCAAGCAGCTCTTTTTTATAGAAGTTCTGCAGATGTATAAAACCAGGTTGTTGCTACCTCAAATTATGTTTCCATTCCTGGATTACCCTGTAAGTTATTCATACTCCTTCAGTCTGTAAGGGTCCTCAGATCAGAAGAATCAAAAGGGTTTTTCATAAAAAATAATCCAAGTTATGAGGATTGTTTTAAGTTGGATCAAATAAATGATTCATATTGCATATATTATCTGATGCCTAATTTTCATCCAAGTAATATTCATACTGGTTTAAATAAATAGTTTGATTGTATTTCCTGATCTTTGCTGAGCACCAGTTTTGTGTGAAAGGAATTAAAGGCCTGTCCCAAATACAGGCCTGTTGAGTTCATACATTTAAAAGTTTTCATCAGCTCTGACTGTATAAACATGTGAATGTTTGTCTTTGTGTTTCTGCCTGACCTGAGAACAAGTGGAACTGGTCCTCAGTAACCTTCCTGTAGATAAGGCAGTTCCTCTCAGTGATAAGATGAGTATTATCTCTGGTCTTCATCAGGTCCTCAGGTCCAGAATCTGCCGTTTGCGTCTTTAACCTGCAGGACATCAGGACGGTGTTTGCTGGGAGCTACAGGACCTTCATGGAGACCCACCAGTGGAGTTCAATGACAGAAAGACTCCCCTACCTGGGACAGGTGAGAAGGTCTCATTCACACAACGCATAGAGTCAAATGCAGAAGATAATCAGCCATAACGATTTAGTCTTAAATCAGGTTTTGGGATGTCTTTTGATAATATGTCAGCCATACATACATCTTGTTTATTTGATTTTATTTTTCAGTTTTAGAAAAAGTGCATATATAAGTCATTACAATTTAAGACTGTTACCCGGCTTAAACAACCTACATTGCGAACTTATATGTCCTTGTGTTACCATAAATACTGCAATCTTTTACATTCTTAAACGACTCATTTCACTTTAACATATAAGTGAAATGATAAACCCCCACACATGGGACGTTCACACACACACCACAGATCATATAAAGTGAAGTGTTAAAAGATTTTTAAAGGCATTAAGAAATATCTGGGAAAAAAATCAGATGTTGTGGAACAAAGGAAAATGGTGTCCCTCAGGGTTTGATTCTGGGCCCAGCGTTGTTCTCATTAATTTGAACTCCAGGTCTGTTTTATTTAAAATACTGGTTTAACTCTGTCATTAGATGTCACTGTGTGACTGTCCTCTATGTTCTGCTCACAGTGTGGTCTGGACAAAGCTTCAGACTCTGAATTAGCGCAGGTGAAGAAGACTTTTCTGACCAGCGGCAGTGTGAAACCGATCGGAGGTGGAAGTCCAATTCTTGTTTCTTCAGGGCAGCAATACAGTCACGTGGCTGCGATGAGGACGCAGGGAGCTAATGGCAAACAGTACACTGTCCTTTTCCTTCTTACAGGTGAGACATCACACAGAACCGATGATGTTCACAATCAGAACAGTTTTAACCTCCAGATAACCTTGTTCATTATCATCTGTGATGTCCAGAGTCTGGATTCCTCCACAAAGTGGTTCTGTTGGATGGGGATGTGCACGTCATTGAGGAGATTCAGGTCTTCACTCAACCTCAGCTGATCAAAAGTATCGTCCTCTCTTCCTCCAAGGTAAAGCTCACACCTTCTGAGCAGGTTTAGATATTTCACTCAACAGTCACCATTCATTCGTTGGGTCCTCGAACCTACTGAGAGATGATTTAGATTTTTCAACAGGTAAACATTATGCTTCAGTATCTGTACTGATGTATCTACCTGTTAACACTGCGTCTGCAGTTGCAATAGGGCACTGAGGGCAATGTTGTGGACATTATTTAAATTACAGGAGTAGTGCATCAAAGTTATCAAGAACCTTGATTTATCAGGCGTTTAAATCACAGAATGAACAAAACACTTGATTCTCTATTTTCTTAAAACTGCATTAAAATGAGTTTTTAGAAGAGACAAACTTTAAACCAAATGATTCGATTAAAACACTTGAAAAACTTGAATAATATCACATGCAATTAAATAATGACATAATGTTTTACAAAATGTGGCTCAATTGGCATAAAGATATTCCAGTTTTTTAACATGAATCTGCTTTTTTCTGTATTTTTACTGTTTAAATCACCGAGTCTGCTGAGGGAAACGATCGGGTGAAGCTGGTTTGGGTTTGGGAGTAGAAGCTTGTGCATTATTTAGTGTCTGTAGTTTGTACACAGAGTAAATGTCACCGTGTCCTCTGGTCCTGTAGGGAGCTCTCTATGTGGGGACATCAGAGGGCGTGACTGCTGTACCTGTGGCCAGGTGCTCCATCTACAGAACCTGCAGTCAGTGCGTTCTGGCCAGAGATCCTCTGTGTGGATGGAGCCGGACCGGCGGCGTCTGCACCAGTGTGGATCACGACAACATGTACGTGAAACTGACTGTTACCTCTGAACATAAGATGTGAAGTTTGTGTTGCAGCCTTGAAGTAAATATTAGTCGGGTCTGTTGAACAAGATTCACTGAGTTTTTGTGAGCATCAAATACTCAACTTAAATGACAGGCACCAAAGAAACTGCTGCCTCGCTACACTTTCTCTGTGGCCTGATTTGGCCCTCTGTAATGACTGACAGGCTATTGGTTTACTCCTCAGGGCTCAAGACTTGGAGGACGGCAACGTGGAACAACAATGTCGGGGACAAATCGGGGCCAGCCCGGTCAAAGGTAACATCCTCCTCAGTAAACATATTAAATCTACAGATGTGAATCATCTCCAGGACATTTTGAAGTCATGTTAGAAACCTGTGGGCTGAAGTTAACGTCTGATCATAACAGTCTGAAGATTTGACCTTTGTGTCTTCTTATTTTCCTTTCAAAGTTTACCATGTCCTCCATTTTAGCTTAGCATGTTAGCGTGCTAACATTAGCTAATAGCGTAGTGCAAGAATTACTTTTTGTGCAGCCAACATGGAAGATAGCATCACCCTGGATCCCCAACATTAAGCCAATGGGATTTTTCCATTTTAGATCCCACTTCAGGCTAGCTAACGGTTAGCTTTTACTAATGCTAGCTAGCTAACAAGCATTAAAGTTGCCACCATAGGAACCGTTGTTTTATAACCTTTGAAACGAGCCAGATTTTAACTGTGTTCATGCATCAGCGTGCGTGCACCCTGGATGTCCTTAAACAAAAAGCACGACGAAGCTGTGAAGCAGCGTTTCCTGTGATGATGTTCTGTAGCGTAATTTAGCTACTTGTTAGCAACCACCTTTTTTAGGACATGTGAGGGCTTCAGTGGGGTATTTTTATGTCGTAGAACAAAATGTTAAAGTCTCTTAAGCTTGTGTTAACCACAGAGCGTATTTCAGGCATCTTACCAGAAACCAATTGACTTAAAGCTTTTGTACAGCACTTTGGTCAGTGTGAGTTGTTTTTAAATGCGCTTTATAAATAAATTTGAGCTGAGTTCAAGACGAGGGAACCAGGAGTGAGAACATGAACCAACTCTAGGCAATTAAACAACTTTAGAACAACATGAGTCCCTGATTCAGACCAAAGGAGACGACTCTAGGGCTGACAGCAGCCTGAGTGTTAGGAGTCATTCCTGCACCACTCTGTCAGCAGTAAACACAGAGTCCAGCTGAGGCTGATGGGAATGTCATTAACTCTGCAGGTGTCTGATCATAAACCAAAATATTGGACACATTGAAGTGTTGACCTGATGATGGCGCTAGATGAAAGGTCAGAAGACAGTTCATCCTGAGGGGAACATGAATGATGGACCACAGTTCATCACAAACCATCCAATAGTTGTCGAGATGTTTCACTCAAAACCAAATCATCATATTCAGTAGGATCCACTGTCTCAACACCATCAATATTTGTACTAAGTTTTATAGAAATATTTCCAGCAGTTACGGAGATATTTTACTGACAGACAAACATTTCAGCACTAAGGATGGTGGTAGAACAGTTGAGATTCATCCTCAGAGGAGCATGAATGTCTTTCATGGCATAGTTGTTGAGATATTTCAGTCTTGACAAACTGACAGACTGATTTCCGTAGAGCCGTGTTGCTATCATGGCTAAACCCTGAAAACACCGACCCTTCCTCAGCACCGTCACCACCTCTCACCTGTATTTTATCTAATATTTTTCTGTCCTACAGAAGTCAACGTTAAATTCAACGAAGCGGTGAGACTTCAGTGTCTGAAACCTTCCAACCTCGCCACTCTGACCTGGACCTCCCCTCAGCTCAAACGCCAGCAAGACAAACTCTTTATCCAGTCAGCTGACGGCAGCCTGAGCTTCCTCGCCTCTGATGACACCTTTGGGACCTACCACTGCGAGGCAGAGGAGGGCGGGTACAAGGAAGTAGTCGCAAGCTATGATGTCCGGCAAGTTGCTTCTCCACGCGCCATTAGCCCCTTTCCAAAGGCAGATGAATACCATGAGACCAAAGACGAGACCTACGAGGAGATTGTGCTTGATGTGCCAGTGATGTATACGACGCAACCTTCAGGAGTCACAGAGGTCGACCAGATGGAGGACAACGGCGATAAATCAAAGACCATTTTGAAAGATGAAACTGTTTCCAGTAAAGATGATTCTGAATTGAAAAATGAATTTGGATACGAAGTTTTGGGCTCCACCCCGTCCTCCAGAAAAGACGCCCATTCCTGGAAGGAGCAGACTGATGAGACTCGCGTCAAACAGAAGAGTTACTACAATGAGCTGGTCACTGTTTCCCTTCTGCTGGTGATCTGCATCTGCATCCTGATAGTCGGAGGCCTCCACATCTGGCGCCAACGGAAAACTGGGGTCAAAAGTCCTCTGGTCAGTCCAGACGACTGCAGCAAAACAATCCAGTCCATGGAGAGTGTCCCCTCTCTGAGCAGCCCAGAGGACACCGGTCCTGAGGTGAAGGTGGTGGACTAATCACGCCAAGAGCTCGTCTCATGATCCTATGTGGTGAAATCCTCTTGCTAAAGTCAGATGTTTCAGGTGCGTGTCAGTTGGAGCTGGCTTCAGTTTCTGCTTCTCATCTATTAACATTGACACAGTGGAAAGTATTTGTTTCTCACAAAGCTATCTCGCCATCTCGAAGTATTTCCCAGGTTACGACTGTTTCCTGTCAAGGTAACCAGCCGACGGCCATCTTTGTTTGCATTGGACTTTTTTAGGATTTGTGCAGCAGACTGAATATTTGAACACCCAGATGGTTTGAAGAGTCTTTGAGGATTCTGGAAATACATTCACAAACGTTTTGGTAAACCACCTTCTGGGTTTTTAAAGGCTGCAGGATAAATATCTCTGATGGTTACCGCTGTGACTCGAGTGCAATGATAATACATCAAAGAAACAGGAAACAGGGGGGAGCTGTTAGACTAGTTCGATCAATCAGTCATCTATTCATTTGTCACATGGAAGTATACAAAGCACAACTCTCATCAGCTAAACTGGATCCATATCAGGTTTTAATATTGAAGCTGATGAAACTGGTGAACATCTTTTGATCTGACTTTAGAGAAGTTTTAGACGTCAAGAGGATTTTATGAAATGTCAGAGTGTCTTTAATAAACGGTTCATTATCCTGTGAGAGACTGGAGAACACGTAACGATTGTTTTAGTTTCAGCAGTAAAAGGAGAAATGGATTTATTTCATCCCTAAAAACACATTTTCTGTCTGTCTGTCTCCTGTTAATACAGATAGACTAAATCTGAACTTAACAGGATCATTTCACTGCCGAAAAACTCTCATCAGATCACCACTGAAATGATTTATCTCAGACTTTTTCCTTCAGTTTTGTTTTTCAGTTTTTCCTGAACATTCGATCCGTACTAACAGGAGCACGGTGCTGTACGTTATTGACAGGTACATTGTTTGTTTAGTGTATAAATGAATGACAATAAACAACTTTAAATATTCTTTTAAAACAATATATATAAATACCAGGGGTCGGCTGCACAAAACACCTTAAGTTAAGATTGTTGTTTAAGTCCTAGGTAAGGTTTCCTCAGAATAAAATTAGTTGCACAAAATACGCTTAAGTCCTGTCCTTACGGTTTCCTTAAAAAATATTTATGGTTTTCTCCTCGTCTTGGTCTTATACTTAAAGAATGCATTGACTGTTGCACAAAAGACCTTAGCAACCGAAGCAAGGTGGAAAAAAAGTTTAAGGTCCCTCCAACATGTAACATGACTGAGTTTATAGTGATAATTGAAAAAGCTAACGCACCCTGAGCAGAGTGTTCTGCGACCAGGAGAACCTGAGGGAAACACTTTTGATTTCACACTTAAGATTTGACTGAGTTCATTTTCTATGTAATTTCTTCCTGCAGTCACACAGTCATGAATTAAACGCCCAGTCCCTTTTTCAGCCCGACGTGGCTCCACATTTTGACAAATGAATGAATGTATTAAAGCTACCTCAGATTATGTGTCTATTCCTCGATTACCCTGTTAGTTATTCACATTCCTTCAGTCTGTACGGTTCCTCAGATCAGAGGAATCAAAAGGGTTTTTCATTCAAATTAATCCAAGTTGTGAGGATTGTTTTAACAGGATAAAGTGGTGTTGTGTCGGTGTGCTGAGTGAACACATTTTACCGCTGTAAAATCTCTCTCAGCACGGTTCATGAGTTAATGCTTTCCTCTTAAGGGATTCTGTACAACTGTGTACGTCCCTCAGCTAAGGAGGAATTAGGCCTTAAGTGTCACGTAAGTAGAAATCTTAAGGTGTTTTGTGCAGCCAGTCCCTGATATTTGTGACTTATTATAACGTATTAGTACCACCCTTAGAATGACTGTAATCAGACGGGAATGTGACACAGATGTTTGAATGCACGTTAAACCACTCAACTTTCTTCATTGTGAATATTTTGTATTAAATTATGTGTTTATATTCTGTGTTTAAAATCAGGGACGAGGCTGTGTAATTATTGAATCCTGTCTTTAGTTGATGTGTCCTCCTGAGACCTCAACTTTTCTGTGGTTTGCATTTTAAATCTGTCCGAGCTATTTGGGATCAGCAGGAACTGATGATAAGAAAATCAAAGCGATGTCTTTGAGCAGGAAGTAGTTTTTGAACTAAATGATGTCATACGGGGACATTGAGTTTATTTCTTAATAGCCATGAGTGTGTAATAAAATATAAAACAGTTCATTTAAATTTTCCTCGCACCACACTCCGAGCTAATAAAGTCCTTTTTGTCTGTGGGAACAGTCGTCACTCCTGACTGCTGGCCTCAAACAAATATTTCCACATTAAAAGCATCTTTCCTTGTTACTGTTGCTAAAATTGGTCAAATTTGTTGCCGTAGCAAACCACAAACGTTATTAATCATAAATAAACAAAAGCCATAAACTGAGATCAGGTTTTGGAGCTTATTGACTTTTGTGTGGGGATCAGTTGCAGACTGATTTGTCAGAGATGGCGGCCATCTTGTTTTTACACGTACAGTGTATTGTGATTTTGCAAACCCAAAATGTGACGCAGGGTCTCAGGAGGATATTTATTATGTTATGAACTCACAGTTACTGAATGAATGTACGTGAAACCTGAATGTAACAAATTAGAACCAAACATGTTCGACATGTTTATTTTTTTTCTTAAAAAAGTTTTTTTATTGTTTATGTGTCGTCACTGTCTCCAGCTGATGTCTCAGAGTGAAATGAATGTGAACATGATGAATATTTATTGTTGTCTTTTATTTAGAGTCAAAGTTAATGGTGAGTGTGTGTTCATGTGGATTTACCGCCATCTGTCCTGACTTTAAGTCTCACTTTGTTTCAGTGTGTTTTTTATTGATGATCTCTGATAAATCCTGTTGGTGTACTGATCTTTTTATTTTTTTATTTTTATTTACAGTATCTGCAGTGATTAAAACTTTAAAGACACTGTTTTGCTCTTTCAGAGTTTTTTTTTGTTTGTTTTTTACATTCAGATATAAAAACTGATGTTTTTCTCCTTTAATAATCCTCAAACTGTGTTTTTAATATTTTTTTTCTGAGCTCCTGATGGTACAATGAAGGTTTTCCAACACACACACACACACACACACACACACACACACACACACACACAAAACATGTTTGATATGACAGGACACGCTGCTACCTGCTGATGAAATAAATATAATACAGAAACAACAAACCTGAATATTTCTAATGTGTGTTATTTACCTTTTAATTTAAATCTTTAACAAGTTGAATTATGAAATTATTTATAAATAGGGGGCAACCATGAGAAATAAAATAGATTTTGTCATAACTTTAAAAACGTTATTATATAGAGTATCAAACATATTCAATTTATAAATTATTATTATTATTATTATTAACAGCAGAGCGGTTTTGTGTCACAGTGCTTCTTTAACCATTTGAAACCGAACATGTTGGTTTGGTTTCTTTCAAAAACAGGAAGACAACGAGCAGCTTCACAAGAAACGACTCAACAATCAGTAAAATGTGACAATTTTTTTTTACCCGAAAATCAAAACAAAAAGAAAAGTGAAAAAATAAAAACAAACAGAAATGACCTGAAAAAAGTGCTGAAAATGAACAGGAAAAAAATCTGTAACATAATTTTAAATATAAATTAATAATAATTATAAATACAAATATACATTTGCATGTTTCTTGTCACCTTTTTGCTGATTTCTTGCAGTTTTTGCGTGACCTTTTTCTCCAAGTTGCTTTTTGCTTTTTATCATATGTAAATAAATGTTTGCTGAAGTTTAAAAGATTTTTGTGAAAGGCGCCTGAACGCAGCAGGAAACATGAAGCCCTCACACAAACAATAAAAAACGTATAATAAGACTATTATAAATCATCTTCCGACTCACGTAAGAATAGTTTGGCAGGAAGTCCATAAAGAATGTAAGATAATACATATATAATCAAAAATATTGGGCCATATTACAGAAACCTGAAATGAAAACAGGAAGGCAGAGAGTGTGTTTGTGTCAGTGGTTCAGAGAAGCATCAGAACATCACATCTGTTTCGTTGTCTTTCAACCGGAAGTCGATCCAGATCATAAAGGGTTAAATAAATAAAGAACAGTTGGTTTCAGATGTGTCAGTAAACACAGAAGGTGGATTCTTGGAAGTGATGATGGTGGGTGGTTCATATGAGGCCTTCAGGTGTAATCGGAGAAATCACAATCCCGGAGTCCCACTTCCAGTTTTTTTAATTTCAAGTAGCAGTTTGAAGCTCAGAATCACAGTTTATTTTATTTATTTGTTTATATTTGTTTCACAAACATAAATACAAAACAAAATGGAATAAAAAATAAAAAAGTGAATGTGAGGGCAGAAACCTGTGCAGGCTTACAAGAAGACCAAACCTAAATCACAGTTTGATTGACGTCACATTTTATGTAGGGTTTCCTTGTTAAATACGACCTGGGGGAAAATTAATTAAACATTATAATGATGAGTTTTAATGGTGAGAAACAGAACATTAACAGATATCATACTGCAGCTGTACAACAGGAACTGAAAGGTACAATAATTCTCTGTAACACTGTCTTAACTTCACAACAACTGGTGCAATAATCACAGTAACACTTAAGTAGCACTTACTCAGCTGTGCAACATCTGTCAGTGTCCTGAGTCATTCTCAGCAATATTTAATATTGACACACATATTGTGTGTAATTCGTATTCTTATCTTTATTACAAATACATTGTGTTGTGCATGATTGTAGCATAATGCTGTTTGTGTGTACATGCTACTTTTATACATAATAATGTAGCATAAGGCACATATATATTTTTTACACATTTACATACCCAGCATATTACACATATTTTAAATTATTAAATATTTTACATAGTGGAGTGAAAATGGAAGAATAATGCTTTTTTTTTTTTTTTTTTTTTTTTACAGACTTCTTGTTTCTATAGTTCTATTAGTTGTATAATTCTCTCTGCCTGACATCAGAGTGGCTGTAACACATCACAATTTTTATTTTTGATTCTGACTATATAAATTATGTGTCTTTTCTGTGTAGATAAAGTGTATTTTTTCTGTTAATATTATTTGTTTTTATTGCTCAAATGATAAACAGTCAATCTAGTAATTGTGTTGTTTGATGTAGACAAAATAAAAGTAATCTTTTTGTTTGTTTCCTGTGATATCATTTTGTTGTTGCTGCTGTTTTCCGCTCGAAAGTAACTTGTTTGGCAGGTTTGTCAGATTTCCGAGTTTACGCTGAGCCCCTGAAGGCAGCATCATATCAGCCTGGTCAGAAAAGTTGATTCAAGTTCATTTCAGAAAAACATCTCCGCCTGAAAACTACGAACTCACCTGCAGGTAAACCGCTTTAATTTAATCAGACAGTCACATTTAAAGATATTTAAGGTTATAGATTTACTTTCGGCCGTGAGAATAATTTGATCTGATGCGTCACAAACATTTCCTGATTCATCGTTAATGTTAGCGAACAGTCACGGCTCGCTGCAGCGGCCTGTTTGTCCTGCTGTTATTTTAATATCAGAATAAATGCAGATGTAAAGTCTCCTTTAAAACAGCTGTGTGATGTTAAAGACACAACAACATTCAACATTAAAGTAAAAAAAAAACAACAATCATTCCTGAGAATTAGCACTTCCTGTTTGTGGAGTGGAGATCTCCACACCAGACTCCATTTAAGATTTAGTGAATTTAACATATCTGAGCTCACCAGGAGAAGTGGAAACCTGCTGGAGAAAGTTTTAAGAGCTCACATGAATCCAGAGGCTCTCTGGATAAATTCGGCGCATGTATTATAATCTAGTGAGAATATTTAAATCAGTGGAAGGATTTTAATCCCAGCAGCAGCTTCCTAATGGAGTATTTACGTGGGTGTTAAAGCAGGGCGGCTCAGTTTGATTTGACATGATGTGAAAACTGTAAACTGTATTTCAGCTGTAGCTGTTTGATTTAAATGTCATCTGTAATATCTGTGCGGTTAAATACAGAAACACTGTGCAGTGGGTTTGTTTGTTCACAGGGTCAAAAAACAAGAGAATGACGTCATGTGTTGATTTTTGTGGGTGAATTTTGATGACAGCATGTTTCACTGCATCAAGTTTCTTCTTGTAACAGAGACCCTGCAGAGCTGATGGTCCATCAGTTCAATACTGATACAGTGTGATGTGCAGCGGTCAAACATGTCAGCACTTCATTTACTCAAGTTTTATACCATAAAATTAGTGATGCACCATATTAGATTCTTGCCGATATGCTGATATGTAACCGATAACCAATACCTATATATGCACTTTTCCTCCACCTAATTTTAGTGATCAAGTCTCTTCTGTAGTGAATTAACATCATATTATACATACATGCTCTCATCATGACGGCCCACCAGCAGAGGAGACATGAAATACTGTTCAGTGTCTGTGATATTCAGTCATTGCACGTTGGCTGTTTCTGATCGTTCATTTTAAAGCTGATATCAGCCGATACTGATGACGTGTCAATATTATTGTGCATCTCTATACAGAACCTTTAAAGGTGCCACGTGGTGAAAATGACTTTAGATTGTGTCTGTTTTAAACTCTGGGTTGTAAATCAAAAGCTGTGACAAAAGTGAAGTGGTTCAGTACTGCAATTCTGCAATACAACCCAGTAAGAAATTAATCCTGTCTCTACATCAGAAAGCCAGATAACCAATCGTTGTCGAGATACAAACGTGCATAGCCCCGCCCCCTTTCCAGCCAGGTGCGTAATTTTGAGACAAGAGCAGGAGAGCAGTGAAGAATTAAACGAGAGGGGACCTGGAGCCATGTCTGTGTGCTCTGTATGTTTTGTTAAGGGAATGTATTCAAATTTGGCACAAACGTCGACCTGGACTCAAGATGAACTGATAAGGTTTTGGTTGTCAAAGGTCAAAGGTCACTGTGACCTCATCTGTCTTATTCTCATAATCGCGATATCTCAAGGACTCCTTGAGGGAATTTCACAGGTTGACTTGGACTTGAGGATGAACTGATTAGCTTTTTGGTGGTCAAAGGTCAGAGGTCAAGGTCGCTGTGACATTGAATCCATCTCATTCTTAAGAAAGCAATATCAAGAATGTCTTCATATTTGGTACAAACATTCACTCAACAATGACCTGATTGGCTAACAGTGGTTAAATGTCAAGGTCAGTGTGACCTTGGATCTGTCTCATTCTCGTGAACATCTCAAGAACACCTAAAGAGAATTTCATTAAATTTGACACAAACGTCCACTTGGACTGAAGAATAAACTGACTAGAGTTTTGTGGTTGAAGGTCAAAGGTCACTGTGACCTCACAAAATTTGTTTTGGGCCATAACTCCAGTCATACAACCACAGGGCGGTGACTCCAGTGTCTTTGCTTGATGCAACTGTTCTTTGTTTATTGTTCTTTCTGTGACAAACCTGAACTGATCTGAAATCTAAAAGTGACCCACAGAAATAAAATGTCTCTCGTTTTTGTTTCTACTGATCGACCTCTCCATCAGAGTCTGAAGCTCTCTGATTGGACAGCTCTCACAGCAGTGCACCCTGGGACTTGTAGTTGATCTCTCTCTTCTCTCTCTGTACTTCTGGACACAGTCTGCGCCCTCTGACCTCTTGTGACCTCTGACCTCTACCATGACGTCCACGTCCATCACCAAGGTCGGTGGAGTGGTGATCGTCACTCAGGTCATCCCTCAGGATGAAGGCGGCATCGCTCTCCAGAGTTCTCCTCCCGCCTCCGCCGCCACCACCCCAGCCACCGCCCCAGCCAGTGCCACAGTACAGGCCCCGCCCCCAGTAAAAAAAAACACACCCACTGCCCGCCCAGCCAAGGTGGACGACATGACAGCCATCTTCCTGCGGGGACAGCCGAACGGCCTCGGGGTGAGACACCGACATGAACTGATCCAAAGCAGTTCACAGTTTGTTCCTCTGTCTTCTCTCTGTAGTGACGTCAGATGGAGGTGGGGGGTGGGGGGTAGACGGGTGGGGTTACAGAGACAGGTGCATGCTGGTTACAACAACAGGAAGTTAGTTATCTGAGTTAGTCAGCAGGTGGCGCTGCAGCAGAGACACACAACAGTAAAGTTGTCTTTAAACTGACTCACTAACACACAGGAAACAGCGCATGGGATAAAGTTAGCCTTCGGGGCTTTCTGTCAGAGAGACCTGTCTGTCAGAGAGACCTGTCTGTCAGAATTCTGAACTCAGGACACTGAGTATTTTTACTTACACTAAAGCTGATCTGAGGTCTTCATCCACCACAGTGACAGTGTGTGTGTGTGTTTGTGTGTTAACAGAGAACTGTGTGTGTTTTCAGGTAGTTCAGATCTTCATCGGCCTGCTGTGTATCCTCTTCAGTCTGACTGCCATCTTCTCACCGTTCCTGATGCTCCACGCTCCGTTCTGCCTCGCTGTCACTGTACGCAGACTTTACTCTCCCTTCGATCACTGATCAGTAACTGTCAGAACCTGGTCTGAAAATATAATTAAACTTTTCTCTCGGCTGTCGTTCAGTTCATGGTCTCCGGCTCTCTGTCCATGGCTGCGGGGAAACGGACTTCAGCCCGACTGGTGAGTTTTTACTCGTCATCTCGTCACAGATAAGATGATGAACCTGTTTGAATTAAAATGATGTGCAGTCTGAAAGTCTGCTGAGAGGAGTGAAAGTTTAAAGGACCATCCGTCCTGGATCCTCCTCAGAGTTGGTCATCCCTGGTCAGAGTTGTTAATGATCTTGCACTGACAGTCACAATGTTTTTGTTCTGGTACTCCTCGACCTCGGTGCAGCACTCGACACTGTGGACCGTGTTATTCCTCTTCAGTGCTTTTAACACTGTGTCGGCCTTTAAGTCACTGTTCTAAAGTGGTTTCCTTCATTACTCTCAGGAAGATCGTTCTCTGTGTCTGTCAGTAATTGTAAATCTGATGAGGTTGGTTCCATGTGGAGTCCCTCAGGGGTCAGTTCTAGGTCCTTTGTTGTTTAATTTGGACTTGAATGGTGAAGAATTTTTTTCAGCTTGATCATAACAAAACAGAGATTCTGTCAGTTGGACCAAAGACTTTGAGGAATGAAATGTAATCTGTGTTAACTCTCCTGCCTGTAAAACCATGTCAGCATGTCAAAAACATGGGTGTGATTTTAGACGCTGATCTTAACTTCCAGAAGCACATCTCAAATATGTCGAATGCCGGGTACACACTACATGAAATCAGCCCGACGTGGCGTCGTACATTGTTGGCTTTGATCATGAACGACAATGAGTGTTGTATGAGATCATCTATTGTCTTATCTCCTGTAGTGTGTCACAGTAGACGACAACCGATGCCACGTCTGGGACGCCTCACAATGTCCCTACAGAAAGTCTAGCGTGCTTGATTCTCTCGTTGTCTTCCATGACTTCTCCCGTCACAGCCGTCACTTTGACCAGTAAGAACACAGAGCGATCTGCTGCCGTGGAAACTGTAGGACAACAACAGCGCAGCCTTTTAGATATTTCCTGTAGGGACGTTAGCACACAGAGTAAAAAGGAAACAGCAGAGGCACTTTATCAACCCGCTGAGTACTGCCATTAGCATCAAGCTAGCAAAGAATGTTCTTTCTTCATAATGGAGGATATAAAGGAATCAAACTCACAGATAGTGTCTGGGCCTTTACTCAGCACAGCTGCAGAGGCTACCAGCTGCATCTCAAACACACAGCCTCATTTATTATTTTTATTATTTATTATTTTTTTTATTTTTAGTTTGAATCCCGTTAAATTCAAGTCATCACGCCGTCATTTCAAACTCAATGCTTCCTGTATCTGTTTCAAATTAAGATTTTCTAAATTTTCATTTTCTAAAAGGCTTTTATTGTGAAACTTTTGCAGGAACTTCCTGTGGAGGATTCAGTGACTGTTACTACAGTAACAGTTCAGCTGGAACATGAACAGACACAGTGACTGAAATAATAGTAAAAGTAATAGATATAGGACAAAAATAACCCGATGACATCACACATGTTGTGAAAGACGCCCGGGATGATTGGTGTGGACCAACATGTCGAGTATCATGGTCAGGTCACGACACAATTTTATGACTCTTCAAACTGTGGCAAACTGTGATTTATGATATTTGGCTTTATAAATGAAATTGAATTGAATCAAATGTTGTAAGATTCAAGAAGGATTAGAAAGATTGTGTGTGTGCTCTGGGTTCAGGTCTGGGTGTGTCTGGTGTGGAACGGGATCAGCGTCCTGCTCGGCCTGCTGGGCGTGGCCTACGTCTGCTGGCTGCTGGCTTCTCGCTCCGTCTCTGAAGCCTTGTGTCTTTCAGTCACCCGCGAAGGCTTCATGCCCACAGATCAACAACTGCATGACTGCATCAATAAACTGGACATGGTGGATGTAAGTGTATCACTGTGACCTCAGCTCCATGTTTTAACATCAGTATTATTATTATTATTATTATTATTAGTTTCTCCACAGGGCTGAAAAACACATTTTAGATTAACAGAAGTGAAGTGTAGAAAAAGTTTTAGATCTTCAATTTAAGCCTGTGAAAAAATGAGAGCAAAAACAAGTTTAAATGTTTGTTCGGTACAGATTTCAGATGAAACACAAACTGCGCTGTTTAAAGGTTCCCTTGTTTCTCTGAGTGACGTCGCATCGACTCATGTAACAATGAAATAAAAACATGATGACGTGTTTCTGAGTCTGTGTTTGTTTCTGGATGTTTCAGATAAGTGTGTTCGGGCCTCTCGGCCTCCTCCTGGTGCTGCTCGTCCTCCAGGTTTGTGTCACCATCACCACCTGTGTTTTCTCCACCAGAGCCCTCATGCGCCGCGACCACTATGTCCCATTCATGGTGAGACATTTTAGTGTACAGCGACTTTACATGTGTTGTTTCGACTTTCCGGACAGCCGCTGATTTTCCTTCATTTTACTGCAGAAATGTGCACGTTGTGAAAAAACATGGCGGATGTTAACATTTCTTCTCTCTCAGCTCAGGGTTCCCTCTGATCCTTAAAAACTCTTAAAAGGAAGTGAATCATTGATCTGAAAATAAGACTTCCTTAGAATTAAAATGTCTTAAATCAAGCTTTCAAAAGTCTTAAAAATGAGAAGACATGAGAAGGATTTCATGAATCTTTTTGGGGGGACTGCACTGCACCCTCTCTGACGAGCCCCAACAGGATGAGAGGTTACGGAAAATGTATGAATGGATGTTTTTAATCTGTCTCTCACTGAATGGGAGCGACCACCACTGAGCAGTTTAACATCTGATGATGATGATGATGATGATGATGAGTTTTTGTTTGACCTCCAGGTGGAGGTCGAGGACGACAGGGCTCTGCTGTCCGGTGCAGCGTCAGGGCTCGGCAGCGACGACGCCTTGTTGGGCAGTGGAGAGGACATATCTACATCTCCTCCAAACTCACCCTGAGAGAGGAGGACAAAACCTCTGAATACCACTAATACTGCTACAGTAACCCTCCGACAGAGTCCCATCATACTGTGACTCTGCTGTCGCTGTAATCGATAATCAGCTGTTTCTCTCTTTTCTGCTCTTCATTGTTTTTTTTGCTGCTGTGTCACTTTGACAGGGGTCACAATATTCACTATGTTATGCTGAATTCTGGGACATCTAAGGGTTAATATCCTAATGTTTTGACTGTGTTTAAATGTGGAGCAGATGGCACAGACTCTACTTTGTGTTTATGTCAGGAGTTGTAACTCACGCAGAGTCAGCCCTCAACAAACTGAGGTATGACGTTTGTTCAAATAACTGAAACTTAATTTGTGATATTTTGATGCCGAATTCAGCAGAAGACACTAAAAGTAAAAACTGACTTGCTGAAAGATTTTTACAGGTGATCTGGTGTTTGTCCAGAGATAGGAAAAATTAAATGGGCACATTTTTAAAGGGAGTTTGGTGACTTTGAGCCAGTATCTCAACGGGGCGTATTTACAGCTGCTGTTCAGTAGCTGCTCAGAAGGTGTGTGAATTTACAAGAGTTGAAAATAACCTACATGTCACTATGCATGTATCTGTCATACATTCATTTTTATTACATCAGGTGAAAATAAATCAAAATAAAGCTACAGTCAGGCTGGTAAAGTCACCACTATCATTATGTCTCATCACTAAAGCATTAGCTGCGGTACTGGGGAGATGTCTTTAACGCACAACATTGATCAAACACATTTTGACCAACAAAAACAAACGTATAAAGGGACTTGTGTACACTTTAATGTTGTGTTTACATCTGAAAGGTACGGATCCCAAACTGTGAGCACTTTACTAAATAACCAAACCACACTAAAACATTTTTTATCCCAACAAACTGAATAAAAATCATGTGTTGACAGTTTTATTGTTATCTGATGAAAATATGTGAATACTTCCCAAAACTAGAGCCACTGAGTTTGAAGATGACGTTTGCACTGTGAGAGGCTTCTGTTTTTGTTCCTTAAGCTTTTCTCTCTGTTTACAATGATTTATTCAATAAATTGAAGATTTGTTTTTCAGCTTTGTTTGTTCTCACTTAAAGTTTATTTTATTGATCAACAGAAAATCAACAATTGTGATCGTCTTTTGTTTGTCAGAATCTTCAGTTAATGGTTAAACTGAATATCTTTATTGACTCAAACTGCTGTTTTTATAGTTCAGCCAAAGAAAACTATTTACATGTGGAGGCTCTGTTCAGGGGCCTCTGACAGCACCTGTCTCACAGCTTTACAGACACGGCACTGGAGACGCCTTATAGTCATGAAATGAACACTCAGTTGACAGGAAACAGCTCTGGTGGATGCTCCTGCAGTCAGCCGCCAACAACACGCTCCCTAAAAACTTTAGAGTGAGCTTTTATTGTGACCATCCAGAGACACACCTGTGTAGTGATGATGATGCTGTTTAATCAGCAGTTGTTGGATTATCTTAGAGAAGGCCAAGAGCTCACTGACAGCATCATATCATCTGTTTATGGAGTATTCAGTCTAATGCTGCAGTTAAAGGTTATTTTCCCAGTTATTGGTGAATAGAGTTTAGAAATGTCAGGAAGTAATAAATAAATAATAATAAAGTGACACCACATATTCCCAGCACCCTGGATTATATTTGAGAGGATGAACCAGCAAATGTGCATCTTAATAAATTAATTCAATTATTACAAAACAAAACAAACAACAAAAGAAAAACAAACAGGATTGTCCCTGAGAGCTGCTGGCTTTTATTTTGAAATCTGTAGCCGGATGTAGAACCCAGCAGAGATGAGCTAACGGACGCTAGCTGCTGCTTCCTGTGTGTCAGTAGGTTTCTACTCTTTGTGCTCAGTTTGTGACGCTGTTAATCTAAATTATATAAATGGAAACATGCTCAGTGAAATCTGTGGAGGTTAAATACAGAGTGTTGTTGTGTCCGGAGCTTTTTATTCCCGCTGAATGAAGCTTTAACACGGGTTAATGTTAGCTAACGTTACAGTTAGTTAGCTGCTGAGGTTTGGTGACGGTCTGTTGACTGAGAAAACTTATATTAGTTAGTTAGTTAGTTAGTTAGTTAGTTAACGTCAGTCTCTACACGTTAACTGCTCCTGTATGATTCATGTAAACACACCGAGTGACTGAATAATGAACTACTGATGAATTTAACCAATGAACTGTCATTAAATCAGTAAATAGTATCATAAACACTTTGCACTTAAGATGTAATATTAATCATCAGGTTGTTAGCTTATAATAATTTATTCTCATCCTAAAAACATCTGTTTTCTGTTCTTCAACTCAGGATAATTTTAGAGCCCGACCGATATATCCATTGACGATAATATTGGCTGATATTAGCCTGTCACAGATAGTCAGAGTGCTCTGACAGCTCACACAGGGAAAAGCAGAAACTAAAGAAAGAAGATAAACACAATGATTCAAGTGATAATAGCAATAAGATAAAGAAATGATAAACAGTGATGATAAAATATAAATCCAGTTATTATTGCACCTATCCACTTTATTCCTGAGGGCACAACTGTAGAAATGATTATGTGCGTTACTTCCTGTGAGATAGAGGAAGTAGCAGTAAGCTAGTTCGTCCCATAGACTCTGTGTTTAGTCCCAGTGGCTACTCTTTTCTAAAGTAATTTGCCTTCAGTTTAGCAAATACTGATTTATTTCTTAACAAATATTTAACTAACGTTAACTCAGCATTTTCTAAAATGTCTTTGTGGAGCTCTGGCACCTGTTGCACTGTCCATGTCTGTAACGACTAACAACCAGTCTGAGCTACATTTTCAGCAACTGTGTGTTGAACATGTGACCACAACAAAAAGGGATTGTTCCTGTTGCCATGGTTACCATTGATATGAGAAATAAAACGACAAGAGTTTCACCAGACATAGTGAAAAAGTGTTAAATCAGAATTATCAGAAGAGAATGACACGTAGACTGACAGGTCCGTCTGACTCCGTTCTCACTCCACATTAGAAAATAAACTGTGAAATATGTATTTAGTCATCAGGGCTGAGAATGTGTCAGTGATGTACCGTACTTCCTTTATATCATATAAAAACATTAATCTGTTATTCCTACTTTGGCCCTGTCCAAATACCCGCACTTGTGCCCTTGTGCCCCTTAATTACGCGCTCCCGCTAAGGGGCGCAAGTGGGTGTCCCACTTGTCTTCTGTTGTTATCAAGGGGTGCAAACCTGCGCCTTTAATGCACCCCTGCCGAAAGTGTGCATCAGACCTCACTTCGCTGAAGGATTTTACCCAGAATCCTCCGTAGTGTTGTGACGGCCTAACACTGCACAGCTGGCCGGTACAACTCACCATCTTCAAACGGTAACTGACGTGTCCGCGAGCCGTTAACTCCAACTGACAACTACCGTTAAAGGAACATAACGTCAAACAACACGCTGTGTGGACTTAATAATACATGACAGGGCGTTAATAATGAAATAATATACAGTTTACAGTTGACTGGAGGTTTGTATGACAGTCCACATCACTTTACAGTTTTGATTGTGTCTTTAATTATTATTATTTTATTACCAGATGAAACTGAACTCCTGGTTGTTGTTCTTCCCATCCAGGTGAGGCCAGGTGAGGTGGCAGCATGGATAAAATGAGGAGAATCCTGGTGCATGTTTGTAAAGACCGAGCGGCTCCACAACGAGCTCACTTTGTTCAGGTCAGTGCAGACACACGTCTTTCATTTAACCTAAAATGTTGGATTGTTCCTTTAACCAGCTGGCAACACACAGAACATGTGATACTGTCATGTTAACATGATGTCAGAGAGTTACAGATCTATATTTCTCCTGTTGTCAGAGTATAACGGGTCACTTCAGTGACGGTGGTGAAGATGAGGTGGAGGTGGACTGCTCACTGGAGAAAAACCAGTTTATTCTCTACAGAGGAGACAAAGGACGAGGGATATCTCTGAAGGTCAGACACACAAACTACACTGCTAAAAAAATGAAGGGAACACTTAAATCACACATCAGACATTGATGAACGAATTATTGAAGTGTAAAATCTTTACTGATGTACAGTGTATAATTTGTTGAGAACAAAATGAAGTAACAATGGTCAGTGGAAACCAAAATCATCAACACACTGAGGGCTGGATTCAAACAACGTCTGAGCATGCTCCTGATTATTCGGTGGATTCAGTGTCCTGGGGATCTCCTCCCAGACCTGGATCATGGCATCAGTGAGCTCCTGGATAGTCTGTGGTGGTACTTGGCGGCCTTTGATGCACCGATACGTCACGTCCCGTAGGTGCTCTGTTGGATTTAGGTCGCTCTGGGGACTTCATCCTGGTACCTAACAGCAGTCAGGGTACTGTTGGCTATGACATGGAGGTCTGTGTGACCCCCCCAAGGATCTGCCTTTCCAGACCATCACTGACCCACCACCAAACCGGTCATGCTGGATGATGTCACAGGCAGCATAACGTTCACCACGGCGTCTCCAGACTCTTTCAGGCCTGTCACATGTGCTCAGTGTGAACCTGCTCTCATCTGTGAAGAGAACAGAGCACCGATGGTGGACCTGCCAGTTCTGGTGTTCTCTGGTGAATGATGGAGCTGCACGGTGCTGGGCTGTGAGCACAGGTTCCACTAGAGGACGTGGGGCCCTCATGCCACCCTCATGGAGTCTGTTTCTGACAGTGTGGTCAGAAACATGCACACCAGTAGCCTGCTGGAGGCCATGTTGTAGGGCTCTGGCAGTGCTCCTCCTGTTCCTCCTCACACAAAGGAGCAGATAGCGGTCCTGCTGCTGGGTTGATGCCCTTCTACGGCCCTGTGCAGCTCTCCTGGTGTAACGGCCGGTCTCCTGGTGTCTCCTTCATGCTCTTGAGACTGTGCTGGGAGACACAGCAAACCTTCTTGTGCCATCCTGGAGGAGAACCTGTGCAACCTGACTGGGCTGCAGGTACGGCCTCATGCTACCAGTAGTGCCAAGGACACTAGCAGAAGACCAAACTAGAGAAGAATCGGTCAGGAAGGATAAGGAGAGAGCAACTGTCTGTGGACACCACATGTAAAACCATTCCCTTTTTAGGGGTTGTCTTTCTTTTGCCTCTCCATTGCACCTGTTGTCACTCTGATTTGCACCAAAGCAGCTGAAACTGATTCACAATCACTTGATTGATCCCTGAAGTTTAACTGACTTCCTGTTACACTGTGACCATTAAGTGTTCCCTTCAGTTTTATGAGAAGTGTATTTACCCTTCCATCTTTAATATTTACCCCTCCATCTCTGAAACCACCCACCTGCCCTCTTCTCTCCTAGAGGCCCGCCTTCTGTCCCATCAAACACCTGTCAGTCACAGAGGCAGCTGCGATCCCATTGGACGTTCAGCAGCGTGGAGTAGACGTGGGTGTGGCCATCATCCTTCAGACAGCCAATCAGAGAGTGTTGCTGACACGTCGGGCGAATGAGCTTCGTATATTTCCCAACGTCTGGGTTCCTCCAGGTCTGACACTCACTGACGTGTGTTAAAGTGGCAGGTGCATGATGGGAAATTCAATTTTTTTAATGGATAAAAGTCAGGATATCGCTGCCTCTTCTGTGTTTTTAATGCTCATGTTTCATGACTGTGTTTCCTTCCAGGTGGTCATGTGGAGCCGGATGAGAGTGTAAATATGTTTTTCTTCTTGAACATGAGTTGATGTGACCTCTGCTCAGTGTTTCTTCTTCTTCACTGAATACAAACTGTCGTTAGCTCCAGAGTAAACCCTGTTATTGTGTGTGTAGCTGCTGGACGCAGGCCTCAGGGAGTTAAAGGAGGAAACTGGACTCAAACTGGAACCAGAGGGATTTTCTCCAAAAATACTGGGACTCTGGGAGGTGAGACAGACACACTGACAGACAGGAAGTTGACACAAAGACATGAAGCAACACTAGATCAGAGGTGGGGGACGTACTCTGCTGTCAGTCTTCTGTGCTAAGCTAGGCTAATCATGTCCTGGATCTGAAACATCTGGAGAAGACAGAGAACAAGAGGAGGAGAGTTATCAGAGCCAGCGCAGTCAACCCTCTCTGTGTCTTGTCTGTCTGTCTGTCTGTCTGTCTGTCAGTCAGTGTATCCTCCCATGCTGTCCAGAGGACTTCCTCAGAGACATCACATCGTCATCTACATGCTGCTGCAGTCCTCCCTGTCTCACCTGCAGCTACAGGTGCGTCCTGACTCTGCAGCTTCAGTGTCTCCAGCTGTCTGTGTCAGTATTGTTGGGCTTCATGCTGTGTCTCCACCTCTGGTTGTCTCCACCCTGCAGACCTTTCTGAGACCGTCTCCTGCTGAGGTCAGTGCCTGTGTGTGGGCCGACAGCCGGCTGGCCAGAGCTGTCGTGTCCGCTGTGGATGGAGAGGAGACAGAGCTTCAACTGCATGACCTGCAGAGCAGCATCAGGTATCACAGCTGTAGATGTGAATTAAAATCTGGAGCTCCGTCCTGCACAGAAAATAAAACTGAAACAGAGAATATATATTTGTTTTTTGATATAATCAGGTCTCATGTTAGCTCAAATTGTTCTCTGTTGATCTTCTTGTCCTCCAGGTCAGCCTTTTGTCCAGATGTAGACCTGGTGTCAAACCAGATTCTGTGTTTATGTTGGCCAGTATCATTATTTAGCTGCAACTTGTTAAAGGAAAAAAGACTAAATATCGATGCTCTTATTTTGCAGCCTGACAGGACAAAGGTTACGTTTAATTTGGCCTCTAAATTCTGTTTATTTTGTCACTCTTTTGATTCTATATTTGAATAACCTGAAGATAAATGTTATATTTATTTGTGTTTGATGAGAATGGTGTGAGACCAGGGCTGGCCTCTAAATAATGTTGCAATATACACTTACCGGCCACTTTATTAGGGACACCTTACTAGTACCAGGTGGGACCCCTTTTTAATTCTTGATGTCACAGATTCAACAAGGAGCTGGAAACATTCCTCAGAGATGTTGGTCCATATTGACATGATGACATCACACAGTTGATCCATGACGAGAATCTCTCGTTCCAGCACATCCCAAAGGTGCTCTATTGGACTGAGATCTGGTGACTGTGGAGGCCATTGGAGTACAGTGAACTCATTGTCATGTTTGAGATGATGTGAGCTTTGTGACATGGTGCGTTATCCTGCTGGAAGTAGCCATCAGAAGATGGGTACACTGTGGTCATAAAGGGATGGACACGCTCAGCAACAATACTCAGGTAGGCTGTGGTGTTTAAACCATGCTCAGTTGGTACTAAGAAAATCTCCCCCACACCATTACACCACCAGCAGCAGCAGCCTGAAGCGTTGATACAAGGCAGGATGGATCCATGCTTCCATCTGAATGTGGTTTTTCCAATCTTCTATTGTCCAGTTTTGGTGAGAAAACCCGTGTGAATTGTAGCCTCAGTTTCCTGTTGTTAGCTGACAGGAGTGGCACCTGGTGTGGTCTTCTGCTGCTGTAGCCCATCTGCTTCAAGGTTGGACAAGGTGTTGTTGCTTCAGAGATGCTCTTCTGCACACCTTGGTTGGAACCAGTGCTTATTTGACTTCCTGTTGCCTTTCTATCATCTTGAACCAGTCTGGCCATTCTCCTCTGACCTCTGGCATCAACAAGGCATTTTGGCTCACTGGATATTTTCTCTTTTTGGGACCATCCTCTGTAAACCCTAGAGATGGTTGTGCTGAAAATCCCAGTAAATACTCAGACCAGCCCGTCTGGCACCAACAACCATGCCACGTTCAAAGTCACTTCAATCACCTTTCTTCATCATTCTGATGCTCCGTTTGAACTTCAGCAGCTCGTCTTCACCATGTCTACATGACTAAATGTTAATGAGCTGCTGCCACCTGATTGGCTGATCAGATATTTGTGTTAATGAACTGTTGAACAGGTGTACCTAATAAAGTGGTCGGTGAGTGTATTCAGGCCATATCGTGATAGATGATACATATTTGTATTTTGAAATCTACTCTAAATTAGAAGTAGACTACTAAAGTACTGAACTACTAAACAAACCACATTGATTCTTTGACCTACTGCTGTGACCTTTGACCTCCTGTTGTGCCTCCAGTGTGTCGCAGGTCTCCACAGAGGGAGCTCTGACTGACTCCACTCTTCCTCTGGAGGTGTTCGTCAGCCGGGCGCCCGCCAGCGGCCCGGATGTGGAGCGGGTCAGCACTGGGACCAAGTTTGCCCTGGAGCTGTGGCTGAGGAGCCTGGAGACCTCTGACCTCTGACCTCTGACCCCGCCACCCTACAGGCCTCTGGAGGGACAGCTCTGGATAAGAGGAGGTTGTCTCTGTAAACGTCACTTTTATTTTCATGTTCTTTGAATCTTTATTTTTAATAAAACACACCTGAAACAGAAACGTGTCTCTGACTGACACTTTACCAACTTTACCAACCCGGGTTAATTTATGTTGTCTGATTAAAAACTTACATATGATGGTATTTAAGTGGCTGATTCCATGATTTATAAATTTATAGACATTTAAATGTGAAAACTCTGAAACCAACAAAAATAAACGAATGAACAAAAAATTACTTGAGTTTTATTTTCTGAGAGGGAAACAGTTTAATTTTGGCACCATGATGTTCCGTCTGCAGAGTTGTTGTTCATCATATCTTTAAAGACTTTATATTATTATTGTTATATTTTTTATTATTTGGGTGGTGTTTCTGGGTTTGTGTCTAAAATAAACAATAACAAATAAGAAAATAAGGTGAAGAAATTTGAAATGAAAATAAATGAATATAAATGGTCTTCAAGTATTAGTACACTCAAACTATTCAGTTGTACAATCTTACACATCATAGCAGGTCTTTTGCAGATTTTAAGTTCATATTTCAGGGATTTACAGGCTGTCGGTGAAATTCATCACAAAAATAATTAAAATCAGTTTTCTTAAATGTACATGTGATCTGAGTTCTTGTTTTAAAACCAGTTTTCCATTTGTGTTTGTCGTCAACAGGAGAAAATCTGCCCTATAATTTAATATAATATTTAATATTGTAATATTGTAATATTCTGCTGAAGGAACAAAATTATCATAACTGAATCATAGTGTCAGAAAATAGCCAAAATGTTACTGGTTAATTTGAAATGAGTTTCTTCAGGTTAATGTGGGATAATGTATTGATATTATATCAATATTGTGATCTGAGACTAGATAAGGTTATAGATTTGGGATATTGTAATATAGTTAATGTTTTTTCCTGGTTTTAAAGGCTGCGTTACAGTACGGTGATGTAATTTTCCAAATTAACCATGCTGTTCTTTATCTATCCGGAGGGGGTAGCTTGGGCGTGGCCTCATATTTTAATTTATTTATTTTTTTATTTACCCGCCCCGAAGCTACAAATATTTTTCCTTGAGCCTCCCTGAGTGACTGGTGGACCCTTCCTCAACTATAAAGTAGTTATCAGATTTTTAAAACCTATTCTTTGACTCTTTGATTTGGTGCAGACGGTTTATTTTTGGCCAAACTTTAAATGAGACGTAGAATACAGTGATTCAGATGATAAATGACTCGTTTAAGCCCAGATTTGGTTATGTGGGTTCTTTTTCTGATAGAAACATTAATTGCACATGATGTGTCCAGGAACTGTTGGAAATTTTGCAGTAAAATAAAAACAAAATGCAACCATATAAATCTGTATGCCCCTTTCCTCAACTATAATAAATAACATAAGTCCTGTCCCAGTGTATGTTCTGTCCCAGATTATTTGACATGTCTCCCTCTTTTTGCACCACTCCCTCCCCCCATAAGTAACGAACAGCCCCTAACCAGACTTCTATTACTATTCTATTACTGATGATTATTTATCAAAAATGTTAGTTTAAATATTTTGTGAAAGCGCCAACATTGTGTTGTCACTATGCTGTTAAAGAAATAACGTATAAAAACATGGTGGTGTGTGGTGTTCTCCAGCCCTGTTTTATTTCATGAAGAAGTGAAGCATTGGCGGGAAACGTTCCTTAAACAAACAAAATGGCGTCACAGTAACAGGTGGAGACTGTACCTGTTCAGCTGCTCAGAGGACTTTAAATATGTGAGTAAAACAGTGTCTCCCTGTTGTCCTGTTGTCCTCTGTCCTCCGCTGCTTCTGTCTGTCCTGAACATTTAATGTGTCTTTGTCTTGTTACAGAGGTGACACTGTGACGGTTAGCTTAAATTTAACATTAGTATTTCCTCCATTTTCTTGGACACTGAAGCTGTTAACGTCTCCACCGCACTAACACAATACATTTGGACTTAACGTTACACGCACAGTTTATTATAGTTTATTATACATTATTGCTCTATAACGTACATGACATAAAAGTACTAACAGCACACTTTACTTCACTAACCTACAGCTGTGTAAGTTAATGTTAAATCTTTGTTTTCTTGGACACTGAAACTGTTAACACCATTACTAACATCTGAACAAACACAAGAAAAAAACACTGGACGTAATGTTACACACATCGTACAAGCTAACATTATTTCTTTTTTTATGTCAAGAACAAAAGCACAGAACATTAATAGGCTGATAATAATACTAATACTAATACTACTAATAATAATGATAATAAACTTTTTTTCATATACCACTTTTCGAAACAAAAAATAAAAGACAATAAAAGAAAAATACATAAAAGCTGTGTAAGTCATACAATATGGGACAAAAGGAACCACACAAAAGAGTAAAATAAGTAAAATAAAATAAAACATCAGTAAAATAAAAGTTAAGAGAAGTTATGGATCCACAATATTGGATATCAGTATCAATATATCCATTTTCCTCACCTAATTTCAGTGACCATCAAGTCTCTTCTGTAGTGACATTAACATCATATTATACATACATACTCTTATCGTGACGGCCCACCAGCAGATGGAGACAAGACATGAAATACAATACTTATATCAAGCATCCTTAGTTTGAAGTGTTGCTGTCCTGTGAGAACCACACATCTCTAAAAAGTAAAAAAAACCTAGCCTGTTTTCATCTTTGTGACGATGACTGTTCAGCTGACCCAGGAGGGTTTTTAAAGAGTTCATTTAGTTTAAGAATGAGAAGGATTTTCTCAACACAAAAAGGAACACCTCATCTTTCAGTTTATCACAAACACTCAACATCAACACATCTGGACAGGAAGGAGAGGTAAAACTATCGTAGAGCAGTGAAAATACAAGATTTACCTCTGAGATGTAGAGTTAAGTATAAAGGTGCCTAAAATGGAAAAACTCAAGTAAAGTACCTCAAATTTGCCTTGAAGTACAGTACTTGAGTAAAATTACTAAGTTACATTCCACCACTGTTTACATCGCAAATATTATGTGTTAAGTGTTTTTTTTAGAAACTTGTAGACCAAAACTAAAAGTGAAAACTAAAAGTTAAACTGTTACAGTCCTTATTTTTAAGAGTTTTTCCAGACACAGCTGGGAACTACTGTTAGATGTTTAGGGAACTTGTTTTGTCTGTTGAGAAGCTTCACCTGTGCTCACATCACACCTGCTCCACCTTCACACCAGCAGGTGGCAGTACAGACCAGATTTTAAGTTATTTTTATTTTAGAACATTGGTAACCTGAGAATCCAGATGCCCCGCCCCAATCAAATTCGAATTTGCACTGCACGAAATCAAAATCTTTCTAGATCTGAGTCTGGATTTCCAGGCTAGAGCTACAACATCTGGTAGAGGATGTTCCTTCTACAAAAACACAGAGCAGAATAATAGTCCCCCTTCATGAAGGCAAGGAAAGACATTAAAAAAACCAAAATAAAATAGACTAGGAAGCAGATTTGTATATAATTAAATAAGAATTGTTAGTAAGTAAGGTAAGTTAATAAATTAAAGAACCACACATATAAAATTTAACAAAATGGAGTAAAAAAACATCAAGATCCAAAACAAGGATCATAATACAAAAAAAGATCATTTAGTCATTTATAAACCAGTTACAGGAGGGCTGACTGTTTCACCACTTGCTATTATAAATATAATATTTACCCATAAGTAAAATTATATTTATGATGATATGATGTTTCACTCCAATTTCCTAGTGTATTTTAAATGCAGATCTTACAGTCTGTGTGATGTGAATAATGTTTAGGCTGTGTTATATAAAGCCATCTCACCTCCTGCCACGCTCTTTTTAATACATGGCATATGTGTGCTAAACATCTGACAGAAAAAGGAGCATGTAGGACATCGTGTCACAAATGTCTGTTCGCTACTACATGGACCCAAACTATGCAGGTTCATACAGGGTCAGACTCTGTGCTGCGTGTTAATCATTGTTGCACCCATCACAAAAACTGAACACACCTTCATATTTGACAGGAACATTTCTTTGACAGTTTAATGTGAATCAGATTTTGTCAGAAATTTTATTCTGGGATTTTAATTCTGATCCAACAGCATTTTTCCTTTTTTGACTCATCTGTGTTTCTTCTGTTAACATGTTTTGATATAAACATGATATTAACATGTCCTGCGGAAAAAAGACAGTTTACTTTTTCGAGTTTCATTCCTCTTTTTATTTGAAACACATTCAGACTTATATTAAAACCATTTTATTGTCCTTACTTTTATCCAGACCTCTGCAGAAAAACAGTCCTCTGCACTTCAAAGCCTTTCCTGGGGAAAGAGCTCGAAACTTTTGTAAACGCTGCCTGTGCTACCTGGTCAGTTAATTAACTTCACTACTGAAAAGCTATTTGACTCAGAAAGTAGTGACGTCACCAACACGCTACTGAGAAATGTAGATAAATTAGTAACTTGTAGTGATGCTGCTGCCCAACACTGACAAACTCTTACATGTTCATTCCTCCCAGGGGCGGTTCAGAAACAGTATGTCTCATCGTATGACTTGTTCTATAATTTTCAGTCACATTGACCCTGAAACACATTTTCACATTTTTAAATTTCTATAAACTGTTGGAAAAAGGAGAATCCTGGCTTCTTATATAATCACTGTTATTTATGTACTCCAGATATGAAGCAAAATATGTCGCATTACACTATGATGGTGAGCAAGCCAAATTTTGAGAAAAAGGCCTTTGAAATTTTTAGTCCAGTGGCCACGAAGATACACATGAATAATTGAGGGATTTTGGTTACGTTTGCAAATGCAGTTTTCTAATGATAGTCTCTTTCAACTAACTCAGAAAATCTCTGAGTAAAATATCGCAGTCTTTTGTGATGAGTTTATTGCACAAGTTGACATCCTGATGATGATTAAAAGAAAAAGATATATTGTGTGGAGCTGAAATAAAGGCAAGAAAAACTTAGACCTGAGATAAAAGCGGCGTGAACACAGATGCTTTATGTGTCCTTTTTAAAAGTGATTTTATATCACATACATTTCATCCTTACCAACACATGCTGGTCAGGCTTTTTTACAAGTTAGATTTGTATGAACAGGTGAAATTAAAACCTTTTGTACTTACGTCAGATCGATGACGTGAATATCTGCTGTACGTGACTGTGGTTTTCTGCTCCCGTCATTGTTGTCATGTGATACTGAGATCATTTAATAACCCACTGAACTGACAGCAGAGAGTTTCTGTGCTGCGTTCAGGTGAATCACCACTGACGAGGTTACAAACAGCCGAGCCCAGTGAGTCCACAGAAACTGACTGTTTGTTGTGTTTGTGTTTACAGGGTGAAGACCGGCGTCAGTCTGAGCAGGAGGAGGGACGACATGAGAGTCACATCATTCATTCACACAAGAGTTTATCACGTGAGAACTTCTCTGAATTTTTTTTCTTGAACATGAGAACACATTATTATATTTTCACAGATTAGCGTGAATATTTGGAAACTCCACCTACAATTCCACACATTTCATTCAGTTACATGTTTGAAGTCCAGTTTTAAAGGGAAACTTTTCAAAATTCATACGTTATTCCCATGGTGTAAGACAGCCCAGTGCCAGCAGGGGGCGCCAAAATCAACACAAACTGCAGGTTCCTCGTAGTAACTGTGAGGCGACCCTGTCAACCTTTATTGGGTCTGGTAAGACCAGCAGCTCATGGTGACACATGTCAGCAGACCTTTGAAAGATATTTTCTGTCTGTAATTACTGCATCTGGTCACAGAGCACACTCGCCAACTCTCCCGTTTTTCATGTCTTTTTTCCTTTGTGTTTTCACAACATGTTTCTGTACAGCGTGTATAAGACCTACGACTCTACAGCACGCCCACATTTTCACAACAAAATAGAACAGGCTGCAGTGAGAGTCTCTCTCCATGGGATATTTCAAAATAGCAGCTTTGTGCATTTAGTCCTTCTCAGGCAAGCTCAGGGGTTTAGTGTTGCTGTAGCCCACAGGAAGTGAGGATTAGAATATATGACCTTCACATAATCCGCTCCAAATGAATCTATATTTTTAAAGTCATTACTAAAAGTGTGTGTCATATAAAAACTAAAGTGATGGTCAAAGTTGTCACAGTGAAATTTAAGGTGTGCTGATGGATTCACGTCATCAACTCATGCATTGAGTAACATTACAAGTTAACGTTCCACCTTAAAAGTTGCCGGCAGTCGGCCCAGTGAATGAAGTTATTTTTTTCTCTTTCATTTTATAGTTGTAGTTTACTGATGTATGAACAGAGGTTACATAAAACCAGAGTGAGCGTCCTCTACTGACCAATCAGACTGCAGGGTTTCTAGCTCCACCTTTTAGTACCAGATCTGTGTGCTAGGTACCCCAACAGAGGGGGGACCAAACATGGGGACGCTAAGAAACGCTTCTGTTGGGACCATCCACAACTGAACTGTACCAGACTGCTCGGTGGAAACGGGGCTTAAAGGTCTCATGTTTCCTTCCCGTTGGTGCTTCCCTCTCTCCCTTCCTCTTCAACCCCGGGTCACCCATTGGACCTGCATAAGTCGGGTGCACCTGCCGCCAGACATCTCATATCCATGCAGAAGTTTGATGGGATATTCTAATGTGGGTCTAAGGTTTAGCTGGGGGGTTAAAGGAGAGGACCCAACTTGGCCTCCTGTGCTGTGGCGTGACAACCAGCTGCCTCCTGCTAATTATCCAGGATCCAGGGGTGTGTGGGCCGGGGAGGACAGCCGGCGTGGGCCAAACCTTCAGCCTGGCCTCCCTCCGTCCTCCTGGAACTCTGCCGGAGTACCAGAAACTAAACCAAATTAAATATATTTAACATCAAAATTATTGATTAAGTGTACTAATTATTTTGTTATCTGTTCTCTTTAAAAGTCACTAAAATGCAGGAAACAAAGTCAAACTCATTTTTTTCTGTGGGAGGATCCCCACACCTTGCACGTTGGTTTTGAAATCCACCCTGTTTTTGAAGTCTTAACGTTGGCAGCTTTGTCATAAGGGCTGCTCTTTATCTAAATTATCGCCTACCTTTATCCTCCTCCCCTCCCCACACACACACACACACCCACAGAAGTAGGTTTCAGGCTGTCGTGTCACTGAGGTGAAAGCAGTAACTAAAAAAGTAAAAGTCAACAAAGTGTTGACCGAACAGCCCTGATGCCCAAAGGTGTTCCCTGGGACAACAAACACACACCTGAGTCACAGAGCAGCTTTAAATCATATCTGTCAGGTGATTTCCTAACAGCCTGTCAGTCAATAATCATAAAGCCCCACCTGTCCCCACCCCAGTCACGTCTTTTTATTTTACTGTAAATAGTCATTTTATGACGCTGAATTCACTTCAGACCACATTTAGTTTAAAACCTGATGGAATGCGGTTTTTTCTTTTGTTTTGAAAGTTCAAGACTTTTTAATCTCTTGTAGAAAACATCACTTAATGATCATCACATGTGACACAAAAACAGAAAACATTTAGGCATCCTAATAAAATAATGATAACATAACAGTGATGACTCAACACTCAACAGGACGATACATTTAACACGTCAACAGGACTTTGACTAAATGTAATGCAGTGAGCGATATATTAATTATACTCGATGTATCGCGGCTTGTTCAACGCGGGACGTATTAAATGACTATATCACGAACATCTAAATGGTCACATTGTTTTAAGTCACCAGCTTGGAGAGTTTTCCTAGTGGACCAGCAGTCCTCATCAGGGTCCATCAGTGGACCATCAGTCCTCATCAGGGTCCATCAGTGGACCATCAGTCCTCATCAGGGTCCATCAGTGGACCAACAGTCCTCATCAGGGTCCATCAGTGGACTAGTCTCCTGCATGTTTCTGATATGAATGTAATGATTAAATGATATATTTTGGTGGTTTGAGTTGAAGGTGTGAGAAAGAATAGTATCAGTAACATTGTTAACACTGTGCTACATTACAGAGAAATACAAACCGTACTAATGAACCTTCATTAATATAGGCCTATATTTTATCTCCAAGTGCACGTCACACACTGAGCGAGCCGCCTGTTAATGACGCTGTGGGCTAATGGGCATGTAGCTACTTCCATGTTTCACATGATACGTCATGTTTGTAGTCGACCAATGAAGATGAGTTTACATATCACCTTGGGTTCGTCCTTCACCTTCTCAAAATGATCCCACACTTTGGATTTCCTGCCCGACATGTTATTAACTAGCCTGTGGAATAACCGCAGGTACCAGCCCTGGAGATTAACCTGACTCCTGTCTGACTGCTGAGCGTGGACACTTCCTGTGTCTGTCCTTTCAAAGTAAAGTCACACATGCTCCAGTTGTATTGGGTTGGATTTATTGTGACAAGGTGCAGCTCCTGATAGAGTTTCACTTTTTTTTTTTTTTTTCTGTGACTAAGTGACCAACAAAATCTTTCAGAATAATTAACTTTTCTAGTCGACTAACATTTGGTCGACTATTAGGAGGCAGCCATACCGGCATGAGACTTGCCGGCATGAGACTTGCCATCATGTGTGAGACATGATGTGTCTCACACAATCTTTGGCCCTTCCAGACCGCTTTATCTCTGGTGACAGCGTGAGCAGGAGAGGCGTGCCTCTCATCTGCAGAGCTCCACACTGCTACTATTTAGTCACAATTTGCAACCATGGAGCACCACTGCAGCTTGCGATTATTATTAATACATGGCCTAGAGAGCTGTTAGTGTGTTTCCCGTTTACTGTGAATAAATTTCACTTTTAACTGAGCCACAGTAACAGTTTAACTCAGTGAGATTAATGATAGCAGAGGAAGTATGTGTCTTTGTATCTGCAGAGCTCCAGACTGGGACTATTTAGTCACATTTTGTGACCATGGAGCACCACTGCCGCGTGCAAATACTGTTGTTGTTATAAACTGGAGAGCTTTTAGTGTGTTTCCTGCCCACAGTGAAAAAATCCCCACGTTTAAAGGCGCTGCAGCATTTCTCAAAGTTGAGATAACGTTCACATTTATGAGGAGGTCATGTGACCTGATAATCAATGTTTTTATGGTGTAAATGTTGAAGAGATGATGAGCTGTTGATGAACTGGTGATTAAGAATTGGTCACAAATAATTATCGTACTGAACCTGCTGATTCTTGATTGGTTGGTCTGGACTGTGAACATTGATTTAAGTACATTTCACCCAACAATATAATATAAAATATATTTTAATAATGATATATTTTGAATAATTCCCTCGTTATAATAAGCCAGTGTCATGTAAAACTAGACTGATGATCTGTTACTGTTATAAACACATTCTGACTATTCACCATGACATACTGTACTATGACGTCTTTATTTTTAGATGTACTTTATCAGTTGTTCTCAACCAAGGGTCCGTAGACCCCCAGGGTCCTTGAGGGAGTCCCAGAGGGTCCCCAGGAAAATGTAGAATAGTTTGATTTCACTATTTAATTCACTATAGAAGTGAGCCTAACGTGACTGAGTCATAAGAGCAACTGTTCTGATCAGATATCAGATATTTCACTTCCTCCATGATTATCTCGTCAGGTGTAGTTGACAACTGTAGAGTTCTGGTCCAACAACCAAAATCTTTTCAGATAGAGATCCCTGGAGTAAATTCCTGTTAAATGGGGTACTGTCACCTGATGTGTATCAATTTAGGGGTCCTTGACATGAACAAGTTTGAGAACCACTGTCCTGTACCATGACTTTTTATGCCTCCGTGCCGGTGATAGCTGATTATATATTTGGGTTGTTTGTCCCATTATCGTGAACGTAATATCTTAAGAACGCCCCGAGGGAATCTCTTCAATTTTGACACAGATGTCCATTTGGACTTATTGATGAACTGAACAGATTTTGGCTGTCAAAGGTCATTGTGACCTCATCTGTCTCAAGAACACCTGGAGGGAATTTCTTAAAATTTGGCACACACGTCCACTTGGACTCAACAATGAATTGATTAGAATTTGGTGGTCAAAGGTCAGTGTGACCTCAAAAAAAAAAAAAAAGTCGTAACTAAAGAATTCATACACTAATTATGACAAAACTTTACATAAATGTCTAACAGGATAAAATTAGGGCCACACAAATTGGATTTTTGGCCAATATGCCGATTTGTATAAACTCATTTGATATATATTATACATACATACAATTATTGTGACGGCCCACCAGCAGATGGAGACTAATACTAATTATAATATTTGTTTATTTATTTGTTAATATTCTTTCCAACACACTGTACTGTGAAATTGTATTAAGACTTTGAGATGACATTCCTACACATTAATTTATTTGTAGCGGCCTGCCCCAATAACAACATCTGCCAACACATATTGATTTTGGAGCGCTGGGTCTGGATTGTTCATTTGGAGCACTGCTGGAATATTCATCCTGTTCGTTTCTTCATTGCGCCACACTCTCAGGGCGCAGAACTAACTCTGGGCACAGACAGACCAGCAAAACGCCAGGAGCAGTGAACGTGAACCTTAACCATTCATTTCCCATCTAAAAGTTTCTATCCACTCGCCTCTGCAGCAGCTGCTCCTCTCATCCATTGATCTGATCTGATCAGCTGTGACCAGATCAACTGATCGATTATCCACCCCTCGACTTAAACTCCACAAACTGATGCTGAGGAAAAAACATCCTCATGAAGAGTTCAGGCGGTGCTGCGTTCACAGACTTGCACAAACCTCTGACTAAAGAGAAGAGACACAGAACGATACAAAGGGACACACACAAGGAAAAAGGAAAGTTTGACCTAATTGAGTGAAACTTTATAGGGTCATTATGAATTGTCAACACAAAAGGTCAGGTGGAGCCAATAATATCAATGGTGTCTCTGTTCCAGCAATTATAGTAATTTGATACAATAATAAAGTAAATAATAATGTTAGTAGTTCCACCTGTGTTTGACAAGCGTGATGGAAATTGCCTGCAAACACTTGGCACCAATGAAATAAACACGCAAAGCATCTGATGGGTTTGAAGGAAAATATATTCAGTAACCTCAGATCCAAGTAAGGTGAGACACTGTGAACAACAAAAATAAAAACAGAATTCAGTGATTTACAAATCCTTTTTGACCTATTTTCAATAGAATACAGTACAAAGAATTTAATGTTCAAACTGATAAACTGTATTGTTTTTTGTAAATAGACACTCATTCTGAATTTGACAGGAGCATGTAAATCTCTGTGTGACATCATGTTTTCTTTAAACAATACTCAGTAAGTTTTTGGGAACTGAGGACACAACTGTTAATTCTTGTACTCCACCCCATTTTGTAGCAAAAATGCCAAAAAAATGACATATTCAAATTAAAATGTCTGTAGCTTCTGAACCGCTCTGACTACATGCATGCATGAGGTCTTGCCAGAAAGAAAACTCTCTGAAGTTTCTTGTGAAAGTGTCAGAAACACTCTAGGTGATACAGAGACAGAGTAATGGGCCTCTGAAGTCAGTAAAAAATTGAACATTTTGCCTAAAATAAAATAAAAAATGTGTTTCAGGATGAATAACTGTCTGTGGCTTCATCTGAGCAGGTAAATGGCACTGTGGGGCTGTAGGCACACTATCAATGAACACTTGTTTCAAATTTGAAGAAGACTGCTCAAAGTATGACCATTCTACAGTGTTTTTACCATGAAAAGATCCAGGCGGAGCTCCAAATGACAAGTCGGTCACTCTGCTTCAAAACAGTACTATCAGTGATCAAACAACACTCAGCCAGCTTCAAACATTGTACCTTATTTGAATCAGGTGTGATTATGATAGCTGATGTTGTTTATGACACAGAAACACCATAAAATATCACCAAATAAAGCCATATGAAACGTGAAAGTTATGATCCCACTTTCTAGACGGTATATCTCAGCCAAAAATAGTGGTAGGAGTGAGACTCTTACCTTTTATAAACCAGCTACGTCCCCACTAGTGGCTCCACATAAGATCGCGAGTAATCCTTTAACTTTTCCTGTCGACAAACGGCATGACATGACTTGTCACCACTCATCGTGATGTTGGACTTTGTGTGTTCAGGCTGCTCTGGTGTGAAATACATAAGAAATAAAAGAAAAACAATGTTATTTTCGACATCACATGGTTTGATGATGTAGTGCGCCTGGGAGATACCATTTAACAGAGGAGGGGGGGAGTGAGGATGTTGGCGTCCTGTGGGGTTAGAGAGGTTAAAGTTGTGGTGTCTCAACAGTCCAGGGTCGACGCTGTCGTATGTTGCACTTCATCATGTTCTACACATGTTCAGTCGGAGACAGGTGTGGACTGTAGGCAGGTCAGTCTGGTACCTGCCCTCTGTCACTATGAAGCCATGCTGTTGGAACGCTTTCCTAACGTTGACAGGAAGTGACCACCATGAGACGGCGTATCATCTCTAGTCAACGACTCTCTGTGCTTCTGATCTGTAACGTTGACAGGAAGTGACCGCCATGAGACGGCGTATCATCTCTAGCCAACGACTTTCTGTGCTTCTGATCTGTAACGTTGACAGGAAGTGACCGCCATGAGACGGCGTATCATCTCTAGTCAACGACTCTCTGTGCTTCTGATCTGTAACGTCGACAGGAAGTGACCGCCATGAGACGGCGTATCATCTCTAGTCAACGACTCTCTGTGCTTCTGATCTGTAACGCTGACAGGAAGTGACCGCCATGAGACGGCGTATCATCTCTAGTCAACGACTCTCTGTGCTTCTGATCTGTAACGCTGACAGGAAGTGACCACCATGAGACGGCGTATCATCTCTAGTCAACGACTCTCTGTGCTTCTGATCTGTAACGTCGACAGGAAGTGACCGCCATGAGACGGCGTATCATCTCTAGTCAACAACTTCCGTTCTGATTTGCAGCTTTTCAGACTTATGTTGTGGCTGAATATAATTTGTAGCTTCTTAAAATCTGAATGAGGATAGTGATAGTGAGATACTGGCTACAGTGATGAAACGAAACCAGCACCAGATGGACTGTATTCATGATCAATATGCCACAATAATATAAATAACCAGCGCCAATTCATCAGTCAGTGAGAATGTGTTTATTTTAATTCATTCAAAATGTCTACTGTGAAAAAGTTTATATCATCTTTTATTTCAGTTCACATTCCTCCTCAATCACCGCCTTATTAAAACATTTATTCTGAAATCTCCCAAGAAAAAAAACTGTTTTTACTGTTTTTTTTTCTTTAATACTGTCAGACATCAGAGACGGCTGATTAAACTGTCAGCATTACATTAGTGTGCAGCAGTGATTCAGCAGGTTTTACAGGAGGACCAAGACATGAGTATTAAATATGGAATGAGATATTGAAACAGGAAACACTGAAAATGTGCTGGAGGCAGCTGAATGAAATCAGAGATTAAACCTGATCTTACTGAATTAAAAAACTTGTGTTACATAACAATATTTTTTCACAAAAAATGACTGAACAAAAATGAAAAATAAAAGCCCTCAGATGAGTGGGAGTTTCAGCCATGTTGCCGGTGTCTCTCAGTGCTCTGAGTGATGCATTGAGCCGCTGGACGGAGCCCGGCCCAGTCTCTTTATGTTGATATCAGCTCCATCACTCTCATATCTAACACACCTGACTTCATAAATTCCTCAGCTGCTCCGCCTCGCTCCACACCTCTTCTTCTCTTTCTGTCTTTGTAAAGCTCTTTGTGATGAAAAAATAAACCTGGACTTGAGAATCACGCCTGCCTCGATGAGGATCCACTTTCAGACGGGAAAGTTCCTGCTTCAAACACAATACAGAACAAACTGGGACGCTGGTGCTGCTGCCAAACTGAAATATGACTATTAACAGTAGTGACGACTGCTGCTGGGGCAACACGCTCAAAAGAAAATATATAGATCCAGATATAGATAGATATATAGATATATGTACCTCTCTGAGCTCCTTCTGCGCCACACCCCAACCACAACCTTAAGGTCTTCGGACCAACTACTGTTGGTGGTGCCAAAAACCAGACTAAAGTCTTGAGGTGACAGAGCCTTCGCAGTGGCTGCCCCCAGGCTCTGGAGCAGCCTCCCACTTCACATTCAATCTTCCCAGTCCCTAAAGCCTCCCTAAAACCTTTCTCTTCCATCATTCAGCCTGACCACGATGACCTCAGGTGTTTTTTGTTTTGTTTTATTTTTGTTTTTAAATTGCTATTTTAATGTTTGCACTGTTTTCTCATCGTTGTTTTCTACATGTATTCTATTTTTATTATTGATATTGTTTTAACTCTGTACCCACCTATGTGCAGCACTTTGGTCGACTGCCGGCGTTTTAAATATGCTCTAGAAATAAATCCTGACTTGACTATATGTATTTATTAAAATAAAAACATGAAATAATAGTAATCAAACATAAGGTCAGGTCAGTGTCAGTGACAGTAATATATAATATAGTATCTCAGATATTAACAGTGGTAATATAAGGGATCATAGCAGGATGTTGCACATTGTATGAAACACATCTATAGAATCAAACGTAGCAACATGTAATGTCTTTAATTACTGATAACATCATTGGTGTGATTATTGTAAATCAAAAATATATTCTGAACTGTAATCAAAGTGACAACATCACAGCAAATTTAAAGGAAGCAGTTCAGGCACACGGCGTCTCGTCCTAAATCTTTGGTCTGAACTGGGCTCAAAACGGTGGCTCTTGAACTCGCTCATGCGCGCGTCTAAAACAGCGCTGCCAGTGCTGTGTCCAGCTCTCTTTATACATCCATGGTTAGCGCGAGCCCAGCTCATCCACCTTCATGTTGAGAACCGAGTGCAGTCAACTCACGCTCTGAATATCTCTCAGAGCCCCTTTGATATAGTGTTATATAAAGCATTTTTTTGCATCAGGGGTTTGAGATTAATTATTATAAATAGCAGTTATAGCTATAATCTCAAACTTGAAGATATAAAACATATTTAAAGTTGTAACAGTTGAGTTTTTCTATCAAATTTAACGTTAAGTCAGTGTGACTGTTTTATGACTAATATAATTATGATTCTAAAATAAAATATCTGATAGTATTCAATAAACAGATTTAGTTGTCGCAGTATTATCGAAAATATTAACAATGGCCATATGAGGGATTATTGCATGATATTAAGCATTTTATTAGACACAATAATAGAATCAAACATAAAGATATGTTTTTTTTTAAAGAATTAAATATATAATAATGGGTATAATTATTGCTAATTTATAATACAGTACAGTAGTAGTCGTGACAATATCACAACACATTTTAAATCAGGAAGATGTTTTAATATTGACAGTATATCAAAGGAATATTTTACCCAAAAAATTACTGTTTGTAAATTAATCAGTCATCTTTAATTCGTATAGAAAACTGTTTTTACATGCCTGCATGTAAAACAGATCAATAAGGAACCACGCTAAACAACAGCAAAACTATATTAAAACATCAATTTACAAACTCTCAAACAACTCACGGCAGACACATGCATTGTTGCTAACAAAAGAAAAAAATCTTACTGTTGGAGTCTGGATTTGAAGAGAGCGTAGATAAATTTCATTTTCAGTTCAGTTTTATACTGTAAGTGAAAATGCATCTGTTTGGGAAGCACTGAGCACATGACTAGATAAATGAGACCTGGATTATTCTGCAGGAGTTGTGTGAGAGTTTGTAAACAGATGTTGTGATATAGTTTTGCTGATGTTAATCATCTTCCCATTTGATCAATAAATCAATATGTTCATGGTTTTCCATGGAGGCATGAGAAAAATACAAGTTCTTCATGAATTAAAGGTAACATGATGTGACTGATTAAAAATTACAAATGGTCATTACGTGGGTGAATTATTCCTTTAAAAGAGAATATAGTCTTAAGCATTTTATTGTATCCTCAAGTGTTTGAGACAAAACATTCATTCATCTTCTAACCGCTTCATCCTCTTGAGGGTCGCGGGGGGGTGGAGCCTATCCCAGCTGACACTGGGTGAGAGGCAGGGTTCACCCTGGACAGGTCACCAGACTATCGCAGGGCTGACACATAGAGACAGACAACCATTCACACTCACATTCACACCTACGGACAATTTAGAGTCACCAGTTAACCTGCATGTCTTTGGACTGTGGGAGGAAGCTGGAGCACCTGGAGGAAACCCACACTGACACGGGGAGAACATGCAAACTCCGCACAGAAGGGCTCCCACGCCCGGGATCGAACTGGCAACCCTCTTGCTGTGAGGCGAGAGTGCTAACCACCACACCACCGTGCCGCCCTGAGACAAAACATGATTCAAAAAATTCCCCTGAAATGAAACTGATTATTAACATCACTGGCAGATACAGTAACTCTGTTCTCACACGTTTCACAGTAAATACACGATTAAAGTCCTAACAGTTGAGTTTTATATTAAACACAATGTTAAGTCAGAGTGAACATTTAATAATGACTACAAATATAATTAAATATAATGTAAAAAAAAAAAAAAACATCTGAAAAATGTAATAAAAACATTAATATCTGTGACAGTATTATCTCAAATAATGTATGATAGTAGTAGAAGAATAAAATAGGAAAATATAACTTAAGTGGTAATATGAAAGATCGAATACATCATTTTTAAAGCATTTTTTGTCTTGAAAGGTTTTTTTTAAAAGACATTCAGTAGATGAGCAGAGCCAGTCAATGGAAATATGATTATTAGTATCAGTGTCAGTTATAGCAGGGTCAGTTATCTAACACTTGAAAAACAAAAATAAAATAAGCATATAATTACAACAGTAACTCACTGTGATGTCAAAATATTTATAATGATATTTTAGATAAATATGATAATTAATAATTATTCAGATGCTAAAATATAAACAGATATTTGGTAGTGACAATATTAATACAGCTGATATAAAAGAAAGTTTAAGAATACAGTAATATTGTTTATATAATAGAGTATATTAACTTTTTTGTCTTATATTTTTCTTTTTTTAAGATGTACTTATTGCTTAAATAAATGACAAAATTATAACAAATTAAAAAGAAAACAGAAAAATACAAGTGGTTACAGTGGTAAAACGAAATAATGAATTATTTTTTATTGAACATTTTTCAAAAGACATTCAATCTATTAAAAGTTCTTTTAAAAGTTGTTTATGTCTTTTCTGTTTTAATTGTTGACATGGAAAGCACTTTGTAACTCTGATTTATTATTATTATTATTATTATTATTATTACAACTGAAGGGTTAGGGTTTACTATTACGAAGTAGTAAAACTTGCTATTAAAGTTTAAAAATACTGTAATATTGTTAATATGATAAGAGAGTATATAAAACTTTTTTGGTAAAACAATATGTTTTTAAGATGTACCCAGTGTGAAGAGGAATTCTGATTATTAACATTAGTAGCACGTAAAGCAGGGCAGTTATCTTTAATAAAGAAAAAAAATCCAAAATGATAATAGTTGATGTGATCCAGTAATACAGGTGACAATGTCTAAAACATGAAAATATAAAGGAAATACTTAACAGTCTCACCAGTAACTTTTATATCATAGTCAAGTGTTATGAAGTAGTAAAACATAAAGTCAGTGTAAATTTAGTTTTCTGTTGTTTTACTATCCAAATTTATAATATGAAAAAGAATAATAGCATGAGAAGTTGATACAGTCTCTATCAGGCAGTTTATCAAGTTTTTGATAAGATGAACAAAATATAACAATTAGTATATTATGATTTTTGAAAGTAGTAAGAACGATACAGTTCGTAGTGTTTTCTTAACAATAAAAGTTTATTAGTATTTAAATACAGCACCCCACAGTGCTTCACAGACAATAAATAAAAGCAGCTATGAGCTGAATTATAACTGAGTCACACGTTTATTAAAATGAAACAAGGTTACAAATAAAAAAAACCCGAAAACCGTAAAGAAAGTGTTCTGTGTTAAAGTGTTTGATGTGATTTTTGTCACGTGTCGGTCGTCTCGTCTCCGCCACTATGCGTTGACCGTGTATGTCGCCGTCCTGGTATTCATGCGTTGATCCTGGAAGAGATGAATAACAGAATTAGCACCGAGTGCAGAGTGCTGATGTAGACGACACATACACCATAAGAAAAAAAAAACAGTTTGACCGTTAGGAAATGTTTATTGTTTGGAGGTGTTTTTCACTTTTGATGAAAAGTGAACAGTTTCCCCTCTCTCCCAGTGTTTGTGCCGAGCTGAGCTCAACACATCTTGAACCTTTATCATCTTCCTAACTGAGAAAAAACTGTGTGAACTCTGACTGGTTTATCAAATAAAACTTAATGTTCTTTTCATTAAACTCGGCCTTTAGTTGTTAGAAACCCTCTATAAAGAGTTGGGAAACACAATGAGGGGAATAAAAGATGAAACTGAGATGTTACTCACAGGTTCTTATCAACAATAACTTAAATAAGCGGGTAATTTTTCCTCTGTAAATATATACATGTCTTGGAGAATACAAAAAGCAGTTAGTGCCAGTTATGAAAACACTACAGTCTGAACATCTAACCAGAGGCAGTAATGATTTACTAATGTGTGAATAGGTCTGAGTTCGCTCACAGTGTGCGCTAACAAAAGCTAAGGTAAATTGCTATTTTAAGTTAATAAACACTTATTCTCACGCCCGCTGACACCCATTGTTTGTCCATTTCTGTGTTGTCATAGTGACAATCACATTACAGTTAGGTGTTGCCATTAGTTCTCCATGTCTCCTGTGTCAATGTTGACTCATTAAAATACAAACAGCTTAATAACTATTAACAATAACCTTTCCAAGCCAACGCACACCCATTTAGATACAACAGACGTCACCCTGTGTTCAGGACACACGGGATGTCTGAAGCAGCAGCTCTGCAACACACACGTCCACGTCAAAGATGTGTTTATGTTGTGTTGTTTAGGTTAGTTTAGTTCACACAACTCAAATACACATGTTTTTTCTTTTGTAGCTCAAAAACTGGTCAGTGTTGTGTTGTATTTTCATGGTAATAAACGAGCCGTCAGTCCTGTAAATGTCCGTCTGCAGACTGACTGACAGCTCGAATCTCTGCTGGTTCTGTTGGAACAGATGAAACACTGTGACTGCATTAATGTAAATGGATGAACTCTGTCCTGCTGCAGGACGAGACTCTTTCCCAGGCGTCACATTACAGCACACAAAGACACAACCAACACACTGTCTGCCCCGTGTGTGTGTCAGAGAGGTTTAACTGTGGTTGTGAGGACCAGATCCTGACACACCACTGTGAGGACATTAGCATTGTGATGTGTCCTTGTGAGGACATTTTGGTTTGTTCTCTGTCATATGAAGACATGGGTCCCATGCTAGCCAACTAGCCCACACGGGCTGTCTGTTATGTTCTGAATTTTAAGGATAATTGATTTTAAAATTTTTCTGATCACCTTTAAATCATTAAATGATCGGGAGACTGTGGAACATTTTGCTTATTAAAATCAGACAGGCTTTTTTTTTTTTTTTTAAATATAATTTGTTTTGTGAGGACAGTTGTGCATCGTTATGTCTTTGTTAGCATGTGATGTGACGTGTCTTTGTAAGGACATTATCCTTGCGATGTCCCTTTCCGAGGACATTAGCATAGTTTTCTGTCTTTGTGAGGACATTTACATTATGATGTCCCTTTTCGAGGACATTATGATTGTGATGTGTCTTTGTGAGGTCATTAGCATATTTGTGAGGACATCAGTGTTGTGATGTCCCTTTCTGAGGACATTATCGTTTTGATGTGTCCTCATAGATGTTGTATAGTGATGACTTACGTACGGTTTTCCAATGGGACCATCGAAGCGGCCATGTGTGGTGTACAGAGGGATGTCGTCTCTGCTGGCCATGTGGTCGTAGGGACTTTCTTTGTGGCGCTTCCTGAAGCAGCAGCACCAAACCAGCTGCAGAGGAAGAACAGATGTTGTTTGTATCGTTAGCATGAGTCAGTGTAACAGGAATGCTAACAGCGGTTTCCCCAGGTGTGCTGACACTACGCTAACATGACAAGCCAGCAGCTAGTGCAGTGCATGGAAAGTGAAACTGATGTAAGCACTTTGAAAACAAGGGATCAGCTGGAGACTGATTCTTTAAAAAAACAAACAAAGAAAATCATCAATGGGCCGACCGACCTGTCGACCGAACTCCCCGACTCTGGGAGCTGTACTGCTCTGTATCTGCCGACTCTTATTACAGTATCATGGACATCTGGAGTAAAGTATAATATATAGTTCTGTTCTGATTAAGTTGTGAATGGCCATGGAAATTTTATTTTACATCCTTGAAAAGTCTGAAATTGAAATTTTGTCCATGAAGATGTGTGGGAACCTCGTGTATGTGACTCACCAGTCCGCAGAGCAGCAGGAACAGCAGCAGCAGAGCCACAGCAGCTAGGACCAGCAGAGCGATCGCCCACCCAGGTACGCCGCTGCGGGCTGAGGTCGCACTCTGCGACGTGGTTGTGTTATTTGTGGAACCTGGTGTGCCGCTGGCTGTTGTGGCACCACTTCCTGTTGCCGTGGTATCATTAGACGTCGTTCCAGTGGATGTAGAGTTGTGAGTCTCGGTCCCGGGGGAAGCTGTTGCATGGTTTGAGGTGTTTTCAGTGTTTGAGGAGGTGGATGAAGAGTGGACGTTAGTGTTGTTGCTGGTGGAAACTGTTTCGGTATTTGAGGCAGTGGATGTAGAGTTGTTGTGAGCGGTGTTGCTGGTGGGAGCTGTTTCATCATGTGGTGTGTTTTCAGTGTTTGAGGAGGTGGATGAAGAGTGGTCGTCAGTGCTGTCGCTGGTGGAAACTGTTCCGGTGTTTGAGGCAGTGGATGTAGAGTTGTTGTGAGCGGTGTTGCTGGGGGGAGCTGTGTCATCATGTGCAGTGTTTCCGGTGTTGTTGGTGTTTGATACAGTGGTTATAGAGTGGACATTGTTAGTGTTGTTGCTAAGGGTAACTTCTCCATTGAGTCTGGTGTTATCAGTGTTTGACGCGCTGGATGAAGATGAAGATGAAGACTGGACGTGATTGTTGTTGCTGAAGGAAACTGTTTCGTGGTTTGCGATGTTTTCGGTGTTTGACGCGTCAGATGAAGATGAAGACGAAGACTGGACGTGATTGTTGTTGCTGAAGGAAACTGTTTCGTGGTTTGCGATGTTTTCGGTGTTTGACGCGTCAGATGAAGATGAAGACTGGACGTTATTGTTGTTGCTGCTGAAGGAAACTGTTCCGTGGTTTGCGATGTTTTCGGTGTTTGACGCGCTGGATGAAGATGAAGACTGGACGTGATTGCTGTTGCTTAAGGAAACCGTTTCGTGGTTTGCGATGTTTTCGGTGTTTGACGCGCTGGATGAAGATGAAGACTGGACGTGATTGCTGTTGCTGAAGGAAACTATTCCGTGGTTTGCGATGTTTTCGGTGTTTGACGCGCTGGATGAAGATGAAGACGAAGACTGGACGTGATTGCTGTTGCTGAAGGAAACTGTTCCGTGGTGTGCGTTGTTTTCAGTGTTTGACGCACTGGATGACGATGAAGACGAAAAGTGGACGTGAGTGTTGTTGCTGAAGGAAAATATTTCGTGGTTTGCGATATTTCCGGTGTTTGATGCGCTGGATGAAGATGAAGAGTCGACGCGAACGTTGTTGTTGGAGGAAACTGTTTCATGGTTTGCGCTGTTGTCTGTGTTTGTCATGACGGATGAAGATGAAGAAGAAGAGTGTATGGGAGCGTTGTCGCCGAAGAAAACCGTTTCATTGTTTATGATGTCTGGCGTCAACGAGATGACAGTGGTTCTGTTTGTTATGTGTTCAGTGCCGTTTGGAAAAGTTTTTATCACGCTATAGTGGATTGTTGTTATGTTTTGTATTGAGATTGTTTCACTGGCAGTGTTTTCGGAGGCGTTTTCATCATGCATGTTGTGCACCTCGTGCATGTCGTGCACCTCGTGCATGTCGTGCATGTCATGCATGTCATGCATGTCGTGCATGTCGACGTAAGCCTCCTCTGTGTGGTTACAGCTGTTGTTGAACATGATGAGGTCAGGATCAGATGGGGTGGCTGTGGCAGGTGCAGGTGATGTTGATGTGAGGTCAGTGGCGTTGCCAAAAATGTCATCATTGCTGTTAAATGATGGTGAGGTGGTTGTTGGGTCATGGAACTCGTGAGAAGACACTAAAGAATGAGAAGAAGAAGAAAAAATATTTATTATTAATAAAATTAGTTAATATTCAACATTCTGATAATCGATTATTAACTGTATTTGTTGAATCAGGCAGAGTGTCTCAGATGTTTCTGTTTTGTTTCACTGTTTGGGCTGTTTGTTGAACAAAATAAGACATTGAAGATAAACTACAACTGAGAAACTGTCGTGGATATTTGGTACCATTCCCGTAACCGTTTATCCCGCTAGGGGTCGCAGGGGGTGGAGCCTATCCCAGCTGACACTGGGTGAGAGGCAGGGTTCACCCTGGACAGGTCACCAGACTATCACAGGGCTGACACATAGAGACAGACAACCATTCACACTCACATTCACACCTATGGACAATTTAGAGTCACCAATTAACCTGCATGTCTTTGGACTGTGGGAGGAAGCTGGAGCACCTGGAGGAAACCCACGCTGACACAGGGAGAACATGTCAGAGCACCTGGAGGAAACCCACGCTGACACAGGGAGAACATGCAAACTCTGCACAGAAGGGCTCCCCACCCAGGGTTCGAACCAGAAACCCTCTGGCTGTGAGGCGACAACGGTAACCACTCTATCACTGTGCCGCCCGTTTCACTGTTTTTTGGACTGTTTGAATAAAATAAGACATTGAAGATAAACTACAACTGAGAAACTGTCGTGAATATTTTGTACCTTCTCCCAATATTTTAGAGAACCAGCAGAATATGATATAATGAGAATTCTGTAAAACTTCAGTTAAAAGCCCAGTCTCTTGCACTAGCCTGGTGTGGCTTCACTTTTTGACAAACAAAGGCCTGTCTCAATTAGAAGCCTGGTCTGGTTGCCAGGAGTTCATTTTTATCAACCTTTTTTTGGATGTTAAAACCAGGTGGTAGACTACTAACTTGAGCTAATGTTAGTTAGCCGTTTAGCTAGCACATACAGATATAAATGTTTAAACATTTGTGAGTATGGAGATGCCTCACATCGTCAGCTCGGTTATTTTCTCCACAATTCAATCATTCAGTTCATTTTACTGAAACCATGTGCACCAGAGAAGACCGTAATTCATTCAGATTGCCAGCACAAAATAACAAGTGGTGACTCCCTTCATCTGAAGCAGTCATAAAGTCAAATTATGTGTCCATTCCTCTATTACCCTCTAAATTATTCATATTTCTTTAGTCTGTGAGGGTCCTCAGATCAAATGAATGAAAAGTATATATCATAAAAATTAAGCCAAGTTTTGAGGATTGTTTTAACAGGTTAAAGTGGCGTTTTGTCGGTTTGCTGGGTGCTGTAATCCTCTCTAATGCTCCGTCTATCGGTGTTAGATCAAATGAATGATTCATGTAGACCCTTTTACTGTCAGTAAACAGTGTGACGCTTCTTGGTGGGCGGGGCTTAGCTGGAGGCAAAAACAATCCTCCACAGACGTTAGCTAGCGCTAGCTAACAAGTTGTGTTGTCTTGTTTTAGACGATGGAGGAAGATGATGTGAGTGGTGCATTCAGAAACACTCATTGTGAGTGTGGGAGCACACTCTGACACAAACTGGAGCGTTGATAAATTGGGAGCGCTGTGTGAATGTAGCGTTGGGTTATCCAGAGCAGCGCACTCTCAGAGTGGCAGAGCGCACTCTGGACACTCTGTCTGTGGAGACGGAGCAGCAGAGCGCCGAGCGGAGTGAATGTGTGATTAACTTAACCGTTGGTTCATTCATGTAGAAATATAACGCTGCGTTTCTTCCACCAACAGGGCTCTCATTTTAGTGTAGAGCGTCAGACTGAATTTACCAACGCACCATGTCAGGTCACTCACTCTCCGGGACCGCCAGTGTTACTTGAATAAGTAAACACTGACCAACGGGACCAGACTGGCCGACCCGTATGCTCTCACTCAGTGGATGGATGATGTCACAGGAAACCAATCTTACAAAGGAGGACCACACTTGTTTGTTTTGCTATGGAAGCTAACGTTAGCTAATGTGCTAAAAAGTTAGCGTTGCAGAGAAATCCAATCTTCCTCTTAATCCCTCCCCAGTTTCTGATGAGGTGGACATGATAACCCTTAATACACATAACCTTATTCATCCCTATAACAGGAAATACTTTTTCCCTAACCTGATATGAAGTGTGCGCTGCACATGTGAGCCTTTTTGATGATGGCCTCCGTCCAGTCCTTTGGTCTTATCACATTTAATTGAGAGTTACGACACTCGTTTTATTCTGCCTACGGCACTTTATCCTGTTAAAACAATCCTCACAACTTGGATTAATTTTTTATGAAAAACCCTTTTGATTCTTTTGAAGGACCCTTACAGACATATCTGAATAACTTCCAGAGTAATCCAGGAATGGACACATAATTTGACTATATGACCGCTTCAGAGGTAACGTAGGGAGTCACCACTTCTGTTTTTCATCTCCTGTTTACCAGGCGGGTAGGCCTAAATCTGAATGAATTATTCTCTGGTGCTCATGGTTTCAGTAAAATGAATTTATGAAATTATGTAGAATCTAACCGAGCTCACAACATGTAGCATCTCCATATTAACAAAAGTTTAAACATTTATATTTGTATGCGTGATCTAAGCAGCTAACTAACATTAGCTTAAATGGGAAGCCAACAACCTGGTTTTATAGAAGAACCTCTGTAAAAATTACCTGCTTGGGAACCAGACCAGGCCTCTAATTGAGACAGGCCTTTATTTGTCAAAATGTGTAGCCACGCCGGGCTTTTAATTAAGGTTTAACAGTAGTTGGTTAACTCTGGAGGGGAGACACAGGGAGGTAAAAAAATAAAAACGCAATCAATTGTCTTTATGTCACCACTATACATGAACATCTACACATTCAGAAACACATCTGTTTTTATGGCTTCAGTTGCATGTGAACAGCATCGATCTGAGAAGTTGTATCTCGGAAGCTGTAGTATGGATTCCACTCCACAAAGTCCACCAGTATGGAGGCCGTTGTGCTTTCCATCAAAGCGTCTATGTCCTCTGAAGTGTCTCCCAGTATAAAGACTGCTGGCTCTAGAGGCAGGTCCACCCCCCATGATTTACTTAAACTCAGTTTCCTCCCAATGTTTATCCAATTTGGGACAATCCCAAAAACTAAGGGTGTGGTCGCCAGTTTTCTTCACTGCCTCCAGCATAATTCAGAGGTGTTGCTCTATCTTGTCACCATAAGAGGGCTCTTAAATACTCTCATTTTAGTTTTCCATTGAGACTCCCTCCAGGTTGGGCTACTTATTAGCTTGTGACCCTCCTGGCACGTTTTTTCCCACACTTCATCTGTAACTATAAACTTATTTCTAATTTCCATTTCTTTTTCGTTTCCATAGTGTTTCCTGGTGCGTATTCTTGAAGTCCTCTGTATAATTGGGCTATTGGATTCTTTTTTATCCCTCCCTCCATAGTCAGCAGAAAAATCCTTTCTAAACAGTTTACATATCTACTTCCAGTCTGCTGCATGTGTCAGTAAGTAGTGTCGAATTTGAAGAAATCTAAAAAAGGATCCATCCCTGACAGGCCAAATTCTCTATAGATGTTCATACGTTTTCAATTCACTACAGAAAAGATGATCTACAGTAATTAACCCTTATCCAACCCTGTCTTAAAACCACAATGTGTTTTATGAGGCAAGAATTCTGGAAGAGCTGCCATCTTTAATGCTTTGGCTAAGGAGCTAATGTATTTGTCATGTTTTTATAATAAAAAGCCGATCCTTGGCACTGTGTGATGATACGATACTACCACACAAAAATATTGCGATAATTTGCAGTATTGATTTTTTCCCCACCCCTACAGCTCATCCAGGAGGACAGTCTTAGAGGTGTTGAAGGGATTAGAGCAGATTGAATCAGATTGTGATGTTAATTAGTCTGTTCAGAGTTTACTGAGCTCTGTTCACACTTGTTGTCACTCAGATGTCTTGATTGGCTGTGACCCATTGTTTCAGGCTGGCCTTATGTAGCTGTGTAAAACCTGAAATTCTGTTTTCACTGTGCAGTGATTAAAAACTCATCTGAACCACACAATAAAATACTAAACATCCAAACAAAGACGAACGAAACTGAACTTTGAACTTTAACTTTGTTAAAATCATCAGATCAGCGTGGTCGATTCTTCTTTGTATGTCTTCTTTTATACTTCTCCTTCAAAACTCATCAGAAAGGTTCAGTATCCAACAAACAGGGTGGAGGGTACGAACATTCAAAAAACTTTTACAGGTGATGAATCAAAAAATCAAACTGAAGCAAGAACCAGACAGGAGATCTGGACACTGTATGAAAATTATTTTAACTGTGCAACGTCTCAATCTAACAGAGATCTTTGTCAGGCTTTTTGAAATCAGCATATCAAAGCAGATAATAATAAATGTAAATAATTAGAAATAAATAATTAATATTGCTTGCTCTGCTTTGTGATGGTGAAAAATGCCTGACGGAGATCTCAGTTAGATCGACTGGGAGCTTTTCATACAGTGTGCTGATCTCCTGTCTGGTTCTTTCAGCGTCCAACAAAGTCATCAAATCTTCATTATTCAGAATATTCTGTCCAAACACAAATTATTCACCTCCGTCACTGAACACTGAGAAATAACTCAAACTAACTTCAAACTCCGCCTGAGTTTAAACTTGGACAACTACATGTCCAATCGTATAGGAGAGCTTGACAGACACCTTTCAGTGTTTTCAGATGTTTTATAGACCGAACAGTTTCTCAGTTATTTTAGAATTTAATCAACAGATTAATAAATAATGGAAAAAAACAATAAGTTTACAATATGAGACACTTCTGACCCTCCTGCACCTGAAAACCCTCCGCAGGTGTTTTCTCCTCTGTAGTGTAAACTGATCTCTTAACATATGTAGTTTAAGAGAGATAGAAGTTTTTGTCATCTAGAAATTCAGTTTCCATTCTCCCTGAGCTTCAGTGAAACAAACCTTCGGTTTTAAAAGCTTCAGGTGAGCTGAGATTATTTTTCTTACCTGAGGCGGCGACGCTGAGAGCGATCCAGAGTGCGAGCAGTGTCTCCATCTTTCTGCTGGAAATCCAACAGTTTGTGACAAAGATCTCAGTGTGAGCGGCTGCTGGAGTCTGTTTCCACCCAGAGAAAGACTCCTTTATACACCTGCCTCACCTGCACACAGGTGGAGGAGGAGGAGGAGGAGGGAGGGGAGGGGCTGACTCGCTTCCATCATGCCCAGCAGGAGCAGGGCTCCACTCCGTGGTCACAGTTTGCAGGTAAAGACCCGTTGTACAGTTCCCTGGTTACTTTAAATGTAATTAATTCATACAGAGATTAATTTAATTATCCTATTCACCAAACTGTGTCCAGGATCTTATATGTGTCAGCAGTATAGAGACAACAAATGGACCTCCTGACCTCAGGTGAAGGGACGTTTTATTTGGGCTGCAACCGATGGTGGTTTTCACAAATGTATCCTCTTTCACACGGAGTCACAGTTTCAAATCTCTCTGATTTTTACCAATTAATTTTCAAAACTTCAGAATATTTGACCTCATTTCAAAGACTTTATTCACATTAGTTTAAACTGGGTCAGCCTGTATACAGTCATACATTGTTAAACACTAGGGTTGAACCAAATACTCACATTAAACAAATATCTTTATATGAATACAGATACTCAATTCTGAGCACCGGGTCATTTTTATGTAAAAAGTTTTCTAATCATTTATAAATACCACAACTTCTGATCAACCCATATCAATATCAGGCTTAAAATAACAACTTTTGATTAGTTCCCACCCACTTCCAATACAAACCCCACCCACTTTTGGTCCAGAGTACAGACTACAGATACAGATACAGATACAGATAATTTAGTCAGTTAAACAGATACAGATAATGGCGTCCTCGCTCATCGCGGGCGCTGCCCTCGGTATTAAAGGGTTAACACTTTCCCCGCTAGTGTATTATTATTAGTTTCCACACAGCGCCCCCTATCTTATAACAGTGAAAACACGGATTGCCAGAATATCTTGTCAATGGCGGGGAAACGTTCTGTCATAAATGACGGAAAATCTTAGCAATGGTGGAGATAGTGTTAAACACACACATCCCAGGCATTTGTAGAGAAGCAAACTGCTAGCACTTGCTAACTTAACTTGCTCATTAGACGTCCCAGCTGCCAACTAGCTGCAGATGCCAATAGATCAGCAGATACTTCACAAAGCATCAAGGCCACGCCCCTTTTTGGTAGATAGACGATCCTGTAGAAGTTAATGCACTCTGACCTTTTTGGATTATAATTTTTGCAAGTTTATTTCTTGTTAGACAGACCTTACCTGAACTCTTTATAAATTATTATCTGGGCACTGATCGATCACTCTTGAAAACTGTGACAATTCAAATCAAGTCCTACAAAAAAAAAAACCCTCAACATTACAACTTATTGACACTAATTTTATTTCTGGGATTTATATGCATGAAATAAAAAAATATTTTTATCTGCCTTCATTTTTTAACTTCTAATTTTAACTTTTCCTGTGCTGAAAACACCGCTGTCCCAGGCAAGAATTCACAACTTGAGACAATAAGAAAATGTTTTAAAACCTTCAACATATAAAACTAACAGGACTTTAAAAATATATTTTTTGTCACAGATTTTTTTTTATCAGATTTAGCTATAGCTATATCACAATAATAATAATAATAACAATAATAATAATAGTTATTATTATTAGTATTAGTATTAGTATTACTAGATTTGTGTGTTCTCAGTGTTAAAATGAAAAGAAATATTGAAGTTTTGTAAAACTTGACCCAGCGGTAATATGTAGATAATAAACAGTGGAGGACCAAGAATGGACCCTTGAGGAATGCCGCAGGTGATATTAGCATGGCAGGAGGAGACATTCCCAGTTAATACTGAGAAGGTTCTGTTATTTAGATAAGACTAAACCAGTCTGAAGTATCCCCAGTCACACCTACCCTGTTCTCCAGTTGATCAGTTAATATGCCACGATCTACAGTGCCATAAACAGCAGACAGGTTGAGAAACACCAAAAACAGTCCAACAACCACCATCTGAATTCATCCTAATATCTTTAAAACAATGACTTTTGTGTCACTTCCTGGTTTCCAAAAAGGTGTGAATACTTAATATATTTTGATAAATTCATGGTCAACTCGGTAGTCTTCCTAAATCCAAACTAATAAGTATTATGATTTGAAAATTAGTATTTTGCTCTGAGCAACTGAAAAATAAAATGGCTCCTCACTATGACTGCTGTGAAATTAATAAATGTAATAATAATAACAACAACAATACCATTACGATAATTTCAAAATTAAATAAATCTTTAGAGCTAAGAAAATAGTGTGTATAGAGGCAAAATAAAAATATATTACTTTGGTCAGCTCTGTCAGATCTTACCTCTGACACCCATCATGTATGCTGCAAAGCCTCTGGGGCAAATTGTGATTTGTGATATTGGGCTTTATGTATGAAATTGAATTGAATTAATAAAGAAAATAAAATCACTGGGAGGTTGGCACATAACAAAGTTTAATTGTCAAGATTTAATTTTTTTCAAAATATATTTTCCAGCCTTATTGACGAGTGAAAATAAAAAAAAAAATAAGGCTTGTTTTAGTGCTTAAGAGATGAGTGTTGAACATCTACAGCTGTCTGCATCATGATATCTGGTGATTCAATCAAGTCATGTACACTTAATGTAATCACCAGGTGTCGTTAGGCTGTAGGTGTCTGTTAATAACCAACTTGTTGACAGCTCACTCTTTAATTTACAGGCCGAGATTTAACTGGCGACGATGGTCTGACGCTATTTGACTATAACGGTGCTGCATCAACTTCCCTCTGATGCTAATCTATCAGTCGTAACTGTCACCAGCATTATTTAGAGATTTCATATTCAGGATCTGATGTGCCTCAGATCTCGGTCTGTTCGTTTCACAACACAACAGCTTTTCAACATTTTCCTGTTTCTCTCCTGATGTGACGGTGCTTTTCTCTGTTGGCTGTGATACAATGCCGGTCTGGTCCAAGTGTGACACAAGTGACGTTTCAGTGGTCACAGCCAACACTGGATGTTAAATTAGTAATACAGGAAACATATTATAAATAATGTGAGACGTGTTTTGGGATATTTGAAACAAAAGCCAAAATGTATGTAATATATAAACCTGGTGTTGATTTTTTAAATTTTTAATTAACAATTTTATTGTTGTTCTTTTTCTTATTTCGCATACATTTAACAGGGAAAAAACTGATAAAAAAAGATACCTCGTGACAAAAGAACAGAAACCAAACCAAACCAAACAAAATGGACCAAAAAGGAAGGAGGAAAAAAGATGAATGCAAGGGTGACATCAAGAATGTTATGTAAAATGCATTGGATCTCATACATACATTGTATAAATGCCTTTTAAACTGGAGGCTACTGTTTTAAAACTGTACAGACAGTGTCCCAGTGGTTCTTAAAGTCTTTTAACAGGCAGGCCGCCTGTTGCATGTTTCGCAGTTCCCAGTGGAACAGGCTGGTTACGCTTTTTCCAGTTTAGAACAATTAGCCTTCGAGTAGACGAGCAACGAACATCCACAGGCGGTCAGTGAAAACAGTTTTTCTAATTTCAGAGCTTTTCCAGGAATTTCATGTCTGTGGGAACTCAATTACACTATTTGAGCCGCCTGACTTACAGTTTTTGATTTTTCTGCTTTTAAAGAGGCAACAGACCCTTCGGCTGTCTCTGAAACACTGAAACACAGTTTACACTCAGTTGCCTTCACACATTCCTATCGACATCACTGATGCTACTCACTGACATACTCCACATTTGGAGCTATTTATTATAAAAAAAACCAACACATTTTTAATTCACGTCCATTCTGTCCGTTCCGAATTAGTCATGGCCCGGGAGCCAATTATGACAATACCAATATCAATGACAATGTTTAATTTAAATAAACATTTTTGTTATATTGTGATTCATTTAATTTTTAAAAATGTCAATATATTTTTGATTACTTTTGTAATCTGATTACTGTTTAATGATTATTTTCATGTGAAACAATCCACTGATTATTTTCTTCTACAATTCTTAGTTGATTTTTTGGTTTGTAAAAATATTGAAAATAGCAAGAAGTGTTAGTAACAATAATTCCAAGCCCAAAGTGACACCTTCACAATGTTTGTTTTGTCCTACCAACAGTTCAAACCTCACAGTGTCCACTGAGAATAATCATTCTCATTCTAATCTGTCATTAAAAAAATCAGAAGGAGTCATTAAGAAACTCTAGTTTTGTATGTCATATATGTTTTTAAACATCCATTATATAGTATGTCATGAAAAGATACAGTTGCTCATACAAAGGGCACAGTGAAGTGTATCATAAAATCATTTTAGGGTATATGAAAAAAATCTAAGTAAAGTACCTAATGAGTTACAAGACCCTGTGTGTAATATGCCATAAAAACTTACAAAATGTCATAGCATAGCATGTCATGAAAATTCATACTATGTCATAAAAAAGTTACTAAAAGTCATAGCATAGCATGTCGAAAAAAGGTAAGGTATACCATATTGAGGAAACTGATAAAAAGATTCATAGTATAGCATGTTGAAATAATTGCTAAGAAAAGTCATGGTATAGCATGTCGAAAAAACTGCTAAAAAAGTCATAGTATAGCATGTTGAAAAAAGTCATAGAATAGCATGTCGAAAAAACTGCTAAAAAAAGTCATAGTATAGCATGTCAAAAAACTGCTAAAAAAGTCATAGTATAGCATGTTGAAAAAAGTCATAGTATAGCATGTTGAAAAAAGTCATAGAATAGCATGTCGAAAAAACTGCTAAAAAAAGTCATAGTATAGCATGTTGAAAAAAGTCATAGTATAGCATGTCAAAAAAACTGCTAAAAAAAGTCATGGTATAGCATGTCGAAAAAACTGCTAAAAAAGTCATAGTATAGCATGTTGAAAAAAGTCATAGTATAGCATGTCAAAAAAACTGCTAAAAAAAGTCATGGTATAGCATGTCGAAAAAACTGCTAAAAAAGTCATAGAATAGCATGTCAAAAAACCTGCTAAAAAAGTCACAGAATAGCATGTTGAAAAAAGTCATAGAATAGCATGTCGAAAAAACTGCTAAAAAAGTCATAGTATAGCATGTCAAAAAACCTGCTAAAAGTCACAGAATAGCATGTTGAAAAAAGTCATAGTATAGCATGTTGAAAAAAATCATAGTTTAGCATGTCCAAAAAACTGCTAAAAAAAGTCATAGAATAGCATGTTGAAAAAAATCATAGTATAGCATGTCCAAAAAACTGCTAAAAAAAGTCATAGAATAGCATGTTGAAAAAGTCATAGTATAGCATGTTGAAAAAAATCATAGTTTAGCATGTTGAAAAAAGTCATAGTTTAGCATGTCAAAAAAACTGCTAAAAAAAGTCATGGTATAGCATGTTGAAAAAAATCATAGTTTAGCATGTTGAAAAAAGTCATAGTTTAGCATGTCGAAAAAAGTCATAGTTTAGCATGTTGAAAAAAATCATAGTTTAGCATGTTGAAAAAAGTCATAGTTTAGCATGTTGAAAAAAATCATAGTTTAGCATGTTGAAAAAAGTCATAGTATAGCATGTTGAAAAAAATCATAGTTTAGCATGTTGAAAAAAGTCATAGTTTAGCATGTCGAAAAAACTGCTAAAAAAGTCACAGTATAGCATGTTGAAAAAAGTCATAGTATAGCATGTCAAAAAAACTGCTAAAAAAAGTCATGGTATAGCATGTCGAAAAAACTGCTAAAAAAGTCATAGTATAGCATGTTGAAAAAAGTCATAGTATAGCATGTCAAAAAAACTGCTAAAAAAAGTCATGGTATAGCATGTCGAAAAAACTGCTAAAAAAGTCATAGCATAGCATGTCGAAAAAAGGTAAGGTATACCATATTGAGGAAACTGATAAAAAGATTCATAGTATAGCATGTTGAAATAATTGCTAAGAAAAGTCATAGTATAGCATGTCAAAAAAACTGCTAAAAAAAGTCATGGTATAGCATGTCGAAAAAACTGCTAAAAAAGTCATAGTATAGCATGTTGAAAAAAGTCATAGTATAGCATGTCAAAAAAACTGCTAAAAAAAGTCATGGTATAGCATGTCGAAAAAACTGCTAAAAAAGTCATAGCATAGCATGTTGAAAAAAGTCATAGTATAGCATGTCGAAAAAAGGTAAGGTATACCATATTGAGGAAACTGATAAAAAGATTCATAGTATAGCATGTTGAAATAATTGCTAAGAAAAGTCATAGTATAGCATGTCAAAAAAACTGCTTAAAAAAGTCATGGTATAGCATGTCGAAAAAACTGCTAAAAAAGTCATAGTATAGCATGTTGAAAAAAGTCATAGAATAGCATGTTGAAAAAAGTCATAGAATAGCATGTTGAAAAAACTGCTAAAAAAGTCATAGTATAGCATGTTGAAAAAACTGCTAAAAAAATCATAGTATAGCATGTTGAAAAAAGTCATGGTATAGCATGTCAAAAAAACTGCTAAAAAAAGTCAGAATAGCATGTTGAAAAAAGTCATAGAATAGCATGTCAAAAAACCTGCTAAAAAAGTCACAGAATAGCATGTTGAAAAAAGTCATAGAATAGCATGTCGAAAAAACTGCTAAAAAAGTCATAGTATAGCATGTTGAAAAAAGTCATAGTATAGCATGTTGAAAAAAATCATAGTTTAGCATGTCCAAAAAACTGCTAAAAAAAAGTCATAGAATAGCATGTTGAAAAAGTCATAGTATAGCATGTTGAAAAAAATCATAGTTTAGCATGTCCAAAAAACTGCTAAAAAAAAAAGTCATAGAATAGCATGTTGAAAAAACTGCTAAAAAAGTCATAGTATAGCATGTTGAAAAAAATCATAGTTTAGCATGTCCAAAAAACTGCTAAAAAAAAAAGTCATAGAATAGCATGTTGAAAAAACTGCTAAAAAAGTCATAGTATAGCATGTTGAAAAAACTGCTAAAAAAAATCATAGTATAACATGTTGAAAAAAGTCATGGTATAGCATGTCAAAAAAACTGCTAAAAAAAGTCAGAATAGCATGTTGAAAAAAGTCATAGAATAGCATGTCAAAAAACCTGCTAAAAGTCACAGAATAGCATGTTGAAAAAAGTCATAGAATAGCATGTTGAAAAAACTGCTAAAAAAGTCATAGTATAGCATGTTGAAAAAACTGCTAAAAGTCACAGAATAGCATGTTGAAAAAAGTCATAGAATAGCATGTTGAAAAAACTGCTAAAAAAGTCATAGTATAGCATGTTGAAAAAACTGCTAAAAGTCACAGAATAGCATGTTGAAAAAAGTCATAGTATAGCATGTTGAAAAAAATCATAGTATAGCATGTTGAAAAAAATCATAGTATAGCATGTCCAAAAAACTGCTAAAAAAAAGTCATAGAATAGCATGTTGAAAAAGTCATAGTATAGCATGTTGAAAAAAATCATAGTTTAGCATGTTGAAAAAAGTCATAGTTTAGCATGTCAAAAAACCTGCTAAAAAAGTCACAGAATAGCATGTTGTGTTTTTAATAGTCATGGTGAAGTTGAAAATGCACTTGGCTACACTGATCCACTGGTACACACTGCATGTAGAGGGAGTATGAAGTCAGGACACAGGATTTATCATTAGGATTTTCCCATTCACTTCAATAGTTGATGACAGCAGCATCTAGTGGCTGTCAGAGGAACTGCAGCTGATGCTCAGATCACACAGAGACAACACTCAGAGTTTAAAATGCTTTTTATTGATTACGACAGAAGTTGTTAGATTTCTTCAGTTTGAGATCAGTGTGAATCTGGAGGCAGGAAACTGATGTCACCACAAGGGAAGGAGGATGATGATGATGATGATGTCATTAGTTTAGCTGTAGGCATCTTTCTCAGTCTGTGATTGGCTGGATGGTGCAGCCACTGGAAGCTCAGCTGTCAACGCAGGCTGGACCGGCTCGGCCCCCGACTCACCTGAGGAAACAAAGACAGATGAAACATTAGAAACAAAACACATGTCGACATGTTCACAGACAGATCGGTCTCAACTAATTTAGATTTTAGAGCAAAAACAAACAGTGTATATATTTAAATACACGTATATGTTTACACATATTAGTTTGACCAATGAAGAAGAGGCCAGTAGAACAGACTCCACTGGATTGTACTGACCGCTCAGACTGGTCAGTCTGGTTCCCAGTTGGCTCCAGAAGGAGCAGGCGCTCTGACTCAGACCCTGATCATGGCGGAGGGTTGGACTGAGCTGCATGTAGGTGGGCGGGGCCTCAGAAGACAGGACCTGCTGCCAGCGGGGCAGAGTTGACTCCGCCCACACACCTGACGGGTTTGGGTTCCTGGAAGAAAAAAAGGGAAAAATGAACTTCTTTATCAAACACTCGTAATGTCATTTATAATGTAGCTCTGACTGTTTGTGTTCATCTGAGGTGTGTTAATGTAACGAGCGTTAATTTAACCACTGTAAAAAAGTCATAGTGTACTATGTCATAAAAAAAGTGAGAAAAAAGTGATCGTATTGTGACAGCCCCTCCACTCCACTAGGGGTCTCTGTGTTCCGGTACTGCTGTTTTCTGATTGTGTGTTACAGGTGCTGAATGGAGGGTCATCAGCGCTGAGATATACCTGGGCCTGCTGTGCCCCGCCCAGAAATACCTCCATCTGTTGTCCTCTCTTTCTTTGTGGGTGCAGCCGTGCTTCTGATTATTTGCTTCACATTTCCACACACACACACAGATATTACTGACCTTTATGTCTGTTACGTTCTTTATTGGTGTTGGTTTGTAAATAAATTTGCTTTTACCCTGCAGTAATTTTGTCTTGTCTTTCTTCGACATACTATACTATGACGTTTTTGGTGAAAAAAATAGACATACTATGATTCTTTTGTGGAAAAAGTCAACATACTATACTATGACTTTTTTGGTAAAAAAAAAAAAAATTCAACATACTATACTATGACTTGTTTGGTGAAAAAAAATCGACATACTATACTATGACTTTTTGTGGAAAAAAGTTGACGGACTATACTATGATTTTCTTGGTGAAAAAGTCGACATACTACACTATGGCATACTATACTACTTTTCCCATTCCCTTCAATAGTTAATGACAGCTAACAATCATTAATTTAAAATAAGAGTTCATTAAATGATCACTTATCTAATGAATGTTAATCTAACAGGCGTTTCTATGACGGGTGTTAATCTGAAACAAACATTAATCTTACCCGGTCCTGATGAAGCTGGAAACGTAGGTCATCATGGCCACAGAGAGGCGTTGATCAGGGGAAGTGAAACGCTGAGAACTCATGGGATGATTAGGTGTTCCAAACACAAACTGAACGTCCAGAGGAACAGAAACATCGGCCCTGACCACAGGAAACAGTCATCAATATCTTTGATCAATTGGGTTTCTGACACACAGTCACAGTTACAGGGAGAGAGAACAGTCTGAAGCTGCAGAAGTCAAAGTTATGTTGACACTATCAAGTGAGCTCTCATTTTAGCTGAGTCATCATGTACAACTAAAACGTTAGTTATCGGAATTAAGGTTTCTGTGGACATGAGATGAAATCAGTACGACGCCAACACACTAAGATAAAGATGGTGAACATGGTAAACATTATACCTGCTAATCATCAGCGTGTTAGCATTGTTGTGTTGTTGTGTTGTGTGCAGCAGGTGACGTGTCATTAATCTGATCATGTACCTGTTGTGAGCGCTGGTGGCAGGTTGGTGGTACAGGAAGACATTAGCTTTGCTGTTAGCCCAGTGGCTAGCCATCTGCAGAGTGGGACAGATGATGAAAAGATCTCTGCAACAAACAAACAAACAAACAAACAAACAGGGCTGGTTACTGGAGTTGTCTGGGTGGTCCAGTATACGAGCTTAAACAGGCATTCGTTACGATGACACATCCTGGCAAATCAAAAAGAGGCCTACGTCAGCGGCCTGCTTATTAAAGCTCTTGTGTTCAGACACGTCTTTTGTTCAGTATCTTCTCAGCACTCCTCCAGCATCACTGTACACACAGGGTTAAAAAACTCACTGAACTAAATCAAAGTGAACTGAGGTGTGTATGTGACCTGGTGGCGTTGTTGAGCGCTCTGGAGAACAGGTTGTATCCGGCAGGTGAGGGACTGTGATCCAGAGAGTAGAACCAGGCCGCTGCGTCCTTCAGCAGCTCATTTCCTTTCACTCCACCCAATGAGCGACTCAGAGCCTCGTAAAACACCGTCTTACCGTCAGCTCGACCCTGCAGAGCCTCAAAGTCCTGAACACAAACACACAGGAAGACAATGACAAGAAATTAAAGTTAAAACATTCAATCAGGAGAAAAAAAGTGCAGTCAGTACTGATGAACAGGAAGTGGAACATTTTCCGTCTTCTTCAGTATCAAGAGTATTCTACATTTATACATTTCCCAGTGAAACAAAATATTTATATCTGTGTACAGTTACAAGAGGGATTAAATCGAATCCTTTGTATCTGATTGGTGCATTAAAAGTGGGCGGACTTTGAGTTTAGCAGAGCTACAGCAGATTGTTGGCTCCTCCCTCAGAGTTGATCAGGAGAAGGACGAGGGAGAGATGAATGAATGAATAAATTACACCTCAGTCACAGTCACTACGTTTCCAGTCCCAGTGAAGTGGAGCTACAGTCCCAGCTGGACGAGGACATCTAACTGGCCTACTGTCCTTGTCCCAGTATACAAGCACGGAGGGGAATCCATTTATTGAGCCAAGTATGTGCGACTCCTCTACGATAGGTGGAGATATGCCCCCTTTCAGCTTGTTAGTATTGGACCTTTTTCCTGTTGACCTATTACGTCACAGACCAAACAATGGACAAACAAGTTAGCTACGGTTAGCTAGCAGCTAACTGCTACCATGGTGGACAACTTTACAGCTCTGTACATTTGGTCCGTCCAAAAAGTCACGGCTCTGGATGTAGATTTCTCCATGTTGTTACCGGCTTCTTCTTCTCTTACACATTTAATGCTATTGGACTTCAGGGTCAAAGCCCGGGGCGGAAACTGTGGAGCATGCTCAGAGCGCCTCGGCCAGTTTGGGTCTGATTGACTGTATACATGCAGGAGTCACATGATCTGGGTGTGTTAGTCCCACTGTGACACATTCACTGCAGGACCATTTCACTCACACTGACATGTTTACAGGGATTTTAAAAGTTGGCCTCTTGTCCGCCCAGAGTCCCCGCTGGATCAGCAAACTGTCTGTCGCTACAGTTACACAGATTGGACCCAGCGACCCCGGGGCCAGAGGTCACACTGGCTGAATTAGAGTTGCTACAGCGTCTAAGGTCCCAGCTGCCGGTCTACTTCCAGGAATGTCAGAAAGAAGGTTGGCTGGTTGTGCTAGCTCGCTAATTCTTGTGTCACCTGCTCACTAATGAACAGCAAATCCATCAGTCAGTACCCCGTACCATTCTGGCACAAATTCAGATTTTACATCACTGCTCACTGAAACCTGTCATGAGTGTTGTTCGTAGTGACCTCTGACCTTTATCCTACGAGCTCGGCTGATCAGACCGTCGTGTTCTGATGTTCCCAGCAGCAGGTCGACTCTGTGGAGGGACGCCTGAGAGACGGACTGACGGACCGGAGCCCAGGCCTGGAATGGACCACTGACCGCCAACAGCTGCAAGACGCACACACACAGAGGACGGTGAGACATGCAGGAACCTGGAGTTTTCTTTCTTTCGCGCCATCGTAATAAAACTCCTGAGCTTTAACTGTACTTTGGTCTGAGCAGCGTTGAGCGTGTGCACAGGTGTCGCTCTGAGGCAGGCGGCCATCTTGTTGTTGTCAGTGTCATCAGAGGTCACGCAGCCGAGCTCTTTGGCCAGAGCGACCGTCTGACTTCTGGAGGCGGAGGGAGTCTGAACCAGTGATGGAGAGAACACAGAGCCGCCCTGCAGGAGGAACAACACACAGACAGAAATATGAAGTCAATCAGTCGTCCAGTTAAAGCCACAAATCTTAAATACAGCTCGGTGTTAAACTCAGTTACAGAGGTCTCGCTGTGATGCGTTCATGTGCTGTTGTTCTGTGGGAAATTAAACTACTGACAAAATTTTAAAGTTTTGCTCTGTTCTGAAAATGTTGTAATCAGTTTAACATTTTAAGTTAAAACACACTTTCATTAGTGCTGCTACAGTCAGGTAATGACTGTTCAGATGGTGTCAGGTGAGTTTCTATGATCCTCTGAAGGAGTCAAAGACAAAGAGACTGAGGGTGAACCAGAGGAGGAGGAGGAGGAGGAGGAGGAGGAGGAGGAGTTCTCACCATCAGTATCATACGTTGAAACAGAGGAGGAGAGGAAGAGGAGAGCAGATGAAGGCTGGTGATGTCAGCACCACGTCGCTCTGACCCGACTGTCACTCTCCTGTTGTCTCCGCCCACCAGAGAGATGTGGGCGTGAACCCAACGAAGCACCGCCTCCTGGTCCGACAGACCGTAGTTGCCACGGAGACCAGATGAACCTGCAGACAGAGACTTTTACAGTAACTGATGCAGTTCAGCGACGTGTGTGTACAAACATGCAGTGTGTGTATATATTTCATACCTGTGCTCAGGAATCCCAGCGCCGCTGTCCTGTAGCTGGCTGTTACCACGACAACATTACCCACAGCGGCGAGGGTGGAGCCATCCAACAATCCTGGGTTCTGATTGGCCGACGGGTTGAAGAAGAAAACCAGAACTGGGACACGCCCCTGCTAACACACACACACACACACACACACACACAAATAAGTCAGCTGAGCTCACTGATGTTCCCTTTAAAATAACCCTCTAATTTTATTTAGAATCTACAGATGTTTTTTCACTCAACCTTCATTTGTACAGTTTTTTGATTTGATGTGAATATTGAAATTATTCTGGGTGCCTGAGGAGGAGGAGGAGGAGGTGCTCAGTCCTGCTTTCAGAATTTTCCTTAAAGGATTGTCAGTTCCTGTTGGTAAACACACTCCGACCGCAGATTCACTCTGGTTTCTGGTCTGTCTCTTGAACGCCTGCAGCTTACGTTCTGGCACCTGGGCGTTACCTTTTCCTAGACCCCCGACTTCAGCTGAGCTCTCACACGTCCATAAACATCCCAAACACAGACAAAAGACAGTGAGGAAATCCAGGCAGAGGGCGGAGTCTCTGCAAATAAATACACCACCACACACTGATGACTGGGAGGTGTAGCTGTCCAAGAGGACGTGTTTCTTTGTAGAGATTTAAATGTTGTAACAGAGAAAATGTTTTGAAATGTTTGTGAGTCCTCTGGAGTGTTACTGACACCTACTGGTCACAGTGTGTATTGCCTCAATGGACAGGGGGCAGTGTTCACATAATCAATCAGGGAAATTGTACGTTGACAGCAACCAGACGCACGGGTTGTTACAGGATGCTCGTCGGTGAAGATTGATAACCCACACAAGACAGTCTTCAGACGTGCACCATGATCCACAAACATCTCTTCTTACGTCTGTGTACTGTCAAATCAGATTGTTGGTAAGAATGTCAATGCTCGATAGGCTCTTTGTTTCAGTCTGCTTGATACAGTTACCACGTGTGAGGGAACGTCGCCACCTGCTGATGTGGCGAGTAACTGCACCTCACACAGATGTTTTTTACAGATCCTGCTGCAGTAAGAGTTGGAGTTACAGTCTCACGTGTAAAGATGGATCCACAAATGCGTAAATATGACTTCACGTTTATTTGCTGTGGTGAAACTCTTTATATTTATAAAACCTGTCACATTTTTATGTGAAATTAAAGGACGTGTTTACAAAGCAAGTTATACACATTCACAAATCACGCTGTATCTTTGCGGATATGACTTTACACAACCCAAATGTAAAAGGACATGACTGTGGATCATGTCTCACATTTGTAGATCATCTCGCCTGGATAAAAAAAATATAAAGTCCAATAAAAACTTCCATGAAAGAACATTAAAGGACTGCAACACCTCCTAAAGTTCTGCTCAGAAGGCGCACAGTGTGACTGTAATTTTATTTTGTACTGACATTTTGTTCAGGTTTGTGGATTTATTTTGTGCTGACAAAATGCTTGTGTCTGTGTTGCTTGTTAAAAGCAGATTTTGTTGTGGTGAAGAAGAGAATAAATACTGGTCAAACATCAGCTGGAGCGTGGCTTATCGTACCAGAAGAAAAACTGAGGGAGCAGTTATCAGAGGGATTTTACTTCTGTTCAAGTCAATACATTGTTTTAATGAAAATCCTGCAGAGTATGTGTTTGAGTACACAAGTAATCAGCATCAAAATATACTTAGTGCCAAAAGTATTTATTATGCAGAATAATATGTATTATTGGATTGTAACTGTTGATGTATTGATGTGTTTGTTCCTTTGACTTACTGCAGCAGCAGGAGTGAAGATGTTGAGGTAGAGACAGTCTTCACTGGAGGCTGCAGACTCGACATCACCTGGCTGAATACAACTGGGACTGAAGGACAGACAGACAGACAGACAGACAGACAGCTTGTTTACTGCAGAGTTTTAGCTGCTAGGTTTTGACCCAATAATTTGATATCTGGTGAAAGAAGTGTTCATATTGTTTGTTTAAATGTAAAAATATTTCACTGAAGTTCTGCATTCAAAATGTTACCTGTAGAAAAGTAAACAAGATGTTCAGATACACCTCAGTATCAGGAGTGAATTTCCTTTCCTTGAACACACTCTAGTTTACATACTGCTTTTATTTTTATTTTTAGTGAATATTTAAATCATTTTTGGCGCCTGGTTGTGATGGAGGAAATCTGAGATCTAGGCATAAAAGTGTGTGTCTTAGTTTGAGCTGTTTACGAGGGTAATCACAAAACTTTCTTGTTTGGAGCAGTAAGTCAATGCAGGCTTGCTGTCGGAGGGTTTATAACTCACTCCCGCTCCTCAGTAGCTGGTTTGGGACGACAGTCAATGTGGCGGAGCCTCCGCGTGAACACGGACACAGAGTGAAAGTGTGCAGGGAGTCGAACAAATAAGATCAGCAGCGATCAGATTACATTTGGGTTTGTTTGTTCATATTTGTGGCTGTAATGAACACTGTAACCTCAGAGGGGCGCTAACAGCACAGCAGACTAATCAGGTGTCAGACAGGTGGTCACCGACACAGACAGGTTACCGTGGTTTGGTGGCGTCCCAGGTTCCCGTCCAATCAGCTGGTTGAGCATCTTCAAAGCGGAGTGATACTACTGGTGGACGGGCGTAGGGGACTCCCAGGAACTGGACAACAGTCTTCCTATCTGAGCCCAAGGCTGTTTCCACGGCAACGCCCTGCAAGGTGCCATGACCTGGGATGGTGACGGATGTAACTAACGGCAACCGCGCTGAGGAGAAACAAGCAAACATACAAACAAACAGATGAGGGATCAAACATTCAGCCTCTCAGTAACTGTGCTGTGATCAGCTGTTCTCTGCTGTGATTGGCTCACCTTTCCTCAGGTACACCTGGGGGGCGGGCTCCCTGATGACCAGCCTGCAGGTGGAAGCAGGGCTGGAGGCGGAGCTTAACCCGCAGGCTGATGTGTCTGGATAGAGGACGCAGCGAGTGGCAGACCCCTCTTCACTGAGTGACACAGCAACGCAAGACTCCGCCTCCTGACAGGCTGAAATAGGAAGTAGTGATGATGTAACCTGAGGAAGGTAAAGTACATCACAAAGACTAGTGCATGTTATCAACAGTGGTTACCGTGGAGACACCAGTCCCTGGTCTTATCCTGGTCTGTGGCAATGTCACGGCTCACGTGGATGACATCATACGTAGAGACAGACGGGTCGACGAGGACTGATGAGTTGGAGAGGAGGCGCCATTGATCCAGAGACACTGAGACACAAATAATTAAGTCGTTAATTAAGTAGCACACAGATCTGGTACTAAAAGGTGGAGCTAGAAACCCTGCAGTCTGATTGGTCAGTAGAGGACGCTCACTCTGGTTTTATGTAACCTCTGTTCATACATCAGTAAACTACAACTATAAAATGAAAGAGAAAAAAATCACTTCATTCACTGGGCCGACTGCCGGCAACTTTTAAGGTGGAACGTTAACTTGTAATGTTACTCAATGCATGAGTTGATGACGTGAATCCATCAGCACACCTTAAATTTCACTGTGACAACTTTGACCATCACTTTAGTTTTTATATGACACACACTTTTAGTAATGACTTTAAAAATATAGATTCATTTGGAGCGGATTATGTGAAGGTCATATATTCTAATCCTCACTTCCTGTGGGCTACAGCAACACTAAACCCCTGAGCTTGCCTGAGAAGGACTAAATGCACAAAGCTGCTATTTTGAAATATCCCATGGAGAGAGACTCTCACTGCAGCCTGTTCTATTTTGTTGTGAAAATGTGGGCGTGCAGCCTCGTTCTGTGGACGATAAACCAGGTGCAGACTTCCATCTGTGTCACCGCTGATGAGGAAATACAGCGAGTGCTGGACGGAGCAGTGAGTGACAACAACCCCGCCCACATTTAAGAGGACTGTCTGAACACACCGAGGGTCTAGGTACCATGTCTGAAGGCTTACTGCTGGTTCCACAGGGACTGGACTGAAAGGGTTTGGTGGAAACGGGGCTGTAGTTCCTGTTTTGAGCTAGTAGTAATAAAAATACTGACAGTGTTTGTGTTTATTAAAAGAGTAGTAGCATTAGTAGTACTGGTAGTAGCAGTAGCAGTGTTAGTAATATCAACAGCAGTACTTGTAGTAACTGCAGCACTTGGTCCTGTGGTAATGGCCTCTGCAGCTTTAGTAGCAGCGGCAGTATTGTTGTTGTAGTTTTTCAGTCTTACCGTTGTTTTTGGTGGGCGGCAGGTTGAACGGAGGACAGAGAGCCGGAGAAGACGTCCACTGATTCACTGAAAACACAAACATGATATCAGGTTACACACTTTGCCTGTGTGTGTGTGTTTATACATGTGTAGTGTGTGTATCTGTATCCAGTACCAGGTTTCTGGTACCAGCCGAAGGGGTCCGGTGAGGTCTTCACTACAGACGGTTTACAGTCCTGAGTCCTCCAGGTCGTCGAGTCATCCTCACCGCAGGTCTGAACCCCGAGACTGATCAGAGCCAGACACACCACACCCGAACCACCTGCGGCACACACACACACACACACACACAATCACAGATTTAACAAATCATAAAGATTTTTGTTCCCACTCTTGTTTCCTCTGTTTGTTCATTTCAACATTATTCAGCCTGAGTATTTATCTGTTCCTGTAAATGTCCGCTAGTGTTGTATGATTTGTTCGATCTACATTTAAAAATTATAAACTATATTAACCTGTTTTTTTTTAATTTATGATCCTCCAAAATGTTGTTTCTAGTTTCTAATATAAATACATGAATGTAAGATTTTATTTCTTTTGAAAAATAAAAATGGGCTGCATCACTACCTGCTGATTTGGTGTCTCGGACAAAGCCGATGCCACGGCAACAAGGATCCTCATCACAGCGCCGCTCACACTCCATGAACCTGAACACACACACACACACACACACACACACACAGAGCCTGGTGACATCATGCTGGAGGCTGTCAGATGAAAACCCTGTATCTCCAAAATGCAGTGGTGGAAAGTAACTAAATACATTCACTCAAGTACTTATGCAAAGTTTTGAGGTACATGTACATTCACTTGAGTATTTCCATTTTATGCAGCTTTATACTTTAACTCGTCTTCATCTCAGACAAATATAGTCCAGTAATAACCACAATATTTACCTCTGACAGCTCCACTTACTGGTTTTATATTTTCTTGAGCACACTTCGTTTACTTGTGAGACTAGTTCGATATCGTCTCAATGTATTTTTACACAAGTATAAGATTTTAATACTTTTTCCACAACTGCAAAAACATTTAAGGAACTGATATCTGTCTTTAATAACTGAAATTACATTTTTCTGTTAGTCTTCTAGTATACTGAACAGAGTTCGGGGCATTGTTCTGAAGCTTTGTGATCGTAACGCTTAAATCACAATTCACAACCTTGTGTGTGATTAAGAGGTAAATTATAGAATAAAGTGCTGAATAAATGCAGCTATTACAACTTTTTATTGTGAAATTCTGACTTCATTCTTTGTGTACACTGAGTTTTCACTGTGTCTAAAAGTGTGATATAAATAAAGTTTGTTTTAAACTCTCTGACGAAACATTTTAAAATGATCCAGATGGGTTGTAAAAAAGTTTTATAGGAGTTAAGAAAAGTTTCTCAGCCCATTATGAAGGTTTATCCTTATATGAAAACATAATTTTCAAAAATAAGATTAGAAGTTATGACTCGGTAAAATCTGAAAGTGTGTGTGTGTGTGTGTGTGTGTGTGTTACCCGACAGACAGCGGCGTGTTTTCTCTTAGACTGACTCGGCTGCGAACAGAGTAAGAAACCATCTTCTGGAAGGAAACTCTCTCATAGAAACTCTTCACCGGTCCAGACAGATCCACTGAAAACACACACACACATACAGATGTAAAACTACATCAACCTCCAGTTGTAACTCCTCTTATGCCTCGTTCACACTACACAGATCATCTAGGGTTTCATCTAAACCTGAACATAAGCGACCATTAGCAGCAGCAGCAGCAGCAGAGACGGTTTTGTTTACCCTTCTTGCTGTAGGTGTTCTTGGGCGTTCTGTCCAGCAGGGGGCGGCAGGGTCGTCTCAGAGGTTTGTCGTAGGCTCCACAGACTCTGCTGTCCGAATACAACGAGCAGCTGAAGAAACCTGCAGCATCAGCGTCTCTGACGTCAGCGATGGAGCACTGCTGCTCCGCATCACAGCCTGAAACACATTTATAACAACATTCATTCATTTTGATCACGTCTGGAAGAAAACACTCTGAGGTCTCCATGTAACGTACGTGTGAGACACCAGAGCAGTGCCTGCTGGGAGTCGTAGTTCTTCTTGTTGAGCCAGAAGGAGAGCGTGGGGAGTTTTCTCTGAGGATCCACGAGGACGTCGTCTTCTGACAGAGACTCAAACTTCAGCTGCACCGACGCTGGACACACAAATACACACAGTCAACATCTGAGTCACCTCTGCATCAGAGCTGCAACTAGTGGTGGAATGTAACTAAGTACATTTACTCAAGTACTGTAGTTTCGTACAATGTTGAGGTACTTCTCAAACTACTTTTGTCTTTTTTTCTTCAACCAACGTTACAACACACAAAATTATTCAGGTTACCATGATAAACAAACAAACAAACAACAGAACAAAAACATTCAGAAATCAGAAGCTGGAACCAGAAGATTTTCAGCTTTTGAAGTTCTCATTTAAGAAGCTGGACTCATTTATGATTTAAAAAAAGATAATACAGAAAACCAACTCATTATTTTAGTTCTTCTATATATACAATCACACTTTAACGTCTCAGCAGAGGTGCCTCTTCATGAAACAATAAGAACATCTGCTGCTGAAGCATCCACACTAATGAAGTGACAGAATCTGCTGACTGTGTGAACAAACTGCACACAGAGGAGCAGCTGTGAGTTCAGAGGTGATACGAACCGTCCAGAGGAGGACCGACTTCTGCTGCTGCACAGGAAGAGGAACCAGGACCACCAGCTGCTGACTCAGCATCTGACAAACAACAACAACAACAACAACAACAACAGTGAGGAACAAACAGCGCTGAGATAGAAACACTGCTCACACTCATGTCATTATCTTGTAGCTGTCTGATCTCTGTGAGCGCAGGAACGCACGACCTTTAACTTTCAATGCTTTGTTTGTGTTGTGTTAGAGGACGGCAGCTGTGATTTTTTTGGGACAATGTGTGGCACACGTGGTAGAGAAATGACTGTTATTAGTCTTTATAAATACTGATTGAATATTAGAGGAAATATCAGCAGTGTTTAACCTGCTTTAAATCACGTTGTCTTCAACCACAGGTTACGTAACCAAAAGATATGATGTGTTCTTACTGAATAATTGGAGCAGGACCTTTTCCTTCAGTATGTGAGTGTAGAGCTCCTGACAGGTAGAAGGCTTTCACTGTCACTACTCTTTGCTAACTTTCTACAAAGCAGCTTTAGAACGTTACAAAATGACGAAGCCTTTTTACACAGACACCACGTGATGGGGCGGCTATGAAGTCCCTTCAGTAAGCTGCCTTTGTGTTTTCATACAGCATCATGACGCCCCAGTGTGACATTTCAGACAGCGTGCCGGCATCGTGAACGCACAAGAGGTGTGACAGGTGTAACGTTTAACACAACACCATCAAGTGTGACATTTAACATATGTGTCAGCATTAATGAATGAAAATATGAAAATGAATATCTGAAGTGTTGATTTTTTTCCCTGGTTTTAAAAGCTGTATTTCTCTGAAGTGATGTCATTTTCTGAACTTACCAGACTGTTGTAGCTGCTCTGTTATTGGCCTTTACCCCCTCATTCACATTACTGATTATTTATCAAAACTCTATAAATATCACGTGTGATTTTTCCCATATCGCCCAGCACTACCAGGATCTCATTGTTTGCCCAACTTTTTCAGCTGTTGTTCTTCTTTGAGTTAGCTGCTAACTGCTATCAGCTGCTTTTTAAATCTCCGGGAGGTGAGTCACACATATAACATGCCCGTCCCGTCTGTGGTCCCGTCCTGCCAGCTGTCCCTTTTACACAGATGTCGATTCTGCATTGTTACTACCTAAACTACCGACTGTGGCCATTCTGCGATCGTACCTTTTATAAAGAATGGCGAGGAGGAATAATGGGATAAGATATGAAAATGTTTCTGGGTACCAGTGTTCAGGTAGAGGGCCTGGAAGCTGATGATGGAGGCCTGGTAGTCCTTCTTGTTCTTGCTGTCGGCCGGCAGAGACGAATCAGCTGGAAGAAGAACAAACAAACAGGAAACAGAATTTTTTTTTTTTTTTTTAACTTTTCTGACTGACGACGTCAGTTGTTGTTTCCAGTCATTTAGTTTCTGTTTCTTACTGATGGTGAACTTTTGTCCTCCAAAGTCGAACACGAAGCTCCTCTGCTGCTTGTTGTAAGTTAGCCCCGCCCCACAGATACGGCTGGCTTTACCTTGTCCAATCACATCCCAGTCCTGGTCCCCACACATCAAGACTGACGGAGCCCTCAGCCAACCACAGAGCAGAGAGCCTGAGGGGGTGAGAGGCAGACAGTTCATCCATTCATTCAATTCATTTAATTAATTATTTAACTAATTTAACTGTTTGATACATTGACTTATTAACTCATTCACTCAAATATTCATATTTAATTAATTCACTCTATTTGTTTATTCACACATCACACATTAATCAGTTCACATTTTAACTTTTTAATCTCTTCATTCACTCATTCGTTCAGTCGCTATTTCTTTCAATCGATTGATTCATACATTTATAGATTTATGAATACAACATAATTTATTCATCCACTGAATCTGTTTATTCACTCTTTCATTTATTAATTTAACTCATTCACGTCCTTTGTGTACTCACGAATTAATTCACTCACTAATTCAGTCGTTTATTCACTTAATCATTTCTCCAATCATGCGCTCACTAACAACTGTACTCATTCTTTATCTCAGTGATTTGCTATCTCACTCATTCATTCATTCATTCATTCATGACTTTAGTGAAGCGTCTCCATGGTAACGCACCTCCGTTCAGGACGTTCTGGTTGAGGATGAATCCGTCGCAGCAGGCGTCACGGCTGCAGGCGTCGTGACAGAAACGATGAGCGTCAGAGAGAGACGTCCGTCTGGAGGAGAACACCTGAGTCCTGAACACACCTGAGACTGCCTTCATCATCCTCATCCTCTCAAAACTCTGCTGCTGCTGCCGAGAGGAAAACTCCGCACCTGAAACACACACACACACACACACACACACACACACACACAGTGAATGAACAGTTACAGTGACGTCTGAGTGTGTTTTTTATATTTGTTGATGTCAGTCATCTGGTTGCCGTGGTTACAGTACCTTTCTTCCTGATGACCAGTAGATCTGAAGCCCCGCCCCTCACTTTAAGAAAGCAGCTCAGCCAATCAAAGAGCTCGGCCTGAGGATTACCCAGAAACCCACTGGTCTGAAAGAATAAAAGAAAAATCAACATTTATCACTACGACTGTAGAAAATGATTTACTGTAATTATAATAAATTATGATAAAACATAGTGTTAAAAAAGGACTTAATGAATCATTCATGATAAAAACACACATTATTTCAGGCTTCTAACTGATTATTATTTTACTGAATGATGTTATAAAGCCTGAGAATCTGCTGATTCCTGAAGTATTAAAAAACTTTCTGATGATATAAAAGCTCCTTCACAGGGGAAACACAGTCAGAGTGTGTGTTTATGTTTTGACCATCTGTTTGAATTATTTAATGTATAAATCATTATAATTACAATTAATATAATTAATTGTTTGTGACACATCAGACTTTCTTTCTGTCAGTTTGGTGGACTGCTCTAAATACTACATTACCCATGAGCCTCAGCTGCTGTTGCTGTGGTGAAGAACTGATCCAGAATCAGACCTTTAAACAGCTGCGTGTTTTCATCAGGTTTCAAAAACTGTAATCTTCAACTACAGCTGACATCAGAATGTGAGGCTCTGTGATTGGATGTTTGCTGGTGAAGTGCACCCTGGGAGTCGTAGTTGACTTCTCTCCTTTAGTTTTTGTCAATGTAGTTCATGTCAGTTTATTACTGGGAAAGCTTTGTGTGTGTGTGTGTGTGTGTACCTGCTGGGAGGTGTTGCAGCGTGTGTTCAGTGTGTGCATGCTGTACAGTTCACACTGAGTCTGTTTGTTGAACAGCGCCACATGGTGGCAGGACGGCTCCACTGCACACGCTGAGAGAAAGACAGAAGACACACAGTCAACACATGCGCACAAATACAGAAGATAAAAACTAAGGAAGCACTGATGGTGAAATTCTGGACCGATACCAATGTTTGAAATAACAATTTGGTAGATGCAGATGTTTTGATTGTTATTTATTCCCCCTTTAGTGCCAGGGAGACAGGGAAATCTAAACTAAACTCATCAGAACAACAGTTCTTCATAACACTACCTCTGAATAAATTCAATCATACACACTCAGCCTGACCCGGGAGTCCAATAGCATTAAACGTGTAAGAGAAGAAGAAGCCAGTTCAATAGATGGATTCCCCTCCTGTGCTTGTATACTGGGACAAGGACAGGAGTCCAGTTAAATGTCCTTGTTGAGCTGGAACCGCAGCTCCACGTCACTGTGACTGGAAACGTACTGATTTATGAAACTCTTAAAAAAAAACCCGCCTTTTTACTATATATATCACAATTCCCTCTCTAGTATCTGTTTTATATATCTGTGAAGATTACATTGAACACATCATGAGGACATTATCCCAGGACTCATTTTAACTGAACAGAGCTTGAACGCATCATGATATAACTCAATGCAACCCCCATCGGCAGTTAGTTCCGGCCACCAGCTGCTAAAAGCTAACGTTAACTAGCTCTCCTCCTGCTGATGTCAACACGGATTTGTAGCTCACAATAAAGTATTATCAGGGAGACAGTAGGGTGTGTCCTCCTGACACGACGATAGTGAGTTTACTGCGTCCTTTCATCCTGACAGCGTCCTGTGGAGAGCTCTGTTCGACCCTCTGTTTTCTATAGTCCCCAGGACGACGGGACACCGTTAGCTTTGAGCTCGGCTTTTTAGCTGAACTTAACTGATGTGACACAACAGAAAAACTTCAGCCACCGCCATCAGTGAAGGTCATCTTATTTGCTGACAGGCCAATGACAGTCAACAAGACGAATATTGGACAATACTGATGTGCAGTAATAAATTATTTAGCTTGTGTGTGTGTGTGTGTGTGTGTGTGTGTGTGTGTGTGTGCCACCTTGGACACAGGATGTGAGGTCAGAGGTTGTTGTTTGCAGGACTTCAGCGTCTTCAGCTCCGACAATCAGATGTGATCCAGGAACAGCCTGAAACCTGCTGAGAACTGCAAAACACACAATCACACACATTACAAAGTACGTCACAGTTAAGACACAGATGAATGTAAACTGCTCTCTGATTGGCTGCTGAGATTTCACCTGAGCACTCGTCATCAGTCAGAGGCTTTTCACTGCTGGTCCACTCAAGCTCTGCCCCCTCATTGTTGAAACACCTCCACCTGCCGGACAGGAAGTCAGGCTGCGCTGACAGGAAGTCACCTTGTTCTGAACACCGCAGGCCCCGCCTCTGACACTCTGTCACACCTGACACACACACACACACACACAGAGGTAAACACACACACATATTCCTCCACCTGCAGTTCACTGGCTTCAGTTCACGTCATGTTCGTACTGAGGACTCACACTGATTGACAGATGAAGCTCCAGCAGCTGAGGAGCCTCTTGGACACCTGTTGCAGAAGTCCCGCCCCTCTTCATCCTGATAGGTCCCCTGAGGACACAGAAGACACGCCCCCTCCCTGGAGAAACTCCCAGCCGGACATATGACTGTGAAAACAGAGACAGAGAAAAACTAAATCGCCGTTCACACCCATCAGATCTAACTGTCAACTACGACGAACGAACAGCATGAACTGACTCACCGCAGCCTTCACTGTCACTGTCGAGGTGGTAACCATGGGAACAGCCGAAGCTTGGTGTTGTCATGGAAACCAGTTTGGGGTCTGATGTCACCATGGATCGGATATTATCCAGAAGGCTCTGAACGCCCTCCAGAAGTCTGGACTCACTTAGAAACAGGCCTGAGATTTAAAAAGACATAAACATGTTACATTTAAAAAACAAAACATGTCAACAAATAAATAAATCAAAACTTCTGTAATGATGAAAATAAAACCTGTTTTCTGCCTGTGAAGCATTCACAAGTTTAAGTGACTGTATTAAGTCTTTTTAAACGGGGTGTGGTGGACAGTTGATGCCTCATGTTTCAGTGCTGCTTGTGTCTGCTCACCGATGTCGTGGAGGTCAGGGAGGTCAGAGGTCGGGAGGTCAGACAGGCCGGCGGTCCATCTGATGGTTAATATCAACATGTCGTTGCCGTCACACTGCAGACGCACTGATGAGTCGTCACACACTGATACCGAGCGACCGGACGTGGGAAGCTACAGACACAAATAACACAGACACACATTTGTGTTGTTTCCTGTGAACATTTTATGGACTTTAACTTTAACCTCTAACATCCAGTTCAGACCAAAGATTGGCATTTCTCATGTGCACATGTAAATAAATATTCTTCTCTCTCAGAACAAGTCTCTCCTGACTAAACTGCGCTCAGACGTATCCCATGATGCTCTGCATTGTGATGCAGATCCAAATGCAAATTAAAAATACCCAATATTTTTTTATTCTGAAATAAATTGAAAGCAGCCTCGGTGGAGTTGCGAGAGCTTCCTAATGTGTTAATGTTTGTTCATTCATTATTAAATCATGTTGGTTATTGTAAAACATTTCAAATTCTAAATGTATTTAAATAAATAAATCACCTGTGAATGATCATGATCATAATTAGAATATTAAAAATTCTCAATGTGAAATAATAGAGGCCCCTTTCAACAAATAAAAGAAAAAAACTACATGATAATTTTGGTTTCATAAAACTACAAAATGTTAAGTCAGATTTTGGACGACCACATCATTCAGCACCTGAATTCTGACTTCCTATAATTTAATTTATAACATGCAAAACTTTTCTTCCATTTTCTTCTTTTGAAATCGGGCCGTCACAGTTTGGTGTATGTTCTATTAACATGGTGTATAAACACAGAGCAGTGCAGCAGTCTTCAGTATCAGGTTTTTTAGTGGAAGGTGGAGTTCAGGTGAGCTCACCTGTGCAGAGCAGAGCCCCCTGCTGGTCATCCTGTTGAACAACAGAGACTGTAAACTGCTGATCTGAGAGCAGGACGACGACAACGACCAGAGCTGAGAGGTCGACACCGAATGTAGAGGCTGAGAGACTACACACACACACACACACACACACAAAGTGAAACAGTTTATGTAAAAAGAAAGAATGTGCTGTGCTATGTGGAGCAGACAGTAGATCAAAGAATATTGACAACATTTCATTTCTTGTTTATCAAAAGTATTTTAACATCTAAAATTTAAGAAACAAACTAAATCAATCTAAAACCTGACGGATGATTTATAAAATGATCAGTAACGATGTAATCAGTGGACTTTACAAACAGCGGCACAGTCCTTTAAAGATCAGTTCTTACTCTGACAGGCTCCACTCAGAGGTTTGTTGTCTCCGACCCATCGCTGACTCTCAGTCTCGCACAGGAAGCTGCTGACAGGAAGTGAGTTCTGGTAACCACGGTGACAGACGAGGTCGCAGCTCTGCTGACCATCAGCTGCCGGGCGGCACACCATTGCACCGTGGGTAACAGCGGAGTCAGGACAGAGAGGGCCTGGAGAGGAGAACAACAACCAATCAGCTGCAGCCTCCTCTGAACTGAGGCTCCTCAAACGTCCACAAGATCAAACTGACGTATTGAAGTGAATCAGAAAAGTAAGTAGTAAACCTGATATTAATGACTTTAAGAGGGGGCGTGTTTTCACGTACGGTCACATGATGGTGTTTGTCCTGTCTGTCGAAGTGTTCTGGTCCCGCCTACTTCCTGCCCATCCTCAGAGACACACCAACAGGAAGTGGCATCACACTGCAGTGGGATGAAGGAGCCGTCGGGGCGACACTGGGAACCCTGCAGCTCGCACCAGCTGGGACCTGAACACACCACACAGTTTATCAGTTTACTGACTGAAGTGTGACAGTGAACACATCACTAACAGGTGTGTGTGTGTATACGTACATGTCAGCTGTCCAGCGGCGCTCAGTTTGGCCGTCTGTATTGTCTCTCCAGTTGTAGGGTTCACACACCAGCCTGCAGCGCCTCCTGTCTGCAGCACTGAAAAACCACCGTCCTGAAACACACACACAGTTTTTACAAGTTTCAGAGTGTTTTCTATTCTTCAGCTTTATTCATCTATACAACAAAACATTCAGCCCAAAGTGCTTCACATGGCAAAATTAAAACAACACAGAAAATAATAATAGTGATGCAACAATAAATACAATTTTGTAGAACTAAAAATTACAACAATCAAACAATAAACAAAAAAGTCAGTAGAATAAAACAGGATTATCAGCAAGGATAAAGATAATGTAAGAAACAATGATTACAATTTAAAAACTAAGATTGTCATGTTACTCCAAATTAAAATACATTTGAAGTTAAAAAGACTAACATTCAAGACTGAAGAAAGGAAATTATTAAAATGTATGTCTGACTTCTGTCTTCTCAGAAAGGTTCCTACCTCGTCACACTTCGGGTCATATGGTGAAGTGGTGGTGAGGTCAGATCCTTTCATCCAACCAGAGAGCAGAGAGTGAGCCTGAGCTCTCTGACAGCGAGTCAGACCTACAAAACACACACACACACACACACACACACACACACACACTATGTAAGGATAATTCAACACTTCTCACAAATATATAGTTTCATCAGTAATTTCCTAACACAGCTGCTCACTGTAGTTTTGAATCAAACAAACAGGAAATGGAGACTCTGACTGGGACTATTTTCAGCGGTGGATTAATCCACATTTGGTGCTATGGTGAGTACTTTCCTATTAGTGCTATAATTAGTGTTCAATATATCCTCCGTTATTTAAACCACCCATACAACCATGGGGGGCAGTAATGCACCTTAAACGCCATTTGCCAACTGTCATGAAACAGAATAAGTAGTAGTAGTACAAAACACTGACCACAGCTGAATTTTTTTTTGTCAAATTCTTTTGTTTCCATTATCGACTAAAACAACAAAATGTTTTAAACCGTCTGGTGTGCTCTGGACAGATTTAAGATTTCTTTGTCTATCTATTGTTTTATTTATTGACATTATATTAATTATAACTGTTTCGAATCTACGTCAGATTTGTGAAGTGCTCTACTGTTTGTCATGTTCTGACATTAAATAACTATTATGCTGATCACTGATCATCATCAGTCCTTCATTAAGTTTAAATCACAGATATCAATAATCTCCAACTTTCACTCAGGAGCAAAAAAATTAACCTTTAAACTTGAAAGAAATAATGACTTTGACTTTTTTGGATAATTATCATGGTAACATATTTACCCACATCCCAGAGCCCTACATGGAACTGAGCCGGAATACACTACAGAGTGTGTGTTCATGGTAATGAAGGAACATGTCACCCAGTGACACAGTGTGACTCACTGATGTGTTTTTAAACAAGATCTGAGCTCTGTGGCACAGAGGAAGAAGACATATCTGAGTTTCATTTTAATCACAGAGACGCTGTGTTTCTGTTTTTGGGTCAGAACATTAAGTTTCATCTGATAAACTGATCTGTGAAGAGCAGGAGGAGCTTCCTTTACACATCAGTGCTGAAGAATGTTTATAACCTCTGTTAACATATGAATCATGTGCATCTGTGTGATTCAAACACAGTCTTTAAAATGTGTGTGTGTTGTCTCACATTTGGGCAGGTGGAGTGAGCGGCTCGTCAGAGAGTCAGGGATGTACTCTCCATCTTCATCGACACACCAACACTGACCTGAACACACACACACACACACACACACACACACACACACACACACACAGAGTGATGAACCAACACTGTAAATGTATAAGAAAACCACACAATAACTCATCTGCATGTGTGTTATAAGTGTGTGTGTGACCTGTGCTGTGGTAACACTGTGTGTGCAGCCAGTGTCCGTCAGCGTCACACTGTGGGGTGAACGGCCGGTATGAACGACGCTGAGGAGGCAGGAACATCTGGACAGCTGCAAAACAGAGAACAGGAGATGGGAGTGAGCGCTGCAGGCAAGTCCACAGGAAGTTCATACCCACATAAAGAGGAGAAAATCCTCAGTGCAGTTAAGAAAATGTTTTATGGCCCAGGATATGAAAATATGATGGAAGCAGAGGACAGTCGTGCATGAAATGTACCTATTTTTAATGTCATTATCCGACATGGAAATCAGCAACCAGTAATCTATTGAGTGGCCGGCAGATTTTGGAATCCAGCAGCCACAGTGACAGATGTAAAAAAAAAATCCTTTCTAACCCTGCCATTAGCTCAAGATCATCAGTTAATTATTTTCTCATCTTGAGATAACGCAGCTTGTTCTCTCATGATAACGAGTTAATTAAGGTCGATTCTTGAGAAAAAACAAAAGCTAAGTTTCTCGAGGTGCAGAGATCATTTATCACAAGAAACCAGATAGATAATACAAGCTAACTTAAACCAGTGACTGTGTGGAAGGAAAGAAATCATTTAAAGGCTGGAAATAATCAAATGGGAATATGATCCCACATATATATATATATATATAGCCTCATTTAGTATGCCCGGATCTATACGCAAATTAGCCCCACCCATCTTTATCAAAACAGATAATAATGTGTTGCTAATGTTAGATACTCTTTGTTCATGATCACCAGCTCTGACAAGTTTAAGCAAACCTGAAACTTAACTTGCAAAATACAGATTTGCAGCTACTCCTGCCTCTCCTCTGATGCCCCTCGTTTTTCTATAGGGTTGCAACAGTTTGAGATTTTTACAGTTCAATAACTGTCTCGGAATATATTGCAGTTTCATGGTGTCATGGTATTAAAGAATTGATATTATTATAAGTCAGAATGACCCTCAAAAGAATGAAACCAGAGGGGTTATTTTTGGTTTAACAACTGTTTCATTACTACAACTGAAACTCGAAACCATTTTGTTGATGGAAGTTTGTGTTAAAAGTTTCCCTTTTGGAAATAATGAAAATAGATGTTTTCTGTCCAGCTGCTTTTCTGTTCAATATTGTACATAAAGAAATGTACACGGTACGATAACTGTCAATTTTAATATCATGGTATACCATTGCAACCCTACTGTAGCGTTATGCTAATGATATGGAAAGCCCCACCCTGCCTGATTGGTTCCTCAGGTTTGTGACATAACAAACCCCGACTGTCTGAATCTGCGTTTGTGACACTGTCATTGGTTCACAGCTCTGGTGCTGACTGCTTGTTCTACTCGGGTTATGTCATGTAAAAAACACAATGTGGACGTGTTAACAAGGTTAAAATCTGGATTTTCATTGGCTGGTGTCGTTCATCTTAACATCCACACTTCACTCACTGGAGAAAGCAGCCAATCGCAGAGCAGCTTTGGAGCGGCTCAGCAGCCTATCAGAGATCTGCAGCTCCTCCTCCGATTGGCTGATCTGGAGCTCCTCCGGGGTCAGACGCAGACCTTCGGCCAATAGAAAACCGTATCCCAGAGGGAAGTGGGTGGAGTTAGAGAGAGTGATGAGGCTCTTCACTTCCTGTCTGAACGCTGTGACCTCATCCAACGCCTGAGAGCACGGACCTGCAAGTTAATGTTAAGGTGTTTTATTATATTTACTTTTCATCATACTATAATAAAATAAATAATCCCAATGGATCTGTAAAATATAGAAACTTCTCAGAGACTCTGCGTGCGGCATGGTCTGTAAGAAGAGTCACAGAAGTGTCGAGTGTTGGATTTATAAGTTTAATCTGACCTGCAGAGGACTGAAGCTTCTGTGTTGTTCTCTTTGGACCTGAAACACAACAGACAGAGCATCAACAGATGTTCTCTCAGGTAGTTTCAAAACTTTTAAAAACATAACAACATGTAAAATCTGAGGCACGTCTGATATCTTACATGTGACGGCACCACCTGTCGACCCAGCAGTAATTGTTTTTCCCTCAGCGTCCACACAGAAGCAGCGTGACCCGACACACTGCAGCGGCAGGAAGTCACCGTCCTCAGAGCACGCTGGGACGTAGATCTCAGCACCGGCCGCCAAGCTGCCTTTCACCTTCAGCGCCACTGCTCGCTCTCTCTCACAGTGGGATGGACACCGAGGTCGACCATTGGCAGTACGCGACCCTGCGACCTCTTGACCCTGAGTGTCCACACACCAGCACTCTTCACCTCGACACTGAACCTCCTGGAAACCACCACTGGGTGTGCAGCTGGGGACAAAGATGGCCGCTGCGTCCTCGTCCTCGGAGCAGGAGCGCAGCAGAGGAGTCAGAACCTGGAAAACAACAAGATGAAGCATGGTCATGGTCTGCTGTGGGCATGATACAGCTGACATGTCACGCCGTGCCCATGTCCGATGTATTTTCGGCGTCAGTATAATGAAGTGTTTGAGGATGTGTTGTGTCTGACCTGTTGCAGAGAGGCAGAGTGAGAGCTGCTGCTGCTCCTCAGGGTGTGCTGGAGGGCAGAGAGGAAGGCAGGGTCCTCCAAAGCTCTGCTGATGGACAGGACCAGGTCCTTGTTGTTCTGGAGGCTGATGGCGACGCTCTGAGAGGAGAGGCGGTCCAGACCGAGGGCTCCCCGTGCTCCCACCGCCCCGCTGAAGTTAAAGGAGGCGGCGCTTTTCAGGAACTTCCCTCCAAATAGGTTCTCTTGGAAGCGCTGAGGGGAGGAGCGAGCTAGAGCTTGCAGAGCTCCGCCCACTGAGGGGAAGAGACCGTGGAGGACTTCGACCAGGTGAGACAAGAAGGAAGTGGGGTCCGTCTCCACCGGCAGGAGCTCCCTGAGAGGCCGGAGGAGGGGGAGACAGGAGGCAGAGGATCTGGCAGTGGAGGCCTGGAAAGGAGGTTCAACGGGACCGGATAAGAGCCGGGACAGAGCTAGACGACGCTGAGAGAGACAGTCAGTAGGACCTGAACCTGAAGTATGAAGAGGAGGTGGAGGTGGAGGAGGAGGAGGAGGAGAGGAAAGGAAAAATTTTATTTTAGTCATTTTCATTATCAGATTTTGTAGCTAGTGTCTAACCCTTCACAAAATGTATTTCTGTCTACAGTTCCAGTAAACGCACCACAGACCAGTGAGTCTCCGTGCTGACGTGTCCCAGGAAGCTCCCTCCCTGTGGGGTCGACACACCAGCACTGCCCACCCTGCTGACACTGTCTGGAGGTGAAGGATCCTCCGGTCTCACAGGACGGGACATGAACACTGGACGTCTCCATCGCTGCCCTCTGCTCCTCCTCACAGGCGGAGGGACCTGAGGGAGACGTAATCTGTTTAAACCAGCGTCTCCTGGTCCAGATGTTTCCTCTGGGGTTTTATAAAATGGACAGCTCAACACTCTGAGGCAGTTTAAACCAGTTTACATCCGATGAAACGCACTTTGAAGCAGGACTCAGCAGCATCTTAAACCAGTGTGATTCAGTTCACACCATCATCCATCTATTCAGGCTAGAAACATGGAACCAGCTTCGATGGTTTTAGAAGACTGAAACCAGTTGAAATGAACACAGCTCACATCTGAAGTGTCCGGTGAGGGCGAGGCGAACTCCCAGCATCCTCCTCTGCAGGACTCTGTAGATATTGGTCTGAGAGAAGGAGCGATCGGACTGAAGACCGGAGAACGCCGAGTCGTACACCTCAGACAGGAGGAGCTCCACACCTGGACACGAAGTGCACGCCTTTATCATGATCCCCCATCATCATCATCGTGTGTGTGTGTGTGTGTGTGTGTGTGTGTAGGGGTGTGTGTGTGTACGTACCTGTGTTCTCCAGCTCTCTGCCTCTGCTGTCTGAACAGAAGCAGAAGGAAGAAACTGCTGGGAAAAACTTCCTGAAACTACTGAACGTCTCAAAGGCCTCTGGGAACCTGAAACGACACACATGTACAGAGATACACACTGAAATACACACAGAGATATAGACAGACAAGTGAGTTACCTGTTGAAGGCATGCAGACAGACAGACAGACAGACAGACAGGTGAGGTACCTGTTGAAGGCGTGCAGCAGGTCCAGCTCCTTCCTGTCGGTCATGTTGATGAATTTACACTGAACAGGGAGGAAGCTGCCGTCTGTGTCACACTGAGGAGGAGACTGAGACCCGGAGCCGTGCAGGAGACGCCTGGTCCTCACCTCACAGCTGCCGGGACCTGCAGGTCAAACACATTATATACAAATCCTTAAAGACATACTACGAAGGATTTGTCACTTCCTGTTTGTAAACATGAACACGTCACAGTAGAAATGTGGTCCTGTTCTCTTCTTCTTGCACTATTTGTTTTCCATGTTCAAAGTTCACCACTTTGAAAACTGAAAATAAATGCTGTTGAAATGATAAGGAAATGTGCGGTGCTGATTTTATTTGGCAGACACAGGCTATTAGCAGTTAGACATTATGAGGTTCGGACCTTTGCTGGGAGGAAATTTGAGTAACTGGACCTCTTTGTATTTTAACGTGAAAGCCCTGGTGTATAATATCATCAGTAGTGTTGTCAGTGTCATCAGCAGGATCAGTATGACTATCAGTAGTATCTGTACGCACAGCGTTGAGGTGTCCCGGCCTGTCTGGTCCCGTAGAGCTCCATGCCGTCCTGATCCACACACCAACACTGCCCCCTGCTGGAGTCACACTGAACTGACTCAAAGAGACCTGAAGGAGAACACTGCAGGACCGACTGCAGCTGGCAGGGAGACGGACCTGCAGACAGACAGACAGACAGACAGATAGACCCGTCACCTAAGTACACTTAGAGAAAGACCGTGACTGCCGTGGATGTGGCGTAAGCTCTAAAGAGGCAGGGACAGACTCTGCACTGCTTCAGCGGACGAACAGATTTGTCAGTAATTAAAATTCTAAATTCTGGTCTTCATAATATAACTTTCAATTTAAGGTAAATGGAGGCTGACATAAACTCAGACTGCCATTATCAGGGAAATCACAACACCTGATCTGTAACATCCCTGATCATTTAGCATGTGTTAAGGTGCTGTTGTGTTTCTCACACTGAGGCGCAGAGCTGTTGGTTCGAGTCCCGACGACCTCCTGACCTTCAGCGTCAACACACCAACACTCGTTACCCCGCCCACTGCACTGCACAGGTCTAGACACACACACACACACACACACACACTTGTTATAACTCCAGCATACAGTTCTGGAAATAACTGGATGGAAGAATGATGTTAAAAACACAATAAAAACACACACTCCACTCCATCATGTTTTTTTAAATTGGTCATAACTTAACTGTTAGACATAATTCAAGCCAAAGCAGCACATAAGGTCTATTTGTTAACACTGTGAAACTAAAGATGGCGCCGACACGTTTAAATGATTTAATGTTATTTTATGTTCTCTGTATTTTCTATTTCATTTTGTTGCATTCTTTAACACAGATACAGAAACAGAAACACAAATATGTGCTGCAGATATTTACCTGAACCTGCCATCGTGTGTGCAGTGAGGGACGTCACCTTGTTGCTTGGCAACAGCCCCGCCCCTTAGCAACTCACATCTGCTCAGGGTCTCTGACTCCAGCTGGTACTCTAGACAACAATAAGAAACAACGACATCATCAGCAAATAATAAATCATTTTAAATAATTAAACGATCAGCTCAGCGTGCTCTCTAAAGGCTGATGATGAAATCATCAGGTTTCACTGTTGTCAATAAACTGACCTTTTTTTGGCTGCATCATCAAAACAGAGCAACACGGGATAGCAACTTGTCACAGTTTAACAACAGCACCTCGACATGGAGGTGGCTGAGCTGCTGGCTAGCAGCTAACAATGTTAGCCACAGTGCTGTGTTTCTGCAGGAGCCACGCTTCCACAACAGAGGGAGCATGACTTCAATCTCAGGATGCCATTACTCCACTGTATCTTTACATAAGTAAATACATAATTAATGCTCTGAATGTCACGTACAGAAACTTTAGTAAATAATGGGGAGGCACGATAACATTGGCATGTCATTGGTTTCGGACGATATTGGCTTCAAAATGAAATATCAGAATCAGCCGATATTTCTGTCGATATTTTACAACCTGATTTTTTTTTTAACCAACTAAGTCAACATGTACAAAACATCAGGTAAATGAAACAGCACAGGTAGTCGCCTCAAACTGCACTAATTACAGCCAGAGCAACAAAGCAGAAGAGGTAACTGCTGTGTGCTTGTAAGTGACAATGAAAGGAACATTAAGGCTCATTGTTTAGTCCTTTTTTGGTGGCGGACATGGCGCACGCTCAGCTGCAACAGCACAGGCTCCACTCGGTTTTCCTACTAACTGTTGGCTGTTCTGCTCCATGCTGATAGTGATAGTCTGACAGCGTAACAAGCAAATTACCAGCCAGTCAACCTGAATTCTACCAAGTTAACTCTGTTTTACAAAACCCCCATAAAGTAAAACAAAAGGCTGTGAATTATTTTCCTGAGGGCTCCTAAAGGAAACATTATTTATAAATGCATATTATGAGACAATGAAATTATCGTACGACACAATGCAAACACAAATACATGGTCTTAAACCAGGTGTTACATAAGTAGGCCTGCATAAATTAAAATACATATAATAATAAAGATAAACTGGGGTGGTCCAAACATACAGGTAAAGAGGTTAATCACAGGATTCGGGGAAGAAAGTTGCATAATCTTCTATCATATATGGATATACTGAATATCGGCCAAATGAGTTGTTATATATCGTCAAAATATCCATTATCGTGCATCCCTAGTAAATAAACAATAAAAAACATCTTGAAAACAAACCACTCACAAGAAACAAGAATTCCAAAAACAAATCATCACCAACAGCACACCATAACAGTTTATAAGGATACAAACCCTCCTTCCACCAACCAGTAACACAAATCATCATCTCAGACTCGTTTCCAAACCAGCTGTGATGTAACACTGATTCGTAACTTGACCAACATATACAGGTGACACCACTGTCTACGTCCCCCGTATAAAGAAGTGACCTGTCTGATGTCATGGTCGCATGTACAAACACAGCTTCTGAGATAAAACATCATGTCTTCAGTTTTACAGACATTAATGAGCAAACTGTGGTCATCACACATCATCACAGACATGCCGACCTCAGCTTCTTAGCTGCTGATGTCGCATGAACTGAAAATAAAAGTATCACCTAAAAAATTCATTACGAATTCATTAGACTGCAAATGACACAAATAAACAAGGTAAACCCTGTGGGTTTTCTTACCGCTCTGTCAGAAAATTCCAACTCTCAGCTGTCTTGTGTCAGAATTACTTCACTGTTGAGGAAACACTTACACAGAAGTATGAGGAAAAAGGAAGGCAAAGACGCGTGTTGTTTCCTCACACTTGTTTCTAAATCCCCTGTTGCTCTCAGCTGCTGCACATATTCTGCTACACCACCTCTGATCCAGAGCTGACTTTCAATAAGAGCCAAAAATTAGCTTTATTGGCAAAGTATGTGAACACACACACACACACACACACACACACACACACACACACACAATCTGACTCTGGTTTCAATTTGTTCTTACTGTACATACGGAAGAAATTACTGGAAGATAAAAACAGACATACAGCTGACTAGAATAACCAATGTGTGTTGTGAAACTCCACAAAGTCAAGCTGCAGGTTGCAGGCATGTCTGTCCAGACTCGTATGAAGTCATGACAGTCATCAAAGATTCAATTATGGATGCTGCTGCAAAGAAGCTACAAATTCTAAAACATGGATGCTTCACACACAGAAGATCTTTACAATTAGCACAGTTAAAAGTGGACACACAAGTTTCATTCACTGATTTATCCATTTTCCATAACTGCTTATCCTGTCCTATCCCAGCTGACATTAGGCGAGAGGCAGGGTTCACCCTGGACAGGTCACCAGACTATCACAGGGCTGACACAGAGACAAAATCAAACAGCTTCGATGAAGACAGGCAGACAGACAGACAGACAGGCAGGCAGACAGACAGACCGTCACAGTCCCAGGTGAGTTTACCTGAAGCTTTGCCCTGCAGCAGCTCCAGGCAGCAGACCAGGATGCAGGCGATGCGGAGCAGCCAGGCCATTGTCTCCGTGGTGACAGACTGAGCATCGCGGCGTCTCTATAAACCTGCAGACCTGCTGAGTCACCGTGAGGAGGACCGCCAGAACAACACACCTTCATCCCTCCTTCCTCCTCTTCCTCCTCCTTGTCTTTCCATCTCAGTGGAACCGTGAGTTCTCAACCACCATTCAAGAGGCGGCCAGCGGGCCATGAAGCCCTCTGATTGGACGAGAGGATCTCTGAAACACAGGTGAGTGGTGGTCAGTGTTCAGTGTGACGTCTGTTACTAACCCAGCACACTGAAGCGCTCTCACCTGACGATCAGATGTTCACGCTGACAGCACATTTATATATTTCCACTCATGTCACAGAAAGGTTTGTACTTCGGAGAGTTCAACACACACACACATCAATTCACTCACGAGCAGTTATTAAAAAAAAGAGGAAAAAACTGTTGTGTGACTGTTTACAGCTCAAATGTGCTGCTGTACTTGTGAGTAAGGCTGCAACTATTATTACGATTACCTTCACTATCAATTACTGACCATTATTTTTTCAAATAACTGATTTGTCAATAAAATGTCAGAAAACACTTAAACATGCCTGTGTGTAATTTTACCAAAGCCTGAGGGGATGTCTTTAAATTATATTTTTTATCCAACCAATTGTCCAAAAAACGATATAAGATATTCAGCTTATTATCATCATGTACATTCTCACAGCAAAAGATGAAAAAAAAAACTGAAATGATTATTCAGTTATCAAAAGAGTTGTCAATTAAATAATCAACTAATCATTACAGCTGTAGGGTGAGCACCGACACTGACATAACGCATTCCCTAGATCCTGACCCTAACCTTAAGCATCACAACTAAATCCCTTAGCCTGACCTAAAGCTCTGGGGCCATATTCACAAAGCTTCACGTACAAAGAGTCGCACCTAGTGACGACATTCTCAGAAAATTCTTAGAATTGTGACGTTGTTTTAGAATTTCCCCTTAAAGTTAAGACTAGGTCCTGGTAAAGATAAAAGTTAATGAAATGCTACAGATTAGATCGTGCAAGAATAATATGTGTGGTGGATGTCATCTGGGATACACACACATTTATACCAGAAATAAAATGATCACAACACTGAGATACTTGGAAAACTGAAAAAATGCAACTGTGCAGCAGTGATGACTTGAGTCTGTCTCAACCTTCCATCAGCAGAGTGAACACATTAACACTGACAACACTTTCAGTCTCACTGTGATGCAGTTCAGTTCATTTGCACTGGGTGTCCTCACACCTTACAGGCTCACAAAAGGGCGTGTCTCTGCCAACCAATCACATCTGTTAAAAGAATGCATCATACCTAGCAACTGTTCAGCCACACTACTTAACTAAAGCCTGAAGCCAGACGAAAGATGACCAACGTGAGAGAAACACGGCGATATCTTTGGTCGTGGCTCTAAAATGGTGATCCAACGTTGCACAGTCAGAGAGGTTGAAGGATGGCCGTTGTCACACACACACACACACACACACACATACACATACGCCGCAGTATATAGTGCGCATAAAACTTAAAGGGATAGTGCACCCAAAACTGAAAATTCAGCCATTATCTACTCACCCATATGCCGAGGGAGGCTCAGGTGAAGTTTTAGAGTCCTCACATCACTTGCAGAGATCCAAGGGGAGAGGAGGTAGCAACACAACTCCACCTAATGGAGGCTGACGGCGCCCCAACGTTTTATGTCGGGGCTTCAGGACACTTGGATCACTGCAGACGAGCAGTATGGAGATATTTTGTGGTTTCAATTATGTGTTTTTGGACGTTTGAATCTGGGGCGCCATGAGGACTACAAAGAGATGGAAAACGAATGGCTTTAAATCACATCTGTTCCTCTATTTATCTTCATGGGTGAAACTCCTTTCCTCCTGATATGGAGGAAAGGAGACAGTGTTTCTGATCAACATGACAGGAAGTGGATTAGACACGACGAATTAAAAACATATTAATAGCAGGCTAATACTTCTTTGAAAAGAAAGGAGGAAGTGGGATCGTAACCACAGAGGTTTCATGCGCCATCTCAGTTTCACAGTGAGCCAGTGTGTTTCTCACCACTGCTGTGGACTGATCGGACATTTTAACACGAAAAAAGTTAAATCAACTGAATAAAAAAGTAAGGATGGCAGTTTGGGACAAAAAGATTATCTGGGGCTTCATGTTGCTGCTGGCTGGTAAGACTTGGACTTTATGTTACTGTATATTATGTTGATATCTTTGATGATGTTTTTGTCACAGTTTCAGTTTTTCACACTGAATTGATAAAATCCAGAAACATCTCTGATTTTAGAATTGAAGCTCTGATACAGTTCTTTTATTATTTAGTACTGAAGGCTAATTTTAATTGGTTTCCACATCAAAGCTCTCCGTCTAAATCAAGGTCCTTAACTCTTAAACTCAGCTGTCATCACTGTGTTGTGTTTTGCCAGGTGCTGTGGGTCAGAGTGTGAACTATTCACATCCTGTTTGTGCCATGAAAGGATCGACTGTCACGCTCCCCTGCACCTTTGAACCACTGGAGTCTGTCACTGAAAATGGAAAAGAAGTTCTGATAAAGATCAACAGAGTAGTCTGGTGCCCAAACCATCTCCTTTGTCACGGCAGCACTCCGTCTGTGTATGACAGCGAATCAAACAACAACAACCCTCGTTACAGATACCTGGGTGACAAGAAGGGAAACTGCACTTTACAGATCACCAATTTACAGGAGGAGGACAACACAACTTTTCGCTTCAGGGTGGAAACTAATCACAGCAAAGCAACTTTTACTGGATCATCAGGAGTGAAAGTCACAGTCAGAGGTAAGAGTATCATATGAAAATGCTATCAATGATAACAATGGCAATATTAAAAATAATTAATTTCTTTAACCTTCATTCAGCACTGAGCCAGCTTCTCTTTTGCAGAAACACCCTGTTCAGTTACACCTTCCCCAACCATTTTCACAGCTGAACCTAGGGACCAGTTCTTTTGAACTGATGAAGTTAAAATTGATTTACAGTAAAAATAAAACAAAGAAAAAACTATGAAAACTCAAAATTTAATGAAAAACCATTTGAAAAAAAACAACAACAAAAAAACAAAAAAAACCTAGAGATGCATGATAATACAGGCATATCCTCAGAATCAGCCAACATGCTTCTTTTTCTTAATTTGCACAATGACTGAATATCACAGACACCGAACAGTGTTTCATGTCTCCATCAGCTGGTGGGCCGTCATGATGAGAGCATGTATGTATAATATGATGTTCATTCCACTACAGAGAGAGACTTGATGGTCACTAACATTAGGTGGGGGGAAATGGATATACTGATATCTGTATCTGCCAAATGGGTTGATATAAATCTTCATATTATATATAAAATCTTAAGGATACCCACCCCTACACAGCAAAACAACTGCTATGTATGAACACTTGAAGTGAAAGCATCCCAGAGCGCTTTATCAAGACGGCAGCAGGACAGTACCATCCTGTTTATTTTCATCCCCACCCAAGCATGATATATTACGATAATCAACACGTGTTACGTGTTTCTGTCATATTAATAATCAACATGTTTTTGCCTTACATTACTTTAGATTCTAAAATGAGGATAAAGAGCTCCTCGACTGAGACAGAGATGAGAGAGGGTGAATCAGTCACACTGCGCTGCACAGCAGTGTGCACTTTCCACCAGCTGGAGGTCACCTGGTTCAGAGATGGCTCCGCCCTCCCAGAGACTGGCCCCGCCCTCAAGCTTGACCCTCTGACTGCAAAGGATTCTGGGAACTACACCTGTCGTCTGAGGAACAACAGCGTCACACTCTCCCAGCCGTACAGCCTGAATGTGGAGGCTGAAGGTTTGTTTCATCGTTTTCTCTGTGGTGGAAATCTAATAAACACCATGTACAGCTCCTTAATGTGAGAGAACTCTCCTGAATAATGTAACTATCATACAGGTTTATGTTCTGACCACCAGTTTGAGTTATTCACACAGTTCCTGACAAGTCAGGGTTTTTTCCTGTCAGTTTGGTGACAGACTACAAAACACATTACTGATCTGATTGCCCACAATGCATTGCAATACAGATTTGACTTAGTAGGGTTTTTTTTTTTTTTTTTTTTTTTAGAAATGTATTTTGTTATCTCACAAAACAACCCTGTACATGAGATTTACGCAAATCTTGTTATCTGCAGGGCAGATGAACAGACAGAACATGACAGCAGTTACAATGATTGTAATCTTACCTCAAATATTTCCATGGCAACAAGCAAGACAGTCTCAAGGGCTGTCTATCAGTGGCTTACGGTCTCTACCCTCGTGGACTTTACGAGATGACAGTGAACTCGTCACAGTATATATAACTGAAGTTGGCAAGGGCTCAGTCCACAGCGTATGTCCACAGACTTCTTGCAGCTTTGGCTTTTAATAAAGGACCCAAGAGAGTTTCATGTCAGTCGCCAACACTGGCAATGAGAAATTAAATAAAATAAAAACATTTCTCCTCCCACTGCACAACTCTGTACTAATAAATCATTAGTCAAAATCAAATAATTAAAATTCAATTTTGCTAATAATTAAATACTAGGGCTGTAACGGTACACAAAAATCTCGGTTCGGTACGTACCTCAGTACACAAGTCACGGTTCTTTTTTTTCAGTACAGTAATGAAAAAAATTGACAACTACTAAATATCTTTTACTTATTGATAACCTTATTAAAACATACCACCACAGCAGTTAACTCTTTTTACACAATTTTTGAATGAAATAAATATATATAAAATCCTGCTTTTTCACATTGAATGAAAATAGAAATATAAAAGTGAAAAATAAAATCCTGCTGTTTTTTTAACACATTTTTTGAATGAAAAATATAAATATACATTCCTGCTTTAACAGTTTTACTCAAGTAAAATAAAAAGTATAGTGCAGCTGGTCAGCTTTAAAGCCTGCTCAGATTCAGTTTTACTAGGAACTTACTTAGCTTTCCCACTTTGTTAAAGTGCAGTAAACAAAACATGCTTATATCTAAAGTGCAGCTTAAACAATTTTACTCAGCTCCAATGGCGTTGGTTATTTCTTTAGCGCGATGGTCAGGGAAACGCTCTTTCTTTTTAAACGACGACGATATCGTAGTTTGCACCAGATTGATACTCGGGTGGTGTCGCTTTAGATGCGTTAGCATGTTAGACGTGTTTCCAAGTACATACCCGACCGCTGTTCTGCAGTGTCGGCACACTGCTTTTGTCTTGTCCACTTGTTTATTTCAATCTTCGTATTTTACCCTGAAACCAAAGTGTTCCCGAACGGAGGACTTAAGGTTTGCGGGTGGGTCTTCAGGTTCGTCAGGCTCACTTGCCATGTTGTCAAAATGCGAGAATGTGCTGCACAAAGTGAAAGCGGAGATTTACGGGACTCGGTCCATCACTCAATTATGTCCGTACGGGAACTAGATATTTTAAATGGTTCAGCTCGCAAAAACGGAATTAAAATAAAACAAAATAAAATAATATCCTGCGCCCAATAATTCGGTACAGAGTCATACCGAACCGGAAGTCGCGTACCGAACGGTTCGACACAAATACATGTACCGTTACGGCCCTATTAAATACCCAATGTTAGTACAATTACCATGATTCTTGACTTTGGAAATAGCAGTTGACAAAACAGTCTCACCTCCAGGGGCCTCATTTATAAAAGAGTGCTTAGGATTCATACTAAAAGTTGACGTGCGCCCAAAAGCTGAAAATGGCGTGCGCCAAAAAATAATCTAATTTATAAAACTGTGCGCACGCACACTTGCGTGCAATGTTCTCTTATAAATCACAGACCTCCTGGAGTTGTGCGCACCCAGATCCGCCTCATATTCCGCCCTCTACACGCCCTAGTTCAACCATAAATGGTCATGCAAATCACCTCATGAATGTGATCTGCATATAAATAAGCCGGCACGCGAGTGTTGTGTGAGTCACAGCGACAGGTGTGAGAAACGAACCAAAACACAGAATTTCTCCGAGACTGAGCTACAGACCCTTTAACGGGAGGTGGAGGACTGAAGAAAGGTTTTATTTGGTGGCCACAGCAGCGGGATCACTAATAAAAGAAAGCAAAATAAGTGGCAACACATCAACGCTGCTGATGCTGTCAGCTGTGTCTGTGGGACTGCACGGACAGTGACAGAGAAAAAAAAAAGTGGTCTGATCTAAAGGTAGACCAAATATTTCTCCTTCTTTACCAACATGAAGTTAATGTGTTGCTTTTAAATTTGAGGATGTTTGACATTGATGTGCAACATAAAGAACCACATTTATTAAAGGTGGAGGCAAAAAGGAGGATGTGCCAGTGCCATCTTGCGCAATTACGCACGAGGGTCACCGCAGTATTTATATGTTTATGGCAATTAGTCTGATCAGACACCCGGCCTGAATTACAGTATGAACCAGTGGTATCCCTGTCCCAAAATACAACGTGTATCTTACAATTCAAAGATGAAAGTGTAATAAGCGAACACGTTTCTTCATGCCAGTTTTGTCATGAACAGCACATGTCTAAGTAGGGCTGATGAAATGAGTGTAACGGTTGTGCTTAATGGCTGTATTTCGAGACATGATAAATGCACTGGAAATATTTAGCTAAATAAATAAATATATTCCATGCAGTCGCGCCGTCCTCTCCCCCTCCTGCGCTCACAGAGTGGACAATGAGACGTTAGAGGCAGTGAGGATTAAATACGTATTTAGAAAGAATTTCAATTCAGGATTTCAGTTGGATTTTACAATGTTTTAATGAAACAATTATCACTCACTCCAAGCGCAAAATAAGGCTGCTGGATTTAATTTCAGTGATAACGTGGATCTAAGGTGGATATAGCGTGACATTAAATTTGTGTGAGACATCAATAAAAATCTGACTACACTTCTCCACCTCGCCGTCTGCGTCGCCACTTCCCAGTGCCTCCAAAATGTGCACACACATGACTCAGAGTTTGCTTACAGGTGCGCACATTCTCCCGCCAAGTTTATTTTTATAAATCACAACCTTTGCGTGCTAAGTGGTGTACGCCACTTTCAAGCCCCGTTTTGTGCGTAAGCAAGCTTTATAAATGAGGCCCCAGGTCAGTTAACTGGCTGCTGTGGTGCTTTCAATATCATATATGACTGACACTTAACATCAGAGTTCAGAGAACGTATCTCAGAGTGGATCTTTATGATATTTTTTTTTTTTTTTTTTTTTAAGATACTTTTTGGGCCATTTTGCCTTTAATGGACAGGACAGGTAAGCGTGAAGGGGGGGGAGAGAGGGGATGACATGCAGCAAAGGGCCACAGGCTGGAGTCGAACCAGGGCCGCTGCAGCAACGGCCTTGTACATGTGGCGCCTGTTCTACCACTAAGCCACCGACGCCCCATCTTCTTGATATTTAATGTCTACAGTCCAACATCCCTCTGTCCATCTGACATGTCTCGCAGGAACAACTAGTGCTGCAGTTGACACAATGCTGGCTATACGTCTGGTTCTCTTTGCTCTGCACACTGTGCTCATCATCATCGTGGCATCCATCATCATCAAAAGGTAACTTTCACCTACAACAACCAAATATGTCGACCAAATAATCAGTCTACTCCTTCATGTGCCTTAATCTATGCAACAATTTTTCAATCAAACATCGCTAGCAGCCGATATTATTCTTGTCGACTGCCACTGGCCTATCAGCAATGAAGATGAAACTCACTAACGGCAGGGCATCATGTTTTTCTGTTGTGTCAAATCAGTTTTGCACAGCCTAAAATGTAGAGCTCGAAACTAGCGGTGACCCATCATCCAAGTGACAACAGTAAACGTTAGGGGCTAACACAGCAGGTCGATACAACAGAGTGTTGTGATATTTTGCATGGCGATATTGTATCGATACATGGACGCCAAGTATCGATCTTTTATAATATACATTATTAATTTTTGCTAATACACATTTTAATCCTAGAACAATAAAATCAATGATGCTGAAGTTTTTTTTCCTGGTGAGGTCAGCAGAGGTCTCCGTCAGCGGCATTTGGCAGGAAGTTCATCAAAACAAAGATGGAGGCACCGGAGACAGAAATCAGAAATGTGCCTTCTGTGTTTAAATCAAACGTCTGGACTTATTTTGGATTTTTTTTTAACACAGAAAGAAAAGAGGACTTGGATATGACATATGTGATTTACAGCAGTGTCATATGAGAATAAAATACTCTGGGAATACTATGAACATGAAGGCTCACCTCACACGCCACCATCCAGAGATAGTGTTAGCTGCTGACGGCCAAGCTAACGCTAAACCCGCTCCGCCGAAACATTGACCAACATTGACACACCTAGCTCGACACAACTACCATCCAACTGTGAGAGAGCCAAGAAACTAACACAGTCCATCACCTACTTCCTGTTCAAATATCTGCGTACATACAGCGCTGTCGAAAACAAAGGCTTTTGTTACATGCTAAAAACACGTGAACCCAGGTATGTGACTCCGCCCCAACAATTTTTCAATGACATAGCCATACTCAAGCTCCTAAAACCACATTTTTTGCAATTTGCAATTGCATTTTCTTGAACTGATTTAATACATGGCTCTACTGCAATCTGTTCTATCATTAAATTGTATTTTATCTTAATCTTTACATTTGTTTTCTGTGCAACACTTTGTAACCTGATTTTGTGCTATTATAATGATTACATTTCTGAGTGAAGTCCGAACTTATTTTCTACTTAGTGACTCTGTTTTTTCCATCTGTCTTTAACAGGACATGTGTTTGCAGGAAAGCAGCAGCAGAGATCTGAAAGACTCGACGGCGCAGGTGAATCAGTGACGTTCACATCAAACAAACACCATTTTCTGTTATTCTGTCTTTATGGAGGGTCTCTGAGTGTTCGGCCTACCTTATTTCACTTCCTGAATTAAAAACAACTGACGATGGAAAACAGATTGTTTCTCTTTCACCTCTTTATCTGAAAAGAAATGTTCCTGTTTGAGTGGGCAGTTTGTCTGATGAGAGCAGGCTACTGTAAAAGGTGTCTTATGAGATGTCTTATGAGTAAAGCTGCACACAAACAGGAACCTGCCTCCTGTCACAGGAACATTTCTGCTATTTAAAGCTGATAAAAACAGCAATGCTGTAATTTCCTGTTAATGTCATCGTTGCTCTTTCTGCTCTTTTGAAACACATACCATACAAATTCATGCTCCTCAACTTTGTGGATGCGTATTTGTGTAACAATTTTCCAAACCCACAGTTCAATGGGGTGTGGACCATGAGAAGGCAGACCACAAACATTTATGTTGCAGCTTTGGTGTCAGATTCAGAACCATTACACCCCAATAACATCCTCTCTGCTTCTCTTCAATTTAAGTTCAAAGTTCAAAAGGTTTTTATTGTCAATTGCTATATGTGCAGGACATACAGAGAATGGAAATGCTGTTTCCCTCTCACCTAGTATAATGTCTTACAATTTAAGAGCTAAAAGAAAGAAATATATTTTTCTTTTTTAAATAATGTATAACCTTCCCTGTTACCTCTGTGGAAATAGTCACATTTGTTATTAAAAACCAGCACAAGTCTGAAAACTGATACAAAACCCTACAAATTAAACTGCATGATTTTTCGGTCTTTTGGCCTGAAACAGTTTAAACTCTGCTCCTGTTTCAGTCTCCACGACTTCAACGAGCCCTGACATCTGTGACATATCAGCTCTCATACTGATCAGTGTTTGTTTTACTCAGCAGGATTGTCTCTGTAGTTAATACGATTTACAGGAAGTCAAACATATAATGAGTATATATATGTCCGTGTATGCAGCTAGTGTCCGACTGTTGTGTTTTGTTTTGGGTTTTTTTTTGCTTCAGTCAATACTTTCAGTTCTTTAAGCTGTTTATTTCTATCTGATATAATGATGCTGCCATCAAACATGGAGTCTTGGATTTGAATATCCACCTTAATGTGAGGAGCTTTAAAGAATAAAACATATACTGTAGAAATTGTTTTACTTGTGCATCTTTTATTCTTTACTTTTACTCTTTTGTATGACATATTTTGTATTCTATGCAATATTGATATCTATAACAACATGAATATAATACTGTACTTAATATCTCTGTAATATAATACAGTTAGAACTACAAATATAAACTACAATTAAATACAAATACTTTTAGTTCAGCGAGTTAGCTTGCTTGTTGCAGTTGACTTCCGGCTTACCAGACACAGCGAAAAAGAGAGCTCTGTTAATAATATGGTAAAAACCTCAAAACGTCTGGATCTTAAGTCATCAGAGAACAAGGCGAGCACTCATTAGTATGTGCTAGGCTAGTGGCCTGTCTCCAACATGCCAAACAGAGCCAGAAAAATGCTGATTTGTAATGTGAAACTGCTTTATGAAATATTTTTACCAATTTAAATCAACAGGTCAGTTTGCTGTGGAGAGAGGATGTGACCTCTGCAGACAATCTGGCTCATGGTAAAAACATCCTGTATAAAATAAAGTACCACACATTAAGTTATCAGAGAAAATAGATGAGCACAGATTAACAGGTGCTGGGCTAGCAGACAGTATTTTTACAGGTTTAAATTACCTGAGGCCTGTGCGACAAAACCAGTTCAACTTACCAAGGATTTCGTTATCTGGTTTGACTAACCCATCACATGGCTATCTGGATAACCAGTACTACAAAGCTGGTTATCAACTAGTTCAGTCAACTCTGGGTTTTCCCCTCTTGCAAGTAAAATAATCTGTTTATTTAATTATAAATCCTCAAAAATACAGTCTACTATATTTTAAAAGAAAGAGAAAAATAAATAATGTGCTGAAATCATATATTTTGATGCAGTGTGATGCATCCATAATCGTTTTATTATCGAATCGTTACCCTCTGAATCATAATTGAATCGTGAGGTGCCTGGAGATTCCCACCTCTAGGTGCCAAGTATCATTTATTTTACTATTCATTAATATGGCAAATAATAAATGACACATTAGGTAGCATAGTGGAATAATATAATCAGTTGCTTTTTCAGTCCACTACATTCATTTTGCTGCTGCTGCTGCAAAAAGGCTAAAGTGAGATGAACAGACTGAAAACTTTATCCAATTAGATAAAACAGATGCTGACAGTTTTTCTTTGGGGACATAATTTACAGTTAATAAAAGGTAATGTATGACAATATCGCAACATTTCTAACATTATAATAATATTGTATGGTGACAATATGAAATGGTGGCTCCTCTGCTGCATCCTAATGTGCAGCACTGTCCCCTCAACAACAACTAACGTTACACGACCGTCCAGACACACAAGCAAAGTATGAAAGATGGCCGCCATAACGTCAGTGATACTGTACCTAGTTAGCTAAACACCTTACAGTAACATTACAGTACAGAATATGACCTTTACTGTGATCATACAACCAGCAGATGAAGACAGACAGACAGACACAAACACACACATTTAACGTTAACTCACATTATTTGAAGTCCCTCTCCTCCAGGGAGGTGAACTGCTCCATGTGTCCAGGTAATGTTGAAGTCCCGCTGACGCCATCTTGTTTGTATAACCGAACTTCTCCCGCCATGGCTGCTAGCTAACCGCTCTGACACACTGAAGTCAGCTAGCTCAAAAAAGCCCCAAAACTAACTAACTATGAGCTGGTTTCATTTAAAATAACTTACTATAATGAGTGTGATAACAGACCGGAGTGCCACTGACCTGAGACTGAACTATTTCTTATTTAAAATCCGGTTTAGTCACAGTTTCATCCTGTATTGATGCTTCAGTCTCCCTGCTCGGCGCTCCTGTTCGGATGCAGTACCACCTCTGACCGCACGGATTTCCGTTGCCCAGCCGTTGAACTACAGGGGGGCGCTGTTTGGCTTATTTAAAGAAACACAATTAAAAGTGATCAAGAGATTAAAGATGGCCGCCACAATAACATGTGTCTCTCACACTGATGGAGGAAGTATTCAACTATTTGACAGTGATGGGCTTTTGTATCCATGTGATGATTTAAAAGAGAGTTAGTATGTCTGTCTAACAACGTAAATGTGCTGCCAACTGGCATCATATCCTTGTCACACTGCGACTCAAATATGTTAGACGATATTACTACAGCATCACTGTGGATGGAATCTCCATTTTTGTCCAATAATTCAACAAAACCTTAATTAGATATTCACTTATTATGAGCAGCAGCATCTGCTAAATATAAATGGACAGACCGGACTCTTGACAGTGAGACATGCAATTCTGTATTTACTCTTCCTTACAAATATGTGCTGCCCAACAAAAACTCAAAGAGTTGCTTTTAAAAATCATACATATATATTATCCAGTAAATTCTATCATTTATAGATACATTGCTTATGTGATTACAGACAAATGCACCTTCTGTAACAACACGGCAGAAACAATTGAAAGCTTATTATTTCAATGTGTACATGTGACAATCATCTGCAGTTGCATCTCCAAACAACATTTCAGCAACATTTCACTCAAAGATCCTGCTTTGTTAATAATACTCAAAAATCCAGTTTTCTCCGAGAATGAACAATATATAATTAATTTGCTCATATTTTAGCTAAATGTTATAGTCATAAATTGCTCTTGTATCCTGCTTTGAAACAATCTGGTCTAGATACATATCTTAAAACATTATTGAACTTAAAAATATGTAATAAATAAACTAACCAAAACTATTACTATTATATTCATTTATTCATTTATTTATTGTCTGGTTATGTACGATTACATCTATTACTACAGTTTGTGCTTACTTGTCTCATTTCTTTCATTTGTAATTGTTGGTCATTACTTCCCTCTTTATATCTTCCTGAGACCCAAATTTTTGTTTGGTATGAATTTTTAATTTCTACTGGCTATTTGGGATTAGTAGGACCTGATAAGTATAAAAAACTACACACTGTCAACAATGGTTAAGTCCCAGTCTCCTCAAAAGAGATGAAAATAAAATCCCAATGTCCTTCAGTGAGCTGATGATAAATTCTTCAAATGAGTACTTTCTAATTAACAGCGTTTTAGCTTGTTACTGTTGCTAAATTTGGTAACGTTTGTAGCCATATCAAATTACAAAGTTTATTAATCTTAAGTAATCAAGTTTCAACTATCAAATGTGATCAGGTGCCATCTTGTTTTTACATGGATTAGTGTGTTGTGCTCTTACTACCACTAGATGGGACACAAAAGTGTCCACGAACAAGGACAACAGGTCTAAGTTAAGCAGAATGAAGTATACGGTCCAGTAAACCCAAAATGTGATGTCCTCATATGAGGATGCAGGGTCTCAGGAGGATATACAAACTGAATGTGTTGACCACAAAATGCATCGTGATGAAATTGTTAATACAAAGTTTAAAATAATAATAAAAAAAGGAAGTATTCAGATCCTGTACTGAAGTAAAAATACTCCAATACTCCAAGTAAAAGTCCTGCATTGAAAATGTTACTTAAATTTAAGTACATCAGGAAAATGTACTTCAAGTATTGCACCATTACACTAACTGGCCAAAAGTATGTGGACAAATGACACGGCTCTCCAGGTGAAAGACAAAGCATATTTGTGCCCCATTTAAACATTTTTCTCACTCACACAAAAAAGCACATTATAAAAAACTTAACTGCATTCTGAGAGTATAGTGTGAGATGTAATCACAGGGAGATATCAAACAACACAAATCTGCATTTACAGAGCCGCTCCAGATCTGTAACATGAAGCAGGGACTGAAAAACTGATTACAGAAATGTTAGAATGAATGTAACAAATAATTGACAAATGATTGAATGTGTTTTATAATATCTTCCAGATGAGCAGCAGCTGTTTGAGTTTTTGTTTCAGACATTGTTACTGGACATGTACACTATGGCGTATTTTTGAGGTAATATGTTGTTATTGATTTTTAACTAATAGAGTATACAATGCAGTTTTAGCTTCAGTATAAAATTCACCTTACTGTGCTTGAAATAACATAAAAACTATGACAATTATATACTTTAACAATCAATTTATGAATAATTAATATTAACTAAAACCCGCACATTTATTTCTTGAAAATGTGTTTATTACATGACAGAATAATACAATGATGAAATCAGAAATTAAACTGCAGCAAATTTCAAAGACAAAGTGAATCTTTACTGTACCTTCATACAGTATTTTGTGTTATGGATGAAAAACTAATCTGGATGAAAAACTAATCTATTTTTACAGGCACAGAACAGAGAAATATCATGGAAATATATATATTACAAAAACATTTATTTTCTTCAAAATAATCTCCCCTTGGAACATGAAAGTCAATCATCTTGATATAAAAACAGATTTCTGGATTGTCTGACTGACGCGATTGAGAAAATATATCTTTATTTAAAAAGATTCCCACTTGGTTTTCCAGTGTATTTAATCATTATTTATCAATATACTGTCTGACTGTCAGAATGTTGTTCCCACGATTATAAACGTCACTGTAAGGCGAGAGAAAATCAAACATAGAAAATTAAAACCCTTAGATTTCGTTGTCCATCGTTAACTGTTTGGACCCTGAATTAAATCTGATGGTTTCTGTGGTTTTAATCTGTGATGTGTGTTTCTTTTTTTAACAGATGATCTTTTCTCCACAAAATCAGGTCCCTTCTGTGCGGAAGTCCAACACAAGTGTACATTATTAATGTGTCAAAATTAAGACTCGACATCTCATGATTATGTCACAGTTACATCAAACATCTCATGATTCTGACGCGCTCGCTTCACACTACTACCTAAATTTACAAATTTCAGACATTGGACACAAAGTGAAAGTAGAAAAATGTGACCACTCTTTAAAAACAATGCAAAAGAACAAAATACTTTTCATCTTTAAACATTTGGAAACATTTCACACACATGAAGGACAGATGGCAGTTGGTTGTTTGTGTTTTTGACTTGCAGTCCGCTTCACTTTCTGGGCATAAAAGTTTAAACATGAGCCGAAAAAAATCAACTTTTCAGAATGTGTTAATGTGATGAACAAACTCTTTGTACCATGGAGGCTGAAGGGATTTTAACTCTTCAAGTGATTGGCTGGCAATCACAGCCAAAATATTAAAGGAATATTTCACCCAAATGTGATTATTTTGATTTGATCCCAGACATCGTGAACTGGATCACCTGGCACAGGCACAAGGGCCCGAAACAACTACAAAGAGGCACACAGCGACCACAGAGTGACACAAAATGCCCACAAAGACACAAAACAACTGCAAAGAGACTCAAAATGACCACAAAGACATGTAAAACAACTTCAAAGGGACATGACAGGACCTCAAAGAGACATAAAACAACTGCACATAGATTAAAAAAAAAAAACACACAACATGGTACAAAAAGAGACAAAGCGGACCACAAAGAAACACAAAACAACCTCTCAAATCAAACAGGTCAGTGTGGAGGTCTTGCTCTTATGAAGGTGGGTTTGGGGGCCCTTTATATGTCTGTGCCCAGGGGCCCATTATGATCCTGCATGAAATAGTCTGTGATGGTTTTTAGTCCTTCATTTAAGTGATTAAACCCTGAAACCATTAAAACCATAACCTTGAACAAAGATATTTTGGGTTGGTATAATAACTTAACCATCGACACGTTCGGGTGAAGAATTCCTTTAAACTGTTAAACAGTAAAAATTCCTTTTTATCAAAGAGAGACACCCCAGGTGAAAAGACTTTAACTTACAGATGTCACCATGAAACTTCCCTACATTAAGACAGTTATTTTTTTGTATAAAAAGTTTTCTGCAATTGCATTTTTAAATATCCAAATAAGATATTATTAAACATGCCAGTTTTGCTAAAATTTTCAAAAGGAGAAATCTGAACGACTGCGACATGAACACCTACATGTGTGATTTGGATGTTTTCGTTACACTAGTCTGAAACCAGACTTGATACGGGAGCTGAAGAGCCCCAAATCTCAAAACTGACCAGTGCATGAAAATGTTTTCACCTGGTGCGTCTCGCCTGAGGAGAAAAAAAAGTGAAACAACTAAACAACTACGACCAGTAAAATCCAGACGGGATGACAAACAGCTGATTACTTTTCCTCATGTAATGATTTGTAGAAACATTTCCTTCATAAAACATTCACCTAAAACAACACAGAGCGATTAAGATGATTAAAACATTTAAAATAAAAAACTGTGAACATGATCAAATAGATTATGAAGTCAAAACCAATAAAAGCTTGAGAATATAAAACAATATCAAAACCATATATTTCAGCCTTTAGAAACAGGAAACAGGCGAAATAAAAACACACAGAGCCGTCTCTGTCACGAGGCTGCTTCAGATTAAAGGTCTGACAGAGAACAATTCAGGAACGAAGCTGGAAACAAAGTGGTGGAATAATGAAGTGATTGGTCCACAGGGAGGTCAGAGGTCAGATGTTTATCCACCTCGTCAGAGTGAACCAGGTGCTTTTGGCTCTCAGGAAGGTTTTGGTGATGTTTGTGTGCTGAATGTTTGGTGTCTGAAAACTCAACAAAGAAAAACATCTCAGGTGTGTTCGGCTGAACGTCTCGTCTCTACGAACATGATCCAGATTTAGGGTGCGTTTGAAATTACATTCTTTTCTTTGTACTTTCAGTCGGTGCTGCAGCTGCGCGTCAGAAGAACGTACTGTTCGCACACAATCAGGATGCACTATTTAATTTATAACTTTGCAGATATATATCCACCACAGTAACATTAAATCTGCATTTCTCTGTCGTTATTTTCATGTTTATGTCATTTTTTCTTTTTTACTATTTGGATTTTATGCAGTTTTATGTGTACAAATAAAAAAATCTAATAAAAAAGACTGTGTATATAATCTATAACAGCAGGGCATAAAATAATGAAGCACGTTGCATAAATCAGCCTTGACTCAAGAGGAATGTGATGTAATGATCTGCTCTTTGTCATCTGACATTGCCACACACGATGGAAAGGTTCCAGCAGGATTAAGGCTTTATATATCTGGGGCACCTATATCTCATTATTTCAGGAACTTCGTTATCTTGAGATCTCAAGATAATTACCACGTCACTCGGGAAAACATTTTCTATTTCAAGATCATGACCAAAGTAACTTGTTAACACGAGGAAAACAGAAATAAAGTGTTTGAATCTTTGGCCGTTCAGGTCTTTTTGTGACATATGGAAGCCCCAAAGTGTCAGAACTGAATCTGTCAAAACACAGTGAATCTCAGGATTTATTTCAGTTAGTTTTACTGGATTTTGGATTAAAAAAAAGAGTCTCCTTTCTTGTAATGATGAAAAGTTTGATGCATGTTAAGAAACTCTGCAGCATTGACTTGAGCAGCAGAAAAAAACAAACCCTCCGCACAGGTCCAGAGGAGAGGATGTTAAATCAAACAGCTCCACCTGCTGGTCTGTGTAGAAATGAGATGTAATGTTTGACTGTTCATCATCAGATTCTAGTTGAAGCAATAATCTGTTTTATTTCAGATTATTACTTATAATCAGAAACGACTTGTTGCTGCTGTTCGAGACTGGTTATGGAGATACTTTAATTGTTTTTAAAATCATTATAAAGACACATTTTCTTTGTTGAGCAGAGTTCCTTCATTTCAGCACAAACTATAAAATCTGTCGAAATCTGTCCTTTTTTGAGGCGTCAGGGCCCGAACAGAAAAAAATTAATACCACACTGTATTGTTTCTGACACCACAGTGATCTCTCCTCATCTGATTGTTTCATTTAAAAGATTTTTGTGGTCTGAGGAGCTTAATGCGTGCAATGTGATTTGTTTTTCCTTTCTGATCATTCGTGACCCCTCAGATTAATCTTGGACCCCACAGAGCGTCCTGACCCACAGGTGGGGAACCAGCGACTTACACCAAAAACTGTTCAGTGAATTGGGAAAATTTTATGACACAGAATTTGATTTTTGGGGACAATTTAAACTAAATGTGTTTCAAGGCAAGTTTAGACAAAGACAATTTTAAATTCAAGATATTTAAAAGTATACTACGCAGGATTTTGCTAACAAACAATGTATAGACTCAGATTACGACAATTTCAAACACAAGTACACAAGTCAGCTTCATTATAACTCACAAGACAAAACACTTGTCTTTATCTGGACACATTTTCCCCACAAATACAACATGCTAATGTTATTAGCACAAGCCTATGGCATTTTACATTGTTTGAATTAGCCTAGCGGCCTCTGCTATGTACGGTTACATCGTAAGTGTAAATCTCTCTTAAATCAGCACCTATGACCCACTCTATGGCAGAATTTACATTTCTGCACTGAACTGAAGCTGTAACCTACGCTGTACCCTGACGTGCACCTCCCCAGAAATGTAACTTACACGTCGTGGTGACGCAGACCTCCTGTCTGTCTCTGTAAGCTGAAACCATTTCCCTCAGTGGAAACAAAGCTTTAATTTACTTTAATTTCACAGATAAGAAACAATAAATTGCAAAGACAATAAAGCCTCCACACACTGTGTGTGATTTATCCTGGCTTCATATGAGCAGAGGAAATCTCTGCAAGTCGCTAGGCTAATTTATACAATGTAAAATGCCATAGGCTTGTGCTAATAATGTTAGCATGTTATATTTGTTTGGAAAATGTGTCCAGATAAAGACAAGTGTGTGTTTGTCTGTGAATGCTGCGAGTTATAGTGAAGCTGATTTGCGTTTGAAACTGTCTCTATTAAGACATGTTTAATGTGTGTTTAATGTGTTTTTTTTAAAAAACCGTAGCAACCAGGTGCCAGACGGTACGCAGCAGGCATCCAAGAGAAACAGCCCCGAAAATGAACAAACAAACAAATAAAAAAGCAAATATTGCCACGCAGAACACTAAACAGGAAGAATCTCTGCTTGACTTTTACTTTCGCTGGTGAGCATGTTCAGCCAACAATCCTGCACAGTATACCTTTAATAATAAAAAAGAAAAGCCATATATTGATTAAATTCATTGTGCTGTTTAAAAAATAAACTGTAGGGCAGAAGCAGGGTGGAGGTTTCTGGCACAGCTTCACCTACTTCCAAGGTGCATGAAGAAGGGAAACAAATCTGAAGACGTCAAAACTCCAGCGACACGTGTCGTGTACTGAACAACATTATTGTGACACCACGAGCAGAGACGCGTCCGTGTTGTTATTAAGTTGTTGTCTAGTTCTACTACAGGTGTTGCTGGAGTGTCGACCTCTGATAAAAATAGACTTTACAGTATTTAGGGGTTCTGTGGTTTAGTGTCTCTCTTCTTCTTTCAAAAAGGTTTTTAACAAACAGGAAGAGACGTCTACTTCCTGTTTGTTAAATTAAACACAGAACACACCTGCTGGTTTTAAAAAACTGACGGACGCTCTGCACTGCGATCGATTTGTTATTGGAGCATTGATTATGTTGATGATTGCAGCACAGAGCGTCCTGAGCGATGAACGACTAAAACCAGAGTTTAAAATGACTTTCAAAATGGCCGCTCCACCTCCTGTCGCCACGGTAAAAGAATAGTGCGTAAAATCATGTGACCTCTGCGTAACAAACGCATGAACATAGAAACAGACTTATTCTGCAGCGTTGAGTTTCTCCGTCTCAGGCTGAGCCTCCACTATCGCCGGGCCGCCGTTACTGGGCTGCTGCTTTGCATCTTTCTTAAAGGGAATCCCACGATCCTTCACGAACAAGCCGAGGTCAATGATAAATATCACTGACGCCAAGAAGCCAAACGCCTGCAGGAGGAGATGGAGCCATAAACTATATTTTAAAAAATCTGAGAGAAAGTTAACTTTAATTATCAAATAGGAAAGAAAGGAAGGTGGAAGGAAGGAGGAGACAGAAAATAAGGAGGTAGAGGAGGAAATAAGGACGTAAAAAAGAAACGGAGGAGGTATGAAAGGAAAGGAGGAGGTGAAGGAGGACAGTTGGAAGTAATAAAGGAAAGAAGGAGGTAGAGGAGGAAATAAGGAGGTAACAAAGGAGAGCAGTGTGAGTTTGATGTTTCCTCACCACAGCACTTCTCTCCATCGTCGTGTTTCCATTGTCTGAAGCAAAAACGACGGAGGCGATGAGGAACAACACAGCGATGACAGCGGTATACACGAAGTCCTGCCAAACAGAAGAAGAAGATGATGATGAAGATGATTAGTTGAGGACTTTGTCTCGTGTTCACTTTAAAGGAAAACATGCTGATTCACTTCCCTCTCACGTCTGTACAGTGAACATGAAGCTACAGGCAGCAGCTGGTTAGCTTAGCTTAGCATAAAGACTGGAAACAGATGGGAACAGTTAGCCTGGATCTGTTCAGAGGAGACAACATCCACCTGCCAGCTCCTCCAGAGCTAACAGGCTACACGTGCTTTGTCTAACACACACACACACACACACACACACACAGAAATCATCTTTGTAGGGATCAAACTAACTTTGCTTCGCTTCGTCCCGCCCTGCTGGGCTGTGATTGGCTGGGACCAAAGAAACAGAATCAACAGAGAGGACATTGTACTGTTTGCTATCGTGATTTGATTAGTACCAAAGGAAATGGCGACTATTTTTAGTTGTTAGGGTGACCACCAGAGTTCATTTTGACACCTATTTTAGATTTAGTCTTGAGATAAAACTGTTTATTAGTTTTAATCACATTTTAGTCATTTTTATCTTTCACAGATTCAGTCAATGAAAACTCAAAACATTTTAGTCCTTGTGTTTTCTGTGTTTTTCCCTTTAATCTAATCCAGTGATCGTGGATCAGGAATCAAAATCAAGGTGACAGGTTGTATAAAATAGTGTGTGTGTCGTGTCTTCAGCAGTGTTTGACAGGTTTAAGGGCTGATTTACGAGCACACACTTACTGATCATCATTTGAAAAGCTCAACACCTCTCGATTTATGCTCTCGTTTAATCTCTGTCAGAGAAAACTAATCTGAGTTCAGACCCACGTGAAAGATCTGAGTACTTCTTTCACCTGTGCTGCCCATTACCTGTGGCTATTTTAAAAAGTACTGCCTGTGGGGGGCAGCACTGCGCCTCACAGGTTACAACCTGCCGGAAATCGGTTAGTAGAAGAAGAAGAAGAATAACGGAAGTTGCTGACTGTTAAGCTAACGTCCTCCCTGCATTACACAGCCTGTGATTACATGACAAACAAACAAATATTTCACCGCTACAGTACAATGTAAGTTATTTTTTTACAATTCACACTTGTTCAGTTGTTTGTGGATCGCTCGGCGCTGCCCCGATGCCGTGGAGGTGTTGTGTTCCCGGGTGTAAAGGCTACGACGAGGCGAAGTCTATGGGGGTTATTTTCCACGGTTTACCAACCAGAGACCCGCAGCGCTGTAAAATATGGCTGAAGGCGATACAGAACCCGAGGTTTGATGAAAACACCCCGGTGTCGAAATACAGCGGGGTAAGAGTGTGCAGTCTGCACTTCCAGCCGGAGGACTACGAAGAGGACTTCCGTGCTAAGATACTGAACATCGCGCCCAAGCCGGTGTTGAAGAGCGGCGCTGTGCCGTCAGTGTTCCCCGGGAGACAGCACGGTGAGCCGGGCAGCGCTGACACATCTCCGCCGGCTCCAAAGAGAACCAGAACTCAGGTAAATACTCATTATAGGTAACACTGACTGTAGTTAGTCAAGTCCAGGTGTCTTTGATTCTTCCGTCCGTGTCAGCAGCAACACATTTGACTTTAATAATGAAGGTTTAACCTGTCAGTGACTTTAACAGAGGCGGATTCAATTAATTGGGGGACGGGGGCCCCCTTTTACCTGCCTTAAAGGATAACTTAGATATTTTCAACCTGAACCCTGTTTCCCCATGACTTTGTTGGGAACAACAAGCTTTGATACTGGTCCAGTATTGTGTGAGAGGGCTGCAGCAAACCACAGCAAAACTGGCTTCAATGTGTAACCACATGGGGCAACTGTGCATTGTCAATAAATGTCCATTAAAAGTGTTTGTTTTTGCCACTGACAGGCTCAGATTGTTATTATAAGTGTCTGACAACATTAGGGTTGGGTCGGTTCTCGGTAATACCAATTTGGTTCGGTACTCCGTCTTGGACCGGGTTTTTTTTTTTTTTAGACTGACCGGACCGCATACGTCATTTTACAGCCTGTGTGAGCTAGGGGATACGAGTGTGCATGCGCCGAGGCCTCTACTGTAGCCTGGAGTTTGTTTAACAGTGACGGGGAATCGATAATGGCGGACAATTTAGTCTCGAAGAAATCTAAGAATGCGCCAATATGGCAACACTTTGGCTTTGAGCCAGACGAAATAGGCAACCCTTGTTTGCACTGATTGAGTAAGCTAAACCTGCAAATTTATTTGTAAGGAATAAAAGAAACGTGTTACTGTCACTCTGTGGTCCTATGGTCGTTTTTTATTTTAAATGAGTCAATTCCGCCCCCAAGTGCCGAAAATCCGGTATTACCGACTTGATGCGGTTTTTCACAAAAACCTGACCCTTTTTTTCCTAATACCAACCCAACTCTAGACAACATTATGGAAAGGACCGATGCAGAATTAGACTTTTCAGACAGAGACTAAGATCTTTTTGTGTAACTAGAAACAGCCTTAAAAATCACTATTGCCAAACCCACCAGACTCTATTTAAATAAACAGTACTTTTATCATCGTAAGACAAACTTCATTCAAAGTCAACAGAAGCAAAATACAACAAAAAAAAGGCTGTCTTGGTTCGTCTTTCCACTGCTCGAACAATCACCAACTCTGATTTGGTTCAAATAAACCCTTAATTTCCCCAGGTTTAGGTGAAAATGTGCTGATGCTTTCCATGCTTAAATTCCTCTTAATTTAAATGGAGTCTGGTTGGTTTGGTGATGGTGATTTTGGGGCTGTTCGTAGCTTACTCTTTATGGAAAGGACACATGCAGAGATAGACCTTTTTGTCAAAGAGCAAGATCCTTTTTGCTAAACTATAGACAGCCCCAAAACCGCCATCACCAAACCAACCAGACTCCATTTAAATTAAGAGGAATTTAAGCGTATATAGAGGCAGCATATTTTCACATTTAAGTGGGGGAATTAAGGGTTAATTTGAACCATACCAGAGCTGGTGATTGTTTGAGCAGTGGAATTTGAATAGAGTCTGGTGGGTTTTGGCAGTAGTGATTTTTACAGTTGTTTCTGTTGACACAAAAAGGAGCTTAGTCCTTGACAAAAAGGTCTTACCCTGTAGGGATCCTTTCCATAATGTTGTCAGACACTTATAATAACCATCTGAGCCTGTCAGTGGCAAAAACAAACATTTTCACTGGACGTACATTGACGGTGCACACCTGCCCCGTGTGGTTTCAGAGCAGCCGATTTTGCTTTTGCCAGCTGCAGCTGCTTCATTGGACTGATTTCAAAAACTTTTCTTGATTAGTCACTTAGACACAAAAATATGGAGGAAAAAGAGGCCCAGGTTGAAAAATACTAAGTTATCCTTTAAGGCTCATTCATACTTCCTTTTACGTTGAGAACTGTCTTCATACTTGCATATAAATTTCTTTGTCATCTCTATCTCTCATCTCCATGATCTGGTTCTGTTGTTGGCAGGTGGCCGGTGGAGCTGCAGGGAGCTCCTCTCAGTCTCCTCCAGCAGCAGCAGCAGCATCCGACGAAAGCTTCTGCATCGTGGTGTCAGTCGACCCTCGTGACGACAGCTTCCACTCAGAACCAGAGTTCAACTCAGCGACAACATCTGACGAGTCTGACGAAGACGCCGACAAGGACTGCACTATTGTTTATAACCGCAGCCTGATGGAGCTGTTCAGGAGGTGTCAGACATGCGGAGAACCCATCGTAGAGAAGGAGGTGTTCCACTCAGGTGCACAGATGAGGGTGAAGTGGAGCTGTCCTGGCGGACACTCCGGTGTGTGGAAGTCCTCTCCTCACCTGAGAGACATACTTCCATAAACCGCAGCTGCTCACTGCTGCTGCCGTTCTGTTCACTGGACCAGCGTTTGATATGAGGAGGAGACTTTTTAATAATCAGAAACACTGAGCCTGAGACGGCAACTGCTGAACCACATCTGCTGATCCAGCTGTGCTCAGGGCTGCACCACACCTTCATGTTGGACCCCACAAAGGAAACAAAGTGGTGCAGGTCAGCTGTTTGTGTTCATGTGAAATTCTTTTAGACATTATTCCAGTTCTGCATAAAGCTGTCTGTCAGTCTGTATTTCCTCCTAATAATTCGTATTAATGTGTTTTTGGTGACAGAATCCATCTGTTCTGTTGCTGTGGAGACAATCAGCTTCATAAGAGGACGACCTGAGCTTTGGGACCATGGAGCTGACGTGGCTACTCTGACATACAGCGCATCATGAGCACCACCCCGACATACAGCAAGAAAGGGTCAGTATCATTTTCAGCAGATACAAAGGAAGACTTCAGAGGTAGAAGTCTCTGCTTCATCCTGAAGCAGAAACATGTGACAGTGAACCTCCCTCATCAAACCCTGTCCTGGTTACTCAGACAGGAAGTCCAATTCCAAGAAACTCTGCCCACAAACAGTTTGTAATACTCAGAGGATTTCGTAACTCTGGAAAGTTTTCACAGTAACAGCTATTTTATCTTTCGACACGATTACCTTCATTCATTTTTCCATAACCGCTTATCCTGTTAGGGGTCATGAGGGGGTGGAGCCTATCCCAGCTGGCACTGGGTGAGAGGCAGGGTTCACCCTGGACAGGTCAGCAGACTATCACAGGGCTGACACATAGAGACAGACAACCATTCACACTCACATTCACACCTACGGACAATTTAGAGTCACCAATTAACCTGCATGTCTTTGGACTGTGGGAGGAAGCTGCAGCACCTGGAGGAAACCCACGCTGACACGGGGAGAACACGCAAACTCTGCACAGAGGGGCCCCCCCACACCAGGTTCAAACCAGGAACCCTGTTGCATGAGGAACCCTTGTGTTGTGAGGCAACAATGCTGTTGAAGCAGAAACACGACAATGAGCCTCCCTCATCAAACCCTGTCCTGGTTACTTAGACTCAGAGAATAGAACATCCAGGAAGTCCAGTTCCAAGAAACTCTGCCCAGAAACAGTTTGCAATACTCAGAAAGGATTTCATAACTCTGAAAGTTTTCACAGTAACAGCTTTTTCATCTTTCAACATGATGACCTCTGGGTAAAAAGTAAAAATCCAGCATTCACATATCATAAAGTAAACTACCAGGAATGTGAGCTTGTTAGCAATGTACCTGACTCAGTTCTGCTGATCAACATATTCAGGTGATGCCGTAAATGAAATGTTAGCTCTAAAGGCTGAACCTGCGGTGGGTTATATTTTACAGATAAAGTCAATAAAGGGTCTAAAGAGTTGTTAAATCCAGTGAGAAAGTCAAAAAGTTGGCAAACACTGCGAGTACAAGACAAAACGTGAGCATTTTTGTGAAGACAGTGCGGTGCAGCAATTGTTTCATCCCGATCGTTCTGTCATCATAGCCGTTGGAAGCCGAAATCATAATTGAAAAAAAAAAAGTTCGATTAATGTGAGCATGTGCAGAACAACAGACACAGAGAGCTTCACAGCAGCTGGATGAAAATACAGAATTCCACCTGATGTCTGACCGAAACTGAAATTAACAAGCTGGTTTCTGCTGCTCAACATTTGACTGTTCAGGCACGTTCAGAGTGTGAGGAGAGAAACTGTGATCAAACAAGCAGCTCCTTAGTTCCAATCAGACAGATGTGCTTCAGGATAAAGTCAGGAACAAAGCAGATCCTGATTACTGACCTCTGTGCGTGTGCGTGTGTGTGCGTGTGCGTGTGTTTGTGTGTGTGTGTGTGGATTACAGTAACCAGGTAACTGCTGTGCATGTGAACACATCCTCTGAATAACCGTGACAGGGTGTAACATCACACTCTTGAAACTGAGACAGTCGAGCATCTTTAATTTGCGAGTACACATCTTTGTTACTTCCTCCTTTTAAAGCCGTGGTTTCACACTTCTTTAATATATAAGAGTTACGTGCTGGACGGGGAGAGTTGTTGTTATCAATATATGACATTAATGATCTCCCAAATCTTTGTCCTTTTTTTGTAGGTGAGCCATTTCTTACGGAGGAGAAGATTCAGGTCATGGATAATAAACCTGTGAAGCTCAATCATTCAGCAGGAGGGGGTGTGTTTGGTGCTGAAGCTGCAGCACTGAGACGTGGACACAATAACAGAGACAGCTTCACCGCACACTGTGGCTGCTCAGAGAGCGGCTCTGACTCTGGTCGTTATGACGGACCAAACAGACTGTCAGCACATCACAGACATGTTCATGCTGCATCATGAGCATGACTGGAGAATACTTTTTGTAAACATAATCTGGTGTTTTTTATAATGGCTCCTGAACATAGTTTTAATATTCAAACACAGGTGATGACGTGCAGATAAAGCTGGGTGTAACTGACATCACTGCAATAAAGAGTCAGTGTGAATGTGTGTTTGTGTCCGTATGTGTCACTCAGTGAGAAGGTCCCATATGATGCAGTGTGTGCATCGTTTATCACTGTGTTATGATCTGACATTTGAGACAACTCTGCCCCCTGAACACCAGAGGCCTGTGCTACGAAACCAGTTCAACGTACCCAGGATATCTTCTTGTTATCTGGTTTGACTAACCCGTCACACTGGCTATTTGGATCAGCGGTAACACAAAGCTGGTTATCAACTAGTTCAGTCAAGTCTGGGTTTTCATATCAGCCATGAGCGCTCTCATGTTAAAGAGGCGGGGTGTTAATTACGAGCAACATCATTAGAACCTGTCGAAGGTGCGGGCGATACTTCAGCATGGCTCTCACCCTCTCCACAACGCTCTGGTCGAACAGAGGAGCACCTTCAGCCAGAGACTGATTGCTCCTAAATGCACCACTGAGCGCCACAGGAAGTCATTCTTACCTGTGGCCATTAAACTGTACAACTCCTCCCTCTGATGATCGGACTCATTTGGCTATTTATAAAACAAAACACACAATATAATTACTCATTCTTATTTCATTTATAACGCTACAACCATTTCACTGTATACTGTATATATTTCAGATTGTCTACTTTACTATTTTATTATTTATTTTATTGTCTACTTTAATATTTTATTTTATTTTAATGTCTAATATTTTATTGTATTTATTTCATTGTCTATTTTAGTATCTTATTATATCTTCATCTTTATCTCGTGTTTCCATTCATGCTGTATTTCTACTTTGCACGGAGCATTGGAACAAAAACAATTTCCCTCCGGGGATTAATAAAGTATTCTGAATCTGAATGAATAAATAAAGGAGGCTGCTTCATATAATATGAGGTGAAACTGCTGAAAGTGTCTGAGACTACAAGACAGTAAAACGTCAGAGGTGTGGGATGTACAGAGAACTGTATGATAAAGAACAGGACACGCACATCCCCGAAGCCCACTGGGTTGGGTGCTGGATCACAAAGTGTCAAAAGAGAACTATCACTGGATTTCTGTGATAGCAAATAACCAGGGTAGCCGTTTCCAGTCTTTATGCTAAGCTAAGCTAACCAGCTGCAGCTTCATGTTACTGTACCGACATGAGAGTGGTGTCAGCCTGAACTTCTGACTCTCAGAGAGGAAGAGAACATAAATATATTTCCCAAAATTCCAAACTATTCCATCAACAAAGGAACAGATAAAAAGCTCGGTCTGTGACGGAGGCAGACAGGTGGCGTTTATATGGAGGAGTGATGGGATCAGGGTGGAGGTGACCCTCAGCTCTTACCAGGGTGGGCCAGCAGGTGATGCCTGTCCTGGTGTGCAGCGTGGTGGAGAGGAGGATGAGGAGCAGCAGGGTGAAGAGGAAAGCTGTGCAGCTGACAAACTCAAAAAAGTAGAGGGCGCCACAGCTGACGCAGCTGTTCACCACCTCCTCCATGATGAAGGCCACGAAGGACAGCAGCTGACGGAGAGAGACGGGAGACACCTGGTTAGTGTTTGTGTAAACTTTATTTAAGCAGGATTTAAAACCACAGCCTGTTACAAGAGTTACATCTATCTATCGATCCAACACAATTGTTAGTTGCAGTCCTAATTATCAGATTGTTTCAGGCTATGACACACACACACACACACACACACACACACACACACACACACAGGTGGAGATTTTGGGGGTTATGCAGGGGACACTTCCCCCTCAATATTCAGAACATGTGCATTTGTCCCCCTCCAATAAAACATTCAAGTAACAGAGGACTTCCACATGATTAAATTGATGCATAAAAATTATAAAGGAAATTAAGTGTTTGCCATATTAAAACTTCCGGAGTGTGAGTCCCACACCTCCAGTTTCACATGTGCAGTGCTGCCCCACTAAAGTTGACACAAGTTAATGTCAGTAGAGAAATGTCAAAGATGTGTTTAAGGTCAGTTAGACACAGTTTGTCCACCAGAGGACGCCGACAGGTTGATGTTTACACTGGAAAATGTCTCTGGGTGAAAAGTCACTGTTGTCTGATAAAACATAATTAAAAGATCCTCATCAAAAACATTTAGGATTAAATAATGGAAATCAGCCGATACAGCTTCGTCAGATTTTGTAAAACAGAGCAGCAGTTTGGATCCATTTATGATTCTTACAACATTAAAACCTGAGATCTTAAAGATGAAATCCAACATGTCAGTCCTCAGAGACATTAATGATCCTGTTTATGAGACACGTGAACAAAACACTTCTCATTGAATCATCACACACCTGCAACACACACACACACAGACGGGCTGGTCTGAGTATTTACTGGGATGTTCAGCACAACCATCTCTAGGGTTTACAGAGGATGGTCCCAAAAAGAGAAAATATCCAGTGAGCCAAAATGCCTTGTTGATGCCAGAGGTCAGAGGAGAATGGCCAGACTGGTTCAAGATGATAGAAAGGCAACAGGAAGTCAAATAAGCACTGGTTCCAACCAAGGTGTGCAGAAGAGCATCTCTGAAGCAACAACACCTTGTCCAACCTTGAAGCAGATGGGCTACAGCAGCAGAAGACCACACCAGGTGCCACTCCTGTCAGCTAACAACAGGAAACTGAGGCTACAATTCACACGGGTTTTCTCACCAAAACTGGACAATAGAAGATTGGAAAAACCACATTCAGATGGAAGCATGGATCCATCCTGCCTTGTATCAACGCTTCAGGCTGCTGCTGCTGCTGGTGGTGGTGTAATGGTGTGGGGGAGATTTTCTTAGTACCAACTGAGCATGGTTTAAACACCACAGCCTACCTGAGTATTGTTGCTGAGCGTGTCCATCCCTTTATGACCACAGTGTACCCATCTTCTGATGGCTACTTCCAGCAGGATAACGCACCATGTCACAAAGCTCACATCATCTCAAACATGACAATGAGTTCACTGTACTCCAATGGCCTCCACAGTCACCAGATCTCAGTCCAATAGAGCACCTTTGGGATGTGCTGGAACGGGAGATTCTCATCACGGATCAACTGTGTGATGTCATCATGTCAATATGGACCAACATCTCTGAGGAATGTTTCCAGCACCTTGTTGAGTCTGTGACATCAAGAATTAAAAAGGGGGTCCAACCTGGTACTAGCAAGGTGTACCTAATGCAGTGGCCACTGAGTGTGTATGCATGTATAAGTATATAAATATATCAGACTCTGTATGATATAAATCAGCGCACACAGTCGCAGCCTCTAAACTGTGACACTGGTGCGTCTGGTGGTTCAGATTCATAACACAAACAAATCTGTGGTTCAACGCCACGTTGGAAACTCTGCTGCGTGTCGTTCCTCCCTCTCTCACGTTTCTCCTCGTGTTTCCTCTCTGTATCAACGCTGTTATCTCTCCAATAAAATAAAACTCATCTTCACAATATGAACATGACTCATCTGAACATCACAGTGTTCAATGTGACTGATTTATGCTCCCAGTCTGAGCATGAAACCAGTATAAAACCACACTGAGAGCTGCTGACTGTGTGTGTGTGTGTTTCATTAAAAGTAAGTGACTGTTGTAAAACCGCTCAGACCGCTCGCCTCAACAGGAAGAGAACGTCAGCCCCGTCCTGCTGGAGAGACAGATCAACCCCCCCACACAGGAGGGTTTAATGGTACAATCCAGTGAAGGCGTGCCCGCTGATACTGAGCAGAGAGGACTGCGGCTGCTCGCTCTGTGGACACAAACAACTGCTGCTGAGATAAAACTGTGTCATACATCCATGATGTTTGTTAACGTTCAGCCGCCCTCTGTGAGCGACAGGACGTTTATTCCAAAGTAACGTTTTGTGGAGGAACGTCAAAGTAGTTAAAAAAAATAAAAACCCTGCGTGACTTAACGGCTCCACGAATGAGACTGAGGGAAACAGAAAATCAGAGACACTGCAGAAGCTCAAAATGTTTCTTATTTTTCTGTTTTATAAGATTAATCGACTAATCATCACATCTCTAAGGGGAGAGCGGGTCAGGTGGGGCGGGAGGACAGTTGGAGCCTTTCACACTCGGTCACGCCCTCTTCTCTTCAACCTCCTCACACTTTAGTCACGGTTTTAAAATTGTCTGTTGTGTGTGTCCGTACATTTTGGGCTCTTGTTATTTTTCCTCCACCATACTGTTTTAAATTACGTATCATACAAAAACATATCAGGGCACAATACATTTAAATATTATCAAGAACACAATGCGGCCAGGTGCAACATCCAAACTGCAGGAGCTCCAATTTTCAGAGAACAGTAAAATGTGTCACAGCTGGGTGAAGGCGATATGGGCCTGAAATAATATCACAATATTTCAGGGTAATTTTATTAATAATTTAAGAAGATAGAGCTGCAACAACAGGAGTCTGAAGTGTGACCAAAAAGACAAAACTAGGCTTTTGCTCATGTTTACTGCATCAACGTCATACAGGCCGACATTTCAACTCGGGGTGCACCCATTTATTAGTGGCACATCAGTACTGAATAACAGGGCTTGATACTAACTGCGTCCTTTTGTCCCGAGGACGATAGAAAACATGTTCAAGATCTTCCAAACAAAATAGTCGTCAGTATCAGTTCAGTCATAAAGTTATTTTAAACACCTGTATTGACACTGGAGTTGTACTGATACCGATACCAGTATCAGAAAGGCCTCTGATACTGCCTAAAATGTGGTATCGGCGAGTACAGCCTATGATCAATCTGATACCACGTAATGCCTCACGTCATTACACATACGCACGCTACAAGCAAACGAAACGGAAATGGAGCGGAGTTTATAAAGCATTCTACTGTAGCCTTTAAAATGTCTTTTTTATCAAATTGTGTGGCTGCACTTTAACCTGTGTCTTGATCTGTGTCAACACTGGATAATAATAATAATAAAAAGGTTTATTGCATTCATTCTACTATTATGTATTTATTTCTTAATATTTTACATAGAGTTTTAGGAGTTAAGACATACAACAATTCATATCCCATCCATTTTTATTTTACGCGCCAGGATCGGATCCGTACTCGGTATCGGCAGATACCAAAGGTTCAGGGATCAGAATCGGTATCAGGAAGGAAAAAGTGGTATCGGTACATCTCTAGATGATACTGGGCCAGAATTTCACAATCATCCCTAATTTAAACCCGAGCACATTTTAATTCTGTAGAGTTCAACTGTTTAATTTTTTGTAACTCGCAAGTTGTTGCCTTTTTTTCCTTCTTTTTTTTTCAAAATGAACTCAAAAGCCAACATAAACTATTGTTAACAACATCAAGACAAATTCTTTATCTCAGTAATTTATGAACATACAACAATTTCCTTTTTCCTAAATGTGTGAACCAGTGACACTGTAAATACAAGATGATGTTTTCAGTGTAACTTATTTTTTTAAACCTAGAACAAGGTGTGTCAAACTGTCCTGGGGGGGGGGGGGGGGGCATCTGGGGAAAATGCACTCTTTGTATATTTTACTAAATTGTGCCTTGGGCTCTAAAAATCTTGATAAATAGTTTGCAGATATTTGTATCACTGTTCAGGGATTAAAATATCTGTATTACTATGCAAGTCTTTCAGAATCAGTGACACCTTTTAAATCACTTCTTAAAACTCATCTGTTCAAATTCAATTCAATTCAATTATTATTATTTAGTGTGAAAGTCTTAAAGTGTTACTGCAGGGACCAGTCACCCTTTAAATGTGAGTGTTGTTTTAAGACAGATGTGTGAGCGTCTCTTTGAAAAGGGTGATGAAGCATCTCTCTGAGCCTGAAAACAGCTTGTCGTCTGTCTCCCGTTGCAGCGAACTCAAACTCCAGACGGTAAACGTGCCATGAAACCAAAACTAGGAGCTAACGAGGCTAAAATGCTCTGGAGTTACTCTGTAAACTGAGGCATTATCAATGTAAAAAATAGACGAGTGGAAGTTTAAAGGACGGGGAACATAAGTGCAGTTCGCTCCCTCCCTGCTGTGTATTTTGGTGGTGTGGTAAACCAGACTCCAGACTCTGTTCCCATTACACCGCCGCCTTTTACAGCAGGAATATTTCTGTGTTTCAGCTGAATGTCAGGTTATAAAAAGTCTTTGTGTTCCCTTCAAACAAACTGAGACAAACCCTGAACCACAGAGCTAAAATAAGACGCTCTGACATCTGCCGAGTCTCAAACACAGACAGAAACCGCTGCTGCTAAACAAACTGGAGCTGCGGAGCAAAGCACCAGCACCGCCCTGGCTCAGGGTTTGATTCCCAACTGAGCTGAAGTCATGATGTTTATCTTCACTTCCTGAACATTAACAACAGCACAGTTTCTGTCCTGAAGCATCGTGATTAACAGACATGTGTTAAATGCCTCTCTAATAGATTTCAGCGTGGTGCTGCTGCAGCTCATTAACACCTGGCTGCATGAAGGCCTCAACATGTTCCTGTTAAGAAGACTTAGAAGATGAATCTCTGACTCTGCTGTTGTCAAGTGATTTATTTAATATTACTCTTCCATAAAACACAGCTGAAACATAAAGTGACTGACTCTCAAGTACATGTAGGGGAGAGCAGGGTTGGCTGGGACGTTTTTCTATCAACATGAAATAAACTTTTATTACTACTGACTCAGAATTATGCCAGCTGCATCAGATTTGCGCGTTCACTAAATATCAAACGAAAGCCTGAGACTGTCGTATCAGAAGAGAAGAGACAATGTTATCTCAGAGCCTTACGGTGGAAAGCCTCTCTTCCTCCATTAGGGATGTTTCTGTCGACTAAACAAAATTTTTAATTAAGACTAGTCGACTAGTCTAAAAAGGGAAAACACTCAGAAAACAGTCAAAATTTTGCACAATTTGTTGTTAGGTATTTGAAACATTGTCCCTGCCAAACCGCGCTGGTTTTGTGAGAGGACATCTCTCCAATTTAAAACTCCAGTCTACTGGAGCATTACTGCGGGGAGGGGGACTGCTGTCTAACACTCCGCTAGCCGCTCAGCTAGCTCCGGCTCTCTGTTTGGATCCAAACGGAGAGCCAGGGCTAGCTCAGAGACTAGCGGAGGCTAAATGGCTGTGCTTCCCTCCGGAAGCACTGACGGCGTGACTTTAGTCGACAGCCGACCGTCGGCTTGGTGTGTCAGGGCCTTAACAGACTGCTGCAGAGTCACAGGCTTTAAGCTCAGTGTGGGTGTGAACCCTTACAGAGTCGTTGAGGTCACATATGTGTCATTGACCCACCCGGCCATCTTGTGTGTCGTTAGGGTTAGATGGGACCAGGTGTGAATGGGTGTGAAGTCACCTGGGGAGGGAATGCAATGCAGATTTGAGATCCCTTCCCACACAGCTTAACACGCACTCACTTCTTTGATGGGTCTGAAATATTTATTCTACTGGATTGTCCAGCAACTGATATGTTTGTTACTTCATCAATACACTGTTTTAATTAATAAATATCTTACAATATAAAGTTAGAGGTATCGTGATTAAGGACTTGATTCTCGTCACACACGCTGTTTTTGGTGCATCAACACTGAGACGTTTTATTACCCAACAAGTCTTGTTAACAGACTTTATAAAGACTCAGTGGAGTTGTGGGGAACATGGCGTTGTGGTGTTTGGCTGCTAAACTCTGAGAAACACTGCTTTTTACTATTTCAGCATAAGTTGCATCAGATGTGAAGCCTGTTCTCAGGACGGAGCCGATCTCACAAGTTACATCTTCAACCACACTTTCTTGGTTGAGAAACTACAAGGTTAAAAAATGTTTGTGTTTCCATGACGTCTGAAAAAACCTGACGACGTCAACAAATCACAACAATAACAGAGCAGAAATATGCAGTGAGGCATTATGATTCATTGTGTTTCTTTGTGTGTGTGAGTGATGGTTGAACAGACGTCTCAAAGGAGACGCTGGATTAAACTTTAACAAGCTCAGTTTTGATTTGAAACTTGAACATCTGGTCTGTAGGTGTTGAAATATTTGATGCTATACAGTTAAACCTGGGGGAGGCAAAAATCTGGAAAAGGCAAAAAAAGTGTCAGAATCTGAAAACATTGCCTCCTCTGCAGCTCTCCCCTCTCTGCGCTAAGCCCCTCCCACTGGATGACCACAGGCATGTGCACACGTCATACAGTGACCGCGTGTTTCACATACACTGAATTATTTAATCTTATTTCATTGTAGAGTCACAGCTCATCCACTCAGCCCCTCCCTGCTCCACTCTCTCTGTTCATCAGACTACAAATGACACAAAAATTAGCTGCTAGCCACCCGACGGTCTCCCCGTCTCGCTCCCCGCTGCTGTGGACTGGAAGCAGGCAGCAGCTCAGGAGATGGACCATTAGTCGGCGGCTATAGCAGCTTGAAATAAGCCAATAAAAACCCCAGCGCTGGGTGTCACAGCGGGCTGGTGACCAGCAACAGTGCAACATAAGGTCACACCTGTGCAATGGCAGCAACAGAAAGTTTGCTGATCCAGCGGGGAGTCGGGGCTGCGGGTCTGTCTTTGGAGTAGCGGTGCGGAGTGAGGCAGAGGACACACTTTGTACGTTTCCAGTCCCAGTGAAGTGGAGCTGCAGTCCCAGCTGGACGAGGACATCTAACTGGCCTACTGTCCTTGTCCCAGTATACAAGCACAGGAGGGGAATCCATTTATTGAGCCAAGTATGTGCGACTCCTCTACGATAGGTGGAGATATGCCCCCTTTCAGCTTGTTAGTATTGGACCTTTTTCCTGTTGACCTATTACGTCACAGACCAAACAATGGACAAACAAGTTAGCTACGGTTAGCTAGCAGCTAACTGCTACCATGGTGGACAACTTTACAGCTCTGTACATTTGGTCCGTCCAAAAAGTCACGGCTCTGGATGTAGATTTCTCCATGTTGTTACCGGCTTCTTCTTCTCTTACACATTTAATGCTATTGGACTTCCGGGTCAAAGCCCGGTGCACGCTCATCTGCATCTGTAGAACAGCCAATAGGAACTCCCTCCTCTGAAATGACCTGTGATTGACCAGAGTCTGCTGCCAAATTTTCTACAGCCTAAAAACAGAGCCGAGAGGAGGAGCAGAGGAATCACAACACGGTCAAAGTTTATTATGGGAGTGTTGCCAAATGATGCCAAAGTAAAGCTGCCTCCCACAGCTTTCATGAGTGTGTTTTTTGTTTATCTACCAACTAAACTGATCATGAGACAAGCTGCACCATCAGGAACCAGTTTCAGTTTGACATCTTCACTAAAATCTCTGTGAAAGTCGTCCTCCTGACCAACCAGAGGAGAGCAGCTGATCAACATGTTATCTGAGCCTGAAACTTCACGGCTGAACGCTTTATGATCAGCAGTGAGGGCTTCACAGGAGCAGACGACACAACCGCAAATTCCTCTGCATGTTTTTGAATGTTAATATTACAAAAATATGCTGAAATAAAAAATATACTACTTCTACTGCCTGTTTATACATTTATATTAGATTTTATTTCTGCATTTTAAATTCTGCACTATTTTAAGTTTCATGGCGTCAATTTTTATTTTCATGCACTTTTTAGTTTTATTGTTGAAGGAGGAGCCTGAGAACAAAGACTGCTCCACTGTTACTGATGTGCATGTGACAGATAAAATTATTTGACTGATAAAAATGTGTTTTATCCAAGATCGATAAAACTTTTTATTTGCATCCACCTGATAGTAATCACCACAGTAACTGCAGAGGGAATCCCGTTTGTTCGCTGCAGTGAGTCGACACCGAATCAACACTTCTTGTCAGTGTTTCACAAAAAACTCATCAACAGGTGACAGGCCTTTATTGTGAAAGCACCTCGGGAAGTGCTGACGATGCCAGAGACGTGACCAACAGCTTCAGTACAGATCTACAATCAGCGGATATGACTGTGTCTGTCCTTAGACAGCTTGTAATTTGGCGGCCTCATGCAGGGAGGTTTCTCACAGACTGTCCTCCCTCCCTGCACATCCTCTTTTGGTCCAACACTCACTGAGATGAGCAGCGTGCCGGCCGGATGCAGCCCCCGTCTCCTCTGTTAACTGTTGCGACAGCTGCTCCGAGATCTGCTAACGACAGCTCTCTGCATCCAAACGGTCGAGTCTGCAGCACTTTCACTTCCCAATATGCAGCTTCCTGAAGAGCTGCTGGATGAGGAAGGTCCAGTCACGGAGGGGTCACACACACTTCTGCACACACACACATACACTGCTGCAAACTGTTGCACATATGCTGCAGTATAGTGTATCTTCTGCCTGATATATTATATATTCTCCCTCTGTGCCACTGAGCTCCAGTATCTTTAAAACACATCCATGAGTTGAAGCTCAGTTCTCATCTTCTCTGCATGCACCCTCTGAATTACCTCGGGACAAATGTCTGGAGATTCTTATTTCACAAGTATATAATCATCTCATGTCACTGGACACACACACTCTCTTTAAAACAAAACTATCTGAACTGGGATCAAAACTTAGATAAGATTTCTGGGCTGCAGCTATTACGAGGACACATTAGTCACCATCCTGTGCACGCCTCGGGCTGACACAATTCAAGGTCCTGCACTGTATCCACTTCAGTAAGGCAAGACCTGCAGAGCAGACGCTGCTCATATATGTTCTGTCTTTGTCCCAAACTAAAGAGCGTCTGGGCCAACGTTTCTGGAACCTTGTCTGAATTTTTAAAAAATGATTTGTAGCCCCGCACATTGATAGCATCGTTCAGGGCTCCAAAGGACGACGTCACAACTCTGCCTGCCGGACAGGCTGATGCAGTGACGTGTGCGTCTCTATTAGCTTGTCGTAGAATTTTGCTATGATGGAAGTCATCATACTCTGTCTGCTTACAGACCTGGTGTTTTCTCTCAAACCTGAGAAGGTAAATTCACTCTCAGGGGCTCTGAACACAGCTTGCACAAGAAATGGTGATGCTTGATAGTTAGTATTAGCAGCCTCCTGAACAGGAGAGGAATATTATGTAATTGCACAACACTCGTCACACTCGTCATTTAAAAGACCTTCTCCCTCTTCTTCTGTTCCTTCCTTTTATTTACCTTTTTGCTTTTTTCTACTGTGCTCTTTTAACAGAACCAGTGTCATTTAACCTGTATCTTCATGGACTTTCAGGATGCGGTTTGAGGGGACAGGTGGGAGGTGGAGAGGGATGTTTGTTAAAGAAAAGAAAAATGTAAAGACGAGTTTTATTTCAACTGTAATTCTGTGTGATTTGCAGTTATCCTTCAAGACCTGTCACTAAACTCTGTCACTGTATACTCACTAGAGAACCAAATGTCAATTAGTCCGCCTCTGAAAATAGTCCTCACAGTAGCACCATTTCCTCATTTACTGCTGCTACTCATCACAACTACGGTCACCTCACCATGTAAATCATGTTACCATCAGAGTTTGCACACCGCTCTTAGTACCAGGGATAAGGGAGCTGTTAGCCTGAAGCTAAGACAACGTTCACACTGACACAATCAAGTCGCGTCAAGTGCCGCCCCGAGCACACACCGGACACGTTGCACTGCAGCTCATCAATAAATGACCATGTCAAGTTATTACTACTTTCACTGACAGATCTGAACTTCCTCCACCTCTGTGTCAGCTTAAAATCATGTGTGGACAGTCGCTAATTAAACTTGAGCTGATCTCCAGAGCTGTGACTCACCAGTAAACATCTTTTTGGTCACTGTCTTAATAATGACTGGACTGTGGGTCATTTAGCTTCCTCTAACCTCAACAACCAGTCTCTCCTCATCTGTTCATTATCACACACCAGACTAATCAACAGCTACGAGTTCTCTTTACACATCCATGCTGAGGAGAGGAGTCGAGCTGCTACAGGAGCTGGTGTGTACAAGCAGAGAGCGAGTGGGAAAATGCCTTTAAATCCAGGGGCAGGTTTACTAGACCTGCTCGGGAGCAGGTTTATCCCCTGGGCTAAAAGTTGCCAATGTGAAACAAGGCAACAGATTAAACCAGTCTCATTATACAGTATATTCCTGGGCTGAGATTAAATTCTGGGGTACTGTGTGTGTGAAAAGGAGCTGAGGACAACCAGGCTAAGAGTTGACCTTCAAGTCAGTGATGTGTTCTTGTTCAGTCGTTTTTTATTGTATTCATATTTTAGTTTCTTTCATAGACCTCTTTTTATTTATTCTTTTTCTTTCTCTATGTATCGGAACTATTTCTTACTTTGTGCTGCACTAGCAACCTAATTTTCCTCTGGGAATCAATAAAGGTTTATTTCATGTTTTCTTTTCTTTGCACATCTCATCTTAGCTCAGCTCGAGAAAAACTTTTGTTTTCTGGAGGAGTTTTGCAGCTTTAAGGAAGTTTTATCAGGAACATTCAGCGGTGACTAACACACTGATATAAAATATATTTGCTGTTTCCTGTTAACAAACCACAAACTGTGAGAGCAGTTTTCCTGCCATGAGCAGCCTGAGGGGAGGGAGTCACTTTGAATGAGTCCAAGTTCTCTCTAATAGAAGTCAACCTGCAGAGCTGACTCTGGTTTCAGCCCAGTCGCCTGAGGGAAATGTTTGCATCACAGATACGTTACTTTTGTATGCTTTATATGCATCATATCAACGTTTCTACAGTGACGTAGTGATGAGCTGACGGTCATCATGGAGAGGATGGTGGATGGTGTGACGCCTAGTTAAGACATCTGCCAAGCTGCAGACTTCTGTTCAAGACCATCAAACAGCAACACCATTGTGATTTGGCGACTCACTGCTGTGTTTCCAGCAGCTTTTTAGTGACCTGTTTTTCCTGCTGGGATAGTGGCATGAAAAGCAGCTGTTTTTACCGAGACATCCCTGCTTCTCCAGCGGTTATTGCAGGTATTTTACACCAAAATCTGATCTTTCCCTAACCTTAACTGAGTGTTTTTTGTGCCTAAATCTAACCACACATTAACCAAATTCATTCATTCATTCTTTTTCCGTAACTGCTTATCCTGTTGGGGGTCGCAGATCACCTACGGACAGTTTAGAGTCACCAATTAACCTGCATGTCTTTGGGCTGTGGGAGGAAGCTGGAGCACCTGGAGGAAACCCACGCTGACACAGGGAGAACATGCAGACTCCACACAGGAGGACTCAAACCAGGCCATGCCGCCACCGCCAACCCTGCTGCCGACCACAGCGTTGTTGAAATATAAAGTTTCAACGTATCCGCCACATTATAATGTAAAATGGTTACACATCCTTACTCTGCAGAAACATTCAACATGTTTTCTGGTGACTGGGTTTCTGGTCCGACTGGTCTGACACCAGTCTGTTTGAGCTCACAGTCTGTGTTTTGTGTATAAACCAGGTGAAGATGTGTGTGTATGTTATGGGTCATGTAAAGAACATATATGTGCATAAACACAGATGGGCTGAACCACAGAGAACCAATCTGACCTGTTTCTATCAGATCTGTTCACAAAGTGCACAAAGAGAACAAAGTGTTTCCCACCACCTCTCTGTTCTCTACTGGTGAAAAGGGGACACCAATAAAACCAGCTGTTGCATCATTTCCCTCCCTGAGGTTTCCCTGGTTGTCACGGATACCATCACCGACTCAAACAGCAGCAGCAAACAGTCATTAATGCTCACGAGAGATGAATATCACTCTGAAATCTTAATGTGAGTTTTTCATGAGTCAGACTTTCAGATCCAGATCAGTCACAAGTCTTTGAACTCACCACTTCGAAGATTTTGATGATGAAGCGGATTTTATCCAGATTCTCTGATGGGACGGTGAACCAGGAGGATTTGGGGTTCGGAGCTGTCGTTGGGGCGTAAACACTTTCGGCCATGATGGAGCTGAACAGAGAAAATACAGTTATAAACTCACAGCGTCACACTGAGGAGAAACTGACACACAAACATGCTTTGGTTCATTTATATGAGAAGAAGATGGAACATCAGTTTCCTCCACAGAGCAGACACTGTCCTCCAAACTGAACTCAACCTGAGACGTCTCATTTAGCTGCTCAGAAAAGAACAAAATATCACCAGGTGTGTGTGAAGAGAAGCGGGGAGAGACCAAGTACAAGTTTGAGATACTTGAGTGTTTTCTTTTCATGCCACTTTTCACTTCTGCTTCGCCACATCTATCTGACAGCTTTAGTTACCGTGCAACTTCATATTTTTACACATGTTCTGATACCATTTTTCCATCCCGATATCAATTCAGAACTTGCCTGTTGGCCACAAAGCACCAGTGTGGAAAAAGTAGGCCTGCACACTTACTGCCATACAAGTTTGATAAGGACGGAGTTTCGATCCTACTTGACAACATGTCAATCCAACTTCCAAGCACGATCGAAACACTGTCCTTATTAAACTTGTGTGGCGTGGAGTAGTTCACTTCAATTTAATTCAACTCAATTTTATTTATAAAGCCCAATATCAAAAATCACAAACTGCCTCAGAGGCTTCACAGCACACGACATCGCTCTGTCCTTGGGCCCTCACAGTGGATAAGGAACAGTGACGCTGTGGGTCAGCTGCCGGTGGCGTCACAACTTTGTGCAGGCTACTGTCACTGTTTCTGGACGTGCCACAGCACTGGGAGAAGGTTGCACAGGTGGAGGCACAATAAGGTCCTTACAGAAATCGCCAAATGGGTGAATTAGCAGAGGGTCAGAGCCAGTGAGAACCAGGCATCAACACCCGAAGCTATCAGTTTTTAAGAATGAAGGCGATAAGGCTCCTACGGCACGAGCAAAGGCCAAGAACCAGCCTTTCATTCTGCAGCGTGCTTCCGACTCGGAGATGGAAGCAAAGAGGAAACTCGTCTTCCTGCTAGACGTGACGGTAACCTCCCTCTGGCCAGTAAAAACTTTTCATGGTTTCAACTTCACAAACTTTTCCTCTGAATAATGTTAATAACTAATAATGTGTTGGTGATAATGTTGAGGTTAAACAAACATTGTGAAGGTGTCACTTTGAGCTCTGGATCGTTGTGACAAACTTTCCTCATATTTTCATAAACCAAACAATCAGTTGATTAATGGAGAAAATAATCAGCAGATTAATCCATCATGAATATAATCATCAGTTCAACATGAGCTGCACCTCGACTGCAGCAGTAAAATCTTATTTTTACATTAACACATGAGTCAGAATCATTTAATGAGGTCAGATGTAACAGTAGAACACTCACAGAGGACATTTAAACATTGTCCTGATTAACTGACTTTATTTTACTGAAGGAACATTTTCAATGCAGGACTTTTACTGTAACAGAGTATTTTTACAGTGTGGTATTCATACTCTTCCAGTGCCACTGAGCAGCTCTGATTGTGACTTGACAGCTCACAGCTGGGGCTGACTGATGTCTTTAAAATCAATGTCATGATATTAATTAGAATATTTCTAATTATATGTGTCAGAATAAAAAACACATGTAAAATAACCCAAGTGAAGACCAGTGCGATGATCTGTGTTCTACTTTGATTCTAGTCTTGACATGAAAACACCAGTTTCATAACTTGATTTTCTTGTTATGTCGTGATGAGCACTTCGTTGAGTTGCCCTGCTGTCACATCCCACACAGCTGATGAACATGAAGCTGAAGCAGAGCCCAACATGTCAGAGAGGGAAGTTCATCTTGGAAATGTTTGTTGGAAAGTTTGAGGTTCCTGAAAGTGTCTGAGGCCACTCACAGTTTCAGTCAACATACAGAATGAACACCTAGCGCACTCTCACAACATCACGCTCACTAGAGTTTATTTCTACATGACAGCAGCTGCAGGGAGTTGAGCAATAACTACTGTGGTCCAGGCAGGTTGCTGATTCTGGCACTTTACAGCTCCGTCTGTGATGTTATGTGTGATGTTTAATATTTTAATATTGTATGCAATGTGTCTTTGTTTTTCTTTTCAACTCTTCTGCACCAACCATGGGGCTGCCATTGTGTGTTATATCCTCCATAACACAATGACAACATAAAGGCTTCCTAATTTCTAATGTACACTTTGTGTTTTAAGTCCTTGTTACATTGGTCTTATATTCTCTGAGAGTGAAAGTGAAAGCACCGTCAGGCAGGTACAGAGTTCAGGTGTAGGCTCTAATGTAAACACTGATAAGAGTCATTTATTTTGCTATAAAACAGACGGAGAGCCACGAGGTCATTTTCCACCAGATGGACCCTGAAACTCATGTAGTCACTTATGGCGGTAACAAACCTGCTTTAAAAGTTCACTAATTTAATATTTATGTGCTTCGACACAAAAACAGAGACGTCACAGTACACGGCTCATGACCTTAACGTGAGCAGAGATGTGTGTCTGTGTGTTCGGCTAAACTTTAATAACCATGTCGCAGTTTATTTTAGTGATATCTCACCTTTAATATGTCACAGAAACACTTTCCGCCGTCAGCCGCTGTGTAACTTAGTTTGATGGAAAACACAACGAGGAGCGTATAAAGGTTTAAAGACGTGACTGTATTCAGATTAACTGTGTCAGGAGTGTGTGACTGACGCCGGAGTGAAGAACAGATCTTTCATTAAATATAAAAACCGTTTTAATCCGAGTTAGTCTCGCTTTTCTGTAGAAGCGACGCTACAAACTAAACTGACTGAATTCTAGCTGCAGTCTGGCGAGCGGAGTTTTGGCATCACCTTTAACCGTGGCCTAAAATCTGCCAGACTGAGCCGCTGAAACAGGAAGTAGTTTTACGGTATAAAGATTATAAAACTTTAATGTTTCGGGATCAGACTCACCGCTCGGGTCTCTTCCTGCTGACACAAATACAAAGTTTCCAACTGCGACGTTTAACTTCAACTCGTCGCTTTGTTTCTCAGCTGGTCAACGAACTTCAACCAAACTTCCGCGTTTTTTATTTTTTCAAGCCAAACGGAAGACATGTAACTTCCGGTTACGACTTTCACATTAAAAGTGTTTTTGGTAACTCGGGATCAGGGAGGTTTACACCACTTTTTTGTGGTTTGTTTTCATTTTATCGAAGAAGATTGAGCATATATTATTTGATTTCATGTTTTATCAACAAATTTGCATAAATAAACAAGAATGCACATATGCACAATATTTTATTTTTGCAGATATCCAGTATGTCAATATCTAACAACTCATTTGGCTGATAACCAATATCAATATATCCACTTTGTTCCCATCTAATTTTAGTGATCATCAAGTCTCTTCTGTAGTGGAATTAACATCATATTATACATACATGCTCTTATCATGACGGCCCACCAGCAGATGGAGACATGAAATACAACACTTTAATGTAGTCCACCTGAACAACTGAGGAACTTCACCTCAGTGGACATTAAACTAAACCTTTACACATATGTTTTTAGCTTGGCTTTAACTCAATGGTGCCTCCTCATTTATTGCCTCTGTTTTTAAGTTTTGGGCATTTTACACTTCTAAAAATATATTTCTTTTTTTTTTTTTAATGGCATTTACTTTAAATAAATATAGTTTATTGTTGTAATGTTTAGCTCCTCACTTGTTACTATTTCTCTGTGAAGCACTTTGAGCTGCTTGGCTGTATGAAAGGTGCTTAATAAATAAAGTTTGATTTGATGTAATATTCATTCATTGTGCAAAATTTAAAAAACAACAACATGTTGGTTGATTCAGATGACGTGCCGATATTATCGTGTTCCCATATAATCATAACATTTAAATGAAAAAAAGAAAAGAGATGCATTATTGCAAAAGTGGCAAAACTGCTCAAAAACTCATTTCCTCAAACCCACCTGAACCTCTCTCCCTCATGTTGGCTACACCTTCTTACTATAACTGAATCTGACATTGTGCTTATGAAAGTGGAGAGAGTGCTGTGTTTGTCTCCACCGTGCTTAGATAGCACTGACGTGAACCTCGTGTTCTGCACCTACTTATCCTGCTGATAAAACAACCTGACATCTTGGCTGCTCTGATTTTTATTAATTTATTTATTTTTTAATTCGTAAAGCATTTCATGAAGCAGCAGGCATGTGTGGAAACACAATAATCTATCCTTTATGTGATGTAGTTTTCTTTACATGGGCTTAACATGTATTTTAAGTCAAAGTTAAACACAGCTAATTGTTCCGAAACACAATGAAATGAAAATATTCATTTATTATCTAAAATATTTTTTATACTAATTTCATAACTTTAAATTCTTTGCTGTCATCAGTTTGTTCGTGATTTGTTTTTGATTCTGATGCTGATGAAGTTAAAGTGAAAATAGATCAGCTTTATTCTGAAATTTAACAACATAACTTCCGGTTTGATGCTCTTTTATTTTGGTGAACTGACTCGGTCACCTGAACGGCTGAAAAGTTATGAGACGTTTACGGACCCTGTATACAATTTTACACCTGGGCTTTCTGATCAGGTGCGTTCAGGTGCTGCGGGAAATATTAACATGTTGATTTAAATACACATCTACACACAGATAAATACTATTAAATATGTATATTATAACTTTGCATTAATTACCAATACTAGCAGCGTGGTAACATCCTGCTCCAACCTATATTACTACCTCATCTACCACGATATTTATAATCTTTATTTTTTATTACTAGCCTTTAACTTTTGCTTCATCACTACCTCTACTAGATGATACAACAGGTAACACTTTATATTAACGGGGATTTTGAGGTCTGAATCGTCTTTTGGGCATATTCTGACTGACCTCTGCTCCTAATATCTCAACTCAACCCCAGTTTCAAATATAACATGTTAATGGAATACAGATGTTTACATAAAGAGAAGTGAAATCAACAAAATGATGGTAAACAAAACAAACATCCTGTTTACAGAGCAGGTGCTGTTTCTGAACTGAGAGTGACTGAATGAAACATTTTACTGTTTGACGCAGAGTAAAGACATTTCTTTATTCTTTATTTATTCAGTAAACAACACAAGTAAAAGAAGGAACAAAATATAACTACACTCTCCCAAAACAGTCCGACTACGATCCCTTTCTGCTCCTCTCAGTTTTCATACAGTCCCTTATATTATATATCTACACTGCAGATTATTCCCACAATGTTACAATATGTGTAAATAATATTTCACAATGAATTACATTATTATCACCTTAAAGGATCCAACTGTGATATTTAATTTCATTGTGAATTTCATGCAGGTAAATATAATTATTTCACAGAAGTACTCTGTGAAATCACAGTAATATATGGAGTTTAACTGTGAGATTACAGTGAAATACAGTGATTATATGGGAGCATACTGTTAAATCACAGTAATCAAATGTACATAAACTTTGACATTATAATTAAATTTAGTTATTTACAGGAACATACTGTTAAATCAGTAATGCATTGGGCTTTCACTGAGAGTTTACAGTTAAATATATTATTTTGCAGGAGTATGCTGCTAAGTTACAGTAATATGCAGGCACACCTACAGTGAGATCACAGTATACAGCTGTTATTTCACAACTATTTACTGTAGAAATGATTCAGTAACTTAACTGATGCAACTAGAAGGCAGCAATTTACTGTAAGTACAAATGCAGTATTTTTATTTTTACTCCCATTTTTCCTTTTCTGTCAAATTGTGGTCACAAATGTGTTATAATCCGTGTCAGTGAGCTCCTTTTCCAACATAATCCGTCTACTTGTCAGGTGTGACTGATTTGGTTGGTTGGATGTACCGCCAAATTCATGGAAACGACACAGGAGACGTCTTAAAGTTGTGAAATGACAGGAAAGTTGACAGGAAACAGCTCTGGTGGACGTTCCTGCAGTCAGCACGCCAACAACACGCCCCCTCAAAACATGTGACACCTGTGGCTGTGTTGTGTGATCACACGTCACATGTTAGAGTAACCTTTTATTGTGACCATCCAGAGACACACCTGTGTAGTGATGATGCTGTTTGATCAGACACACCTGTCAGGTGGATGGATTATCTTAGAGAAGGGGAAGAGCTCACTGACACAGATTATAACACATTTGAGGCCAAAATTTGAGAGAAACAGGGGCGTCAGTGGATCAGTGGATAGAGCAGGCGCCCCATGTACAAAGGCTCAGTCCTTGCTGCAGCAGCCCATGCACGATTCCAGCCTGTGGCCCTTTGCTGCATGTTGCTTCCTCTCGCTCCCCGTTTCACACTGATCTGTCCTATACGTTAAAGGCAAAAAAGACCCAAAAAAATCATCTTTTTAAAAAAAAAAAAATCGAAATAATTTTTTTTAACTTAAACCTGTAAAAAATTAGAGCAAAACCAAAAGTGCTGCGTTTAAATTCCTGTGCAGTGTGTGTTTATATTCACAGAGTTTGTTCAGTTGTGTTTCCACTGACAGAGCCCGGCTCTCCTCCCTGGCCTGTGCTTCCTGTGCCTGGCCTGCAGGAGGCGCCACAGCCCTCTCTTCTCTCCTCCTCCTCATCTTCCTCTCTCCTTCTCCTCCTCCTCCTCCTCTCCGCCGTGTGTGTGAGAGGCTTCCCCCGCTATAAAGCTGTGAGAGGCGGCTGGAGGCTGTAAAGGCTCTCCAGCAGCCAGAGGAGGAGGAGGAGGAGGATGATGAAGAAGCTGTGTGTCCGTCAGTGTGGAGCTGATCTCAGTTCAGTGCGTCTGAGCTGAAACTGGAAACTTTCTGATGCTTTTCTGACTCCTGAGCTTCTTCTTCTTCTTCATGCACCTCTGAGCAGGTAACAGCAAACTCTCAGTGACAGGATGAAGATGTGATTTCATCATGTTTTCATTTCTCACATGCTTCCATCATGTTCTCACGTGGACGTCTCGGCTGTTCTGTCTGAGCTGAGCCAATGTTTTAATAATCACTGAAACATTCTTCACTGCTGCTGTGCTGATGTTTGTGATCTGATATGATCTGTGCTCTGCTGGTGTTTTATGAATCAGGAACATTCCTATAGTGAGATCTACAAACCAAACATCTTCAGCTGCACAGCTGGTGCTCTTCCTCTGAGGATGATGAGGAAGAATTTGTGTGAGGTGGAAAGTCTGCTGATGATTTCAGAGTTTATTGTGGCGTTCAGAGGAACAAATGTTTATTTATTTTGATGTTTAAATTTACTAAAAGCACAGAAGAGAAGACTTTAGAACATTTACTTCATGTTTACTCAGATTTTTGTTATTTATGAAATCTGAACGTCTGAAAATGTGATCGTGAGATGAATTTGACTTGGTTTTCTTTATTTTAGGACTTGTTGAGAACATACAGGTTTCTGTATCTGGCTTAAACAGACTGATGGTGTCAGTGTGTTGTGGTGTTGTGAGGCTGGGTGTAGCTGTGTGACACAATAATGAAAACCTCATTCATTCATTTATTCATCAGCCAGTCGTTCAGCTGCTGTGAGTTTTCTGTGTGTCGACTTTTCTTTGATATGAGGTGTTTTTAAATGGTTTAAAGGATATCACTAATGGTTTATTAATAATCTATTAAAGCTTCATTGATGAGTCAGAAGACGTTTATCGGAAAACTTTAGACTCATCAGGTTGTGAAAAATCCTTTTTGTAACAATAAATAATTACTAATTGCCTGTAACTGAGCCATAAAGCATAATTAATAAAGTCATTAGTCATTAATTATTAACCATTTATTGACGGTACATTATTATTAATGTTTTATGATTTTTTTCTTACATGAAGTGTCAGTCAGTTATCGGTCTCTCTTAAAGAGTACATTAGTTTTAGTCGTGATATTTTCTCTCAGTGCTTCCTTCGTGTGTGTTGATGTGGTTTCTGTAGTATTTCTATATGTTGCCTCCTGACAGAAGCTTATGTTTTATTTTGGAGGATTTCTTCTAATATTTCAACAATATTCTGATGTATTTAGTTGTATTTGTAGAAACGTGTTTTAGCATTTCTGCCTGTTCCCTGAATCAGCTGAATGCACATAAAGATAAAGGTGTGTGTGAGTGAGAGAGTGAGATGCAGATGGATGGTTCACACCACTGGCCCCGTTTCCATCGAGCAGTTCAGTTCAGTTCAGTTCAGTTCAGTTCATTTTTTCTGTCTCCACAGTGTAAAGTTGTGGATGGTACCAACAGAAGCGTTCCTTAGCGTCCCCATGTTTGGTCCCCCCTCTGTTGGGGTACCTAGCACACAGAAAGCCCTATAAAATGAAAGAGAAAAAAATAACTTCATTCACTGGGCCGACTGCCGGCAACTTTTAAGGTGGAACGTTAACTTGTAATGTTACTCAATGCATGAGTTGATGACGTGAATCCATCAGCACACCTTAAATTTCACTGTGACAACTTTGACCATCACTTTAGTTTTTATATGACACACACTTTTAGTAATGACTTTAAAAATATAGATTCATTTGGAGTACACTTGCAAGATAAATGTGACACACCCTCTGTTAAAAAACATTAAGTGTGTGTTTTACATGCTTGACATGTTTGTGAGTCACTTGCGGTCCATTTAGAGAGAGCCCATGACCCACTTATAAACCACGACCCACCAGTTGGGAACCAGTGTGCTACAGGATGTAAACACTTGCAGTAGTGTGCCTGGATGGAAACTGCCCATTGGTTCGGCATCCCATTGTTCTGACTATATTAAACCCATTGTTCTGACTATATTAAACCCATTGTTCCGACTATATTAAACCCATTGTTCCGAAGTCCCGTTGTTCTGAAATCATCATGATGCCCTGTGGTTAAGGTCTGGTTAGGTTTAGGCACAAAAACCACTTGGTTAGGGTCAGGAAAAGATCATGGTGTGGGTTAAAATGAAAAAGAAAGTGACAAACACATAAGCTGTGAGCCTGCTCCGCCTCAAGCCGGTCGCGGCGCACCATACGCCCGCCGCGAGCCGTTCAGCACCGCGGACAGTCGGACTAATGGGCTGTCGGACCAATGACATGGACCCGCCTGGACCAGACGATCATTTAAAGGAATCCATCGTGATGTGACGACAGCTTGTAGCCACAGTATTCAGAGCGGCCTGAAGCCTGAGGTTTTTGCTCACTGGGATTATTTTAACATATGTTTACCTCATTATTTGAAACTGTGGTGTCATGTTACCAGCTGACACTGTGCCACTACACCAGTGACAGAAAATAAGGAAGAGCTTAAAGGTCCCTTTTAAACAGGAAAATAGCTTCATTATAAAGAAAACGGATCACTGAATCCAGTCATCAGCCTGGACGTTAATTAACTGTGCAGCAATGTATATGGGTGTGTGTGTGTGTGTGTGTGTGTGTGTGTGTGCGGACAGTCTTGTTCTTCTGTCTAAGTGAGGACCAGCTGCAGTCACAGTAAAAGTGAGGACATTTTGTCAGGTTTCTTCAGAGGCTGTTTGAGGCTTCAGATTGTTAAACTCCTAAGTGCTATATCGTACCGCAACTGGACTTGCTTGAGTTTCTTGACGATGTTTCACCTCTCAGCCAAGACGCTTCTTCAGTTCAGTTGCCAATGATATAGCACCTCAGATGACCGAGAATCTTCACCAACATGTTTACATCCATGTTCACTAGCTAGCTTGTCATCTTCTTCCTGCCTTTGTCAACACATTACTATGTTTATTTATTTGTGTTTCATTTGAAAAGTGACAATGTACATTAATCAACATTCAAACAAATGTAAATGCACCTGAGTTAGCTGAAAGGCTGGTTTTCATCTAAAGCACCTTTGCCTGGGGCTATTAGGCATCATAGAATAGTTAAAAAAAAACCATTATGGTAAAAGAAATATACAAAACAGTTAAACAACCTGAACCGCAGACGATACAGGTACACTTTGAATACAGTCATTTTAAGACGAGATAAACGTAGCATCAGTGTCGACACTGTTGGTTCTCAATACGTCATTTCTTAACAGTACACTTGAATTAATAAGACGATGGGGACTCTCTGGTTATCTGTGGCACTGATGTGATGCTCTGAGGGAAAAGAAGTTTTATTCCTGAGTGGGACTGTGCAGTCTCCTCTCGCTGTTTCAAATGTGCATCACCGTTGTGTGTGTTCATCATCCGTGTGCTGGTATACGAGAACAAACATGACAGGGTGCCTGTAAAGTGTTGAATGACATTTCTTTGTTGACATGTTACTGACTTCTTATACTATTCACGTCAGTGTCGATCAATAAGTTGATTATCTTATTGATTTCACAGCAGTTCTCCCATGATGCAACAGACACATGACGTGCTTCCTCTCTTCCTGTGCTTTCATAGTACGCAGTAACATTTTCTCTCATGGTGTCAGTGTTTTCCAGTAATGCCCTCACAGTGTGTGTCATGAGGTGTGTGTGTGTGTGTGTATGTATTAGTTCCCATTTTATTTTTTAATTTTTATTTATTTGTGTTTAACCAGATGAGATCAGCAGTCTTTTTTTCAAGTTACACCTGGCTGAGACAGCAGCGTAAAAAGTCACAAACAACAAAAACCACAATGAAATTATAGAAAACACACATTAAGATGTTGAAATATTAAAATACTTATGCACAATCAAAAGCACCAACCGATTCTTTCACCCTTCTACTTTAACATCCGGCAGAGAGACTGTTTCTCTGAGTTTCAGATCTTTTTGAAGGCTACCTCAAGTGAACGGAGCAGAACACATAAAAGCTTTTAAAGTGCAAATGCATGATGGGAGTTTACCCAGAACTGCTTTATGAAAAAGTCATACTATCAGTAGCAGTAACTGAAATACATCACGTTTTGTTTTGATGTTTCTTTGGTGATATTTCAGATATTTTCAGATGTATTCTGACGAACAGAATCTGCAGTTTTGGTGCAGATCTTTTGTTTTGCTGAATGATTGTAGAAAGGAGGAAGAGTAGGAGGTGTGTTTGTCTGAGCTCTTGTATTTCTATCACAGCTTGTACCCGACTCAGAATGATGTCAGTTGAATCGGATTTGGCTGTTCAGTATGAATATTGGACTATTCATTTCTTATTTTCCATATAGAATATTGAGAGTTTGAACGAGGTTCAGCGGGATGTTCAGTGTGAGAGTGACGTTCATGTACTCAAGTAAACAAGCTAACGGAGTGTCGGAAATGTGCAACATTTTTGCTGACACTCAATATCAAACAAAAACCAGAGACTGTATTGTACTGGGAGTGTGCCTATGTTCCCACAGCCCTGTGTTCCCACAGCCCTGTGTTCCCACAGCCCTATGTTCCCACAGCCCTGTGTTCCCACAGCCCTATGTTCCCACAGCCCTATGTTCCCACAGCCCTGTGTTCCCACAGCCCTGTGTTCCCACAGCTCTATGTTCCCACAGCTCTATGTTCCCACAGCCCTATGTTCCCACAGCTCTGTGTTCCCACAGCCCTGTGTTCCCACAGCCCTGTGTTCCCACAGCTCTATGTTCCCACAGCCCTATGTTCCCACAACCCTGTGTTCCCACAGCCCTGTGTTCCCACAGTTCTATGTTCCCACAGCTCTATGTTCCCACAGCCCTATGTTCCCACAGCCCTGTGTTCCCACAGCCCTATGTTCCCACAGCTCTATGTTCCCACAGCCCTATGTTCCCACAGCCCTGTGTTCCCACAGCCCTATGTTCCCACAGCTCTATGTTCCCACAGCCCTATGTTCCCACAGCTCTATGTTCCCACAGCCCTGTGTTCCCACAGCCCTATGTTCCCACAGCTCTATGTTCCCACAGCCCTATGTTCCCACAGCTCTATGTTCCCACAGCCCTATGTTCCCACAGCCCTGTGTTCCCACAGTTCTATGTTCCCACAGCTCTATGTTCCCACAGCTCTATGTTCCCACAGCTCTGTGTTCCCACAGCTCTATGTTCCCACAGCTCTGTGTTCCCACATTTGCTTTTTCATAAATTTGTATCAGATTTTATCTCCCTTTCTCCCAGTTTGGTAGCCAGTTACACCCAACCTATTATCCCCCCTAACCCTAACGCTTGTGGGAGGATAGGGCTTAAATTGAAGGGAAATGTAGGAACACAAGACCTAATTTTGAAAATGTCCTAGAAATGTGGGAACATAGGGCTGACCCCATTGTAATAAATTGCTGTGAGCTTTAAATTCATCACTTCTGAGCAGAAGGCAGAAGATAATATCATCTCAGAGTACCTTGCCATATGCTCTGCATTGATGCAGAGCCTCTGCCGTACCCTACGCTGTACCCTGACGTGCACCTCCCCAGAAATGTAACTACACGTCACAGTGACGCAGACCTCCTGTCTGTCTCTGTAAGGTGAAACCATTTCCCTCAGTGGAAACAAAGCTTTGATTTACTTTAATTGCACAGATAAGAAACAATAAATTGTGAAGCCCTCATAAAATAGCATTTAAAGGAGCTACGATTTGTATGTCAGAACATCACTGAACACCACTGACCACTCAGTGAGTTTCATGGCTTTGAAAACGAACGTTTAGGGAGGTTTGAGGACAGGTTCACACATGGCCATAGGCAGCAGTGTTAATCCAGGCAGGGGAAAGACAAATTCTCAGAAAAGGAGCAATTGTCACAATTTTGGTCTGAGCCACTCTATTTCATCATAAAGAACCCAAACATGGGGCTCAAAGTGCAAAATACTGGACTTCTCCTTTAAGCCCTGTGTGTGATTTATCCTGGCTTCATATGAGCGGAGGAAATCTCTGCTAGCTGCTAGGCTAATTTATACAATGTAAAATGCCATAGGCTTGTGCTAATAACGTTAGCATGTTGTATTTGTTTGGAAAACGTGTTTAGTATCCACCTTACTTTTCACGGAAACACGGAGGCAAAACAGAACGCAGCCAGCTTCCGTTTTTTTGACACTTCCGGTCCAGCAATCTTACCACTTTGTAAATGGGAATCACCTTGTTGTTTACCTTGCTGAGTTTAACTATATATATGTATATATCACATTTTTCACGTCACTATATCACCGTTTAGACTAATCTGATGTTTGTAAAGTCTATAAACACAATGACTGAACAAACATTAGTATTTTCTCTGTGTGTAATTAATAACATGGTTATCGTAGATTAGTTGGGCTAACCGTTAGCTGTTAGCCGTTAGCCGTGTCTGTAATAACTCACTAAACTCACAAAGTGGCCCGTGAAAAAAATATTTTCTCCAGCGGATGTCTTAGTTACAACATGATTGAGCTAACTGGAGTAGTTTCATGTCGTATCCGACAACGGGAGGCTTTTAACAGATGACGTCCTGATGTTAGCTTTGCTGCTAGTGTTAACGTTAGCTGTCCCTGTCAGCTGCAGCCACTGATGCTTTCTAGACATCGTGATTTCCCAAAACTGAATAAATACCACACATAGCAACACAAAACTGCTTTGCTAGCTCAATCATGTTGTAACGGCTGGATGGTTGATGCGTACATGCTGATTCAGGTGCTATCAGAGCCGATCCGTGCATCACTGTGGTTTAATGATCAACTCAGTCAATAAAAACAACCCGTCCTGTGTTAGGAGTGTATGTCGCTGACAGAAAGAAAGAAAGAAAGAAAAGGGAAAAAAGATAGAAAAGCAGCGTACACCTCACGTATTTATGTCTCACAGTTGAGCACACGTGTGGCTGGCATGCAGAAGCACCGTCTGTGTGTCGAGGGTGTGAGCCGCAGCTTCAGCTGCTCAGGTAGAGAGGCTGTGTAGCCCGGTGTGTTTTTTCACTGATTCGGTTCTGCAGGTTCTCTGCTGGTACACTGGAGACGGGGATCAAGCAGTTTGTCTCACTCGGGATAGATTGTGCTTTTTTGGTTCATAGTTTTTGATTGATGTGCGATTTATTCGCATTTAGAGGGAATAAATTTCCGTTATAACGGAAACGTGGGCACAGTTATCTATACAAAATACACAGACTAACTAACTAACTGATTGACTAACATAAACAACTGAAAACTGAAAAAAATTAGCTTGCACCGTTAGCTCCGGTAAGGGAAAGCAGGAGGGAAAGCGGCTGACCGGAAGTCACGCACAAAAAAAATGGAAGCTGATCACTATTTACTTCTGTGTTTGAAAATAAGGTGGATAAGACAGTTGTTTTGTCAGTGAACCTTGTGAGCTGTAATGGAGCTGAATTTTGTAATGTTAAATGTTGCTGTTGCCCCTGGCTTCATATGAGAAGAGAGAAGTCTGCTAGCTGCTAGGCTAATTTATACAATGTAAAATGCCATAGGCTTGTGCTAATAACGTTAGCATGTTGTATTTGTGGGGAAAATGTGTCCAGATAAAGACAAGTGTTTGTCTGTGAATGCTGCGAGTTATAGTGAAGCTGATTTGTGTACTTGTGTGTGTCTCTATTAAGCCATGTTTAATGTGTGTTTACTGTGTGTTTAATGTGTGTTTACTGTGTGTGTTACACCACTCAGACGACCACGACGAGGTGTAGAAAGAGTTCACTATTTATTCTTCACTGGCAGGGCAGAGGAAACATGCAAGTCACGAGCACCGTGCACACACATACACTCCGACATATCGGGGCTCCGTCTAACAACTGAAAAAAAACTCTGCTTATTCTACTACTTCACTAGTAGTCATTCACCACGTACTATTTAGCTCTGCCCCCTGCTGGCGAAAGTAATTATAGCTTCTTACACAAAAGAACGAGAAATAAATGCCTATTGCTGAATGAAATGTTACCTCAAATAATAGGGAATGCACTATACAAAAAAAAATATTTTTTTTCCCAAGTGCTACATGTGTTTAATGTGTGTTTAATGTGTGTTTTGAATCAACTAAACTTTACAGTACTTCACAGAAACCTCCACCACTGACCAGTGTTTTGGAGGTGTAACTGCAGAGTGACACAGACACACCACCGCACAAGTATAAATGCTCACAATAGCGTAGACCACATGTGTAGGCTACGGCGTAGAGCTGATACACAAAGGCACATCTGCCTTTGAAGTTAGACATATTTAAAGGCAGGGCCACTTTGAGTGACAGGCTGTCTGCCGATAGCGTACTCAGTTTGTCAGTCAGATCCACCCCTCGCTCCTCGCCCAGATATGGTCACTTCTGGCTCCAGAAAAAAACAAAAACAAAAACAAGATGGCAAAGGCCAAAATGCTGAACTCTGCTTGGTTGTAAGGTTACAGTTAGCTTTAGGTTTGGGAATAGAGGAACATACCGTGAAGTTCACATTAACATGTACACAGTATGGACACCTGAACATAGTCCCGTCACTGGAACTATACAGGTCCAACTCAAACCAGGAAAACAGACCCAAAGTTCTAATGTTTGACACCTGGATCGGTCTTCAGCTTTAAAGTCGAGCGCTGGAGATGTAGAGATAAAGAACACAGATAAACGGCTCAGAGAGGAGAAGTGAATGTTGGTCTGTGCAGGTGAGATAAAAACCTGTGAAACATGAAGCACAGATAAAACTCAGGTCTGATCTGTACTCGACACACTGACCGTCCTGTAACCACATCATGTACGTCATCCGATTATCATTTTTAAATCCTTCATGCAGAGTTTAGATTTCTTTCCTCCAGGCAGAAGCTGGTTTCACTTTGTGTCAGTGAAAATCAGCCTGTAGAGACCTGAAAGTTACTGATAGATTTAGTTTTTCAATCAAAGTTACATCATCACGATGATGTAATGCTGTGTCTTTTCCGCCTGAAGTTTCTCCTCTGCTGTAGAACGTAAGATCTGAACAGTGGTTTCAGCTGAAGTTGTAACTCAGAAAGCAGCGAGTGTATCAGCAGTAATCAATATCAGTCTTATCCAGGTTATCAGTAAGAATCCAGGATCCAAAGGTAAGTATCAAACTTAGATAAGCCAGGAGTGAGAGCATTATCAAACACACCAACAGGGTCGGTGTTCACAGAGACTAAAGTGTGACAGATTCTCAGGTTGATTGTTATATATAATGAGGTGGCTGCAGACTGGAAGGAACTGATGGAGATTAAAGACTAAAACACACAAATCACTGATGTGGAGTTTTGACTTCAGATCTGTGTCACTTCATCAATAAAACAGCATCAGTGAGCAGAAGTCTATTTCTGCCACAGCAGGGACTGATGGGAGTTTTTCCAGTGACCTGACAAACACATCGACGTCTCCACTCGGTCCAGCAGCTCGAGGAATTTATCTCCACGTCTTCTAGGTATTAATGTGCAGATTCAGGGTGTTTAGGTCGGAGTGGTGGAGGGACCTGTAGCGAGTTAGTGCTTTAACACTTTGCTGCCGAGCTGTTTGGATGTGATTGAATGAGATGAACCTGCGTCGTGGCTGCTGGGCTGATATTAACCCCCCGCACCTCCACCATCTGTGCTCTGTGAGCAGTTTCCTCTGCTGAGACATCACACCGCCTCAGGTTCGCTCTGGTGATTTGACTCAACACCAGTGTTGTGTCAGTTATTGAAAATTAGCAATTAGTAAAACCTGCTTGGTTACGTCTCTCAAAAATAATTGAATTACTTTAACAATTATTTTAAAAGTAATCAGTTACCAAGGATAGTAACTTTTGTGTTGGGCTGACTTTTAAAGATTGGCTTCAGTTCTCTCTTGAAGTCACACACACTGCAGTACTTATTTTAGTGTTGGACAAGACGACTTTCAAATGTTGTCCATCCTCCTGAGGCCCCAGCTGTTGTTTGGTGTGTATTTTAATTTCTTTGTAGGATCTGATAAAACTAAAGACTGTCTTTGAAAAGTGAGGAGTTTTAGAAAACAATTATGTCCTGATGTCGTCTGAGGCCTCAGTCACACATACAGCATTTTAGCAGCTTTTTGCTCGCTGTTTTTACGTTGTTACGCACCTCACGTTTCTGCTCTCTAAGCGCCGGCGTTTTTGCCGGAGTGTGCTGAACTCCTCGAGTTTAAAACACTTCAACACTTTTTTCTGTTTTGCTGTCTGTGTGATCAGCGCCTCGGGGGCTGAACACATGCCATACTCTTTGCGTCCTCAAATTCACTGTTTTCAATGTACGCACTCAAAAGTCAGAGCGAAATACCAGTCTGTGATAAATATGGAGGAGAAGTCAATCATGTTAGTGCCGAGCTGTCAGAGCTTTACATCTGTCCCACGGACACACAAACAGCTCCTGGAAGAAGATCAGTTCTGCATTCAGGATTTCAGGTCAATAGGCTATGATACGGTGCTTGTTAAGGTTGCTTAGCAACCTCAGACGCAACCTGTCACTGCGCTCTTGAAGGCTGGCACAAAAAAGGCACAAGAGTAGCACCTAGCACCTGACCTCACGTTTTCCAGGTGGTTAAAGGGAAATTTCGGTTTATTTCAACCTGTCTCCTATCGTCCTAAATTTGTTTCAAGTGACTAGTGACATAAAAATAATAGTTAGCATGTTAGCCGTTAGCCTAGATACAGCCGAGGCGCATAGTAGCGTCAGACCTGTTAAAACGTAAGTGAACGGGCAACCTTCAAGTGCAAAGTTAGTCCACTAAACAAGCTTTTTTTCCACAAAGACCGCCTCATATCGTTAGGATAAATGTCAGAGAACATATAGAAAACGACATGTAAACGTGTTGTCTTACCTTACCGGTGTGCTGCCATGTTTGTTTACCATTTAGCTCTGCTTTCCAAAGCGCGGCCGAAATATATCTGGCGAGCTCTAGATAAAGCCCAGCTGGATACTACTCCAGGTGGAGGTGTCTCGTCCTCGGTCACATCCAGACCTTGAAAATAAGGCTGCAACCGGTCCCATTCCTTGCAACAGAGGCATTCCTCTTCTGTGGGCACTGGGGCACAGCATTCACAGGTACACCACCAATCTCCAGAGCTACGAGCCTTGCAGCAGCCATTCCTCCTCTCGCCTTCTACCTGTTGCGCCTCTCTCTCTCTCTCCTCCGTTCTTCAATTTCACGAAGCTCTTCGTCAGTGTATTCTGGCTCAAATAAATAAGGGCAGCCATCAAACTCTGCAAAATCAAATTCCTCCTCCACAAAGTCGAAGTCTGGCAAAAAGTCAGCCATTATTCTATAAATCTTTCATAAAATAAATGAATGAACTTTTCAGGCTACTGTCCGGTTCTGCCTTCCAGCTGTTGCTGCTTGTTCTCGCGAGATTTCACGCTTTGGGAAGCAGAGCTAGATGGTAAACAAACATGGCAGCACACCGGTAAGGTAAGACAACACGTTTACATGTGGTTTTCTATATGTTCTCTGACATTTATCCTAACGATATGAGGCGGTCTTTGTGGAAAAAAAGCTTGTTTAGTGGACTAACTTTGCACTTGAAGGTTGCCCGTTCACTTACGTTTCAACAGGTCTGATGCTACTATGCGCCCCGGCTGTATCTAGGCTAACGGCTAACATGCTAACTATTATTTTTGTCACTAGTCACTTGAAACAAATTTAGGACGATAGGAGACAGGTTGAAATAAACCGAAATTTCCCTTTTAACACGGCCCATTAACTTTATCCTTCCAAAATGGTTGATGTTGATGACGACTCACTCCCTCTCCCTATAGGCACCAAACGTAGGTGTTTTGTAGCGATTCATGGTGCTATGTTTCCTCCGGGACACATAGCACCATGTAAACTGGTTGTTTTTTACCAAGACATTGTGTCTCCAGCCCCCCAAATTGGGTATGTTAAGCCAAAGCATGATCCTTTCTCACCATAACCATGTGATTTTTGTGCCTAAACCTGTCCACACATTAACCACAGTGTTGTTGAAACATAAAGTTTTAACATATCCACTTCATGATAAAATACAGCTGTAACATATCCGTGGTTTACAGAGACGTACATGCCAACATTCATTCAGGCGACTCGGCTGGAAACACAAAGGTTGTAAATAAAAACATGAAAGCATATTTCTGAATGTCACCATCTGTGTTCAGTCACATTGAGATGAGTATTTCACAGCTTCACAGTCAGCTGACGTGACAACAGAAGCAGCCTGCAGTTATTTATACAGCAGGTGATGAAGAGGATGAATCACTGTGACAGTCACAGTTACAGATCAAACAGCACATGATGCTTCAGCTCCAGACGTACACAGACACTCATCTCACACACACTGTAGCTGTCTCCATAGCAACAACTGCTGAGGATCATGGGTACTGTAGTGTTTAGAGTTACTCACACACTGAACGGAGGAGGGAAACAACACGTCGTCATGTGTGTGTGTTCAATGATCAATGTTCAATGATCACCTCGAAGTTTGTTCAGTCAACTTTAGTAAACTTTCACTACCTTGTTAAGGTCAGAGGGAGATGGTGATCAGAGTGTTTGTGGTTTTATAACGAAGTCCTTCCTTCTTTTCTTCTGGGACAAAACACGTATAACTGACCACAGAAGGTCAGAAAAACATGAACTCACATTGTTTTAAGTGTTTGAACCAGCCTCATTATCAGCTGCTGGCTGAAATCATATCTGGACCTGAGCAGTGTTAATGTGAGACCTGCGATCTGAACCTTCCTGTAATCAAACAGCTCAGTATCACCTCCATCACAGACCTCTAATCAACATTCGCCTCTACGTTAACCACAACACACAGCAGCAGATAGGAAGTTTCAAAACACTGACACATGCTCCACAGTTTCCTCCCCGGGCTTTGACCCAATAGCATTAAATGTGTAAGAGAAGAAGAAGCCGGCAACAACATGGAGAAATCTACATCCAGAGCCGTGACTTTTTGGACGGACCAAATGTACAGAGCTGTAAAGTTGTCCACCATGGTAGCAGTTAGCTGCTAGCTAACCGTAGCTAACTTGTTTGTCCATTGTTTGGTCTGTGACGTAATAGGTCAACAGGAAAAAGGTCCAATACTAACAAGCTGAAAGGGGGCATATCTCCACCTATCGTAGAGGAGTCGCACATACTTGGCTCAATAAATGGATTCCCCTCCCGTGCTTGTATACTGGGACAAGGACAGTAGGCCAGTTAGATGTCCTCGTCCAGCTGGGACTGGAGCTCCACTTCACTGGGACTGGAAACGTACTGAATGTTTTTACTGGTTTAAATCAGCTGGTCTGTTTGTTTTGGAGCAGAAGAGACCTCTGTGGATAATTCTGGTCAGAGTTAAACCTCCTGAACACTGAAGGAATTCTAACCAGGAGAAGTTTTAGCTGACTGCCATCTGTAACAGATGCCACTACATCCTACTCTTTCTGTACCTTCTCTCTCTTTTTTTATCAGCCACAACCATTTTTCGCATTAATGCTGCATTTCATCAGTTGTTCCACTCGCCCTCAGCCCTTGGTAATATGTAACTGCTTATGTTGCACAGAGGCCACTTCAACCCCGTCTCCACCAAACCCTTTCAGTCCAGCACCTTTGGAACCAGCAGTAACCCTTCAGACATGGTACCTAGACCCTCAGTGTGTTCAGACAGGCCTCTTAAATGTGGGCGGGGTTGTTGTCACTCACTGCTCCGTCCAGCACTCGCTGTATTTCCTCATCAGCGGTGACACAGATGGAAGTCTGCACCTGGTTTATCGTCCACAGAACGAGGCTGCACGCCCACATTTTCACAACAAAACAGAACAGGCTGCAGTGAGAGTCTCTCTCCATGGGATATTTCAAAATAGCAGCTTTGTGCATTTAGTCCTTCTCAGGCAAGCTCAGGGGTTTAGTGTTGCTGTAGCCCACAGGAAGTGAGGATTAGAATATATGACCTTCACATAATCCGCTCCAAATGAATCTATATTTTTAAAGTCATTACTAAAAGTGTGTGTCATATAAAAACTAAAGTGATGGTCAAAGTTGTCACAGTGAAATTTAAGGTGTGCTGATGGATTCACGTCATCAACTCATGCATTGAGTAACATTACAAGTTAACGTTCCACCTTAAAAGTTGCCGGCAGTCGGCCCAGTGAATGAAGTGATTTTTTTCTCTTTCATTTTATAGTTGTAGTTTACTGATGTATGAACAGAGGTTACATAAAACCAAAGCAAAGTATAAGTGTTGTTGCTATACCAACCCAGGGCCAGTTTACAGTGCGTCACTTCAGCATTCTTGTTAGTCGTTTGAATGTGAACAGAAATAAAAGCCCTTGAAGGTATGCAGGTCTTGAGGGAGCTCCCCAGCGTTCAGTTCATCTGAGGAGGTCCCCAGAACAGTTTGGTGTGAAAGCGCCTGTTGTTTCCGGACAATAAAAAGGTCGACAGATCAGATGCATGAAACAGTGCAGCGGAGAGAGCTGAGCGTCTGTATGAAGCTCTGACAGTTGTTATTGTTCACCACAAACATTCTGTTTGTTCCGCCGCTGAGCACAAACCAGCGCCATTACCAGAAACCACCAGCTGACAGCAAGCAGAGCGAACGCCTCTGAATGACATGAATTATTAACTCTGTTGTAGTGCTGCAGCTGTACTGGGATCTGTGTGATGTGATTTTCATGAGCAGCTCTTTAATCTGCTGCTGGATGTCAGTGCGCAGCGAGCCTCAGCTGGTGGGAGGATTCATCCACCGCTTGGCTGAACAGCTGAAAGCTGCTGTGAAGCTCCAGCTCCAAGAGGCGCTCCACACCTCCACCCAACATCCACCTGCTGAGCTCACACTCCAATTTACAGATAAATGAGCTCTGCTGCTGCTCCAGGGTACAGAGGGCTGATCAGGAGCAACAGAGGAAGAAGAATCCTGCTTTATGTGCTGCACTCATCAGATCATCATGAATCAATTTTAATGGGTTTCTGAGTGAATAAAAATCACTTTACAATGTGCAGTTATCATCACAGCAGTCCTCAATTTTCCCCTTAATTAAACCAAACATATTTTACCACTTTAAAATCCCTTAACTCACACAGAAAATCCATTAACAAATCTATAATTCATACAATAATCTGTAATGTGACTGTCTGTGTGGGTTGGTGTTAACAACAGTTTGTTGTACAACTTCAGCTACAACAGCTGAGAATATAAAGTCACAGCAGCTTATAAAAGGCCACTGTCCACACTGGAAGCTTTTTCTATAGGGAACTGCTTCAGGAAAAGTCGGGCTCTAATTCATAAAACAATGTTCAGGATCCAAACTAAAAATGTACACACAAACAAAAGCTAAAAACAGCGTGCCCCCAAAAATATTTGACAATTTCTACATTCAGACTTCCACCTCACCATCTGTGTCATCATCACCTCAAGTGTTGGTCAGCATGCGTCAAAGTTTCTCCCATCAAGTCCACATCACAACTTTCAGGCCTCGTTTTGTGCGTACACAGTGTTTATAAATGAGACCCCTCATCACTAATGTATACGGTCCGCTGGTTGATGAGGACGACACTGAAAGTAAGAGGATGGATTCAGACTTACAAGAGGACATTCTAGAGAAAGGCTCAAACCATTAATACTCCACTGAGATTACTACAGTATAATCAGATAAATGAGAACAAATATCACATTTACGAAACTAAACAAATACGATCTGAATATTTCTGACCGCTGCTCTAAGTGCGACACACATCAGGGGACCTTGTATCTCTGCTTACGAGGGTGTGTTGACATTAAAACATTCTGGAGGTCGGTGCTGCAGTTTGTGTCTCGGACGACCTCATCCCCAAAACCTTTAAGTCCTCGGCTCTGCTTGTTTCCAGACAGTTTGATCCTGTGTGAATGTGTCGACCGTCTCTTTGCTGCTAGTTGAAAGATTTAACAGTGAGTTTGGCTCCCGAAAAACTCACCTATAGAATGACAAATAGGGCTTTGGTTTATTGATATGTGGGAAAAGTTTCTGGACTTTGTAAAACAAAATGATAACACTGAGGATGCTTTGGAAATGTAGGGCCTAGATAAAGGACAGTGTGCTGTACACAGTCCCAAATGTGTGCTTAAATTCTACATTTTGTTTTACTACGTTATTATTTATTTTGATGTATGTAGTTTTTTTTTTTTAACAATTCTGATTATTATTTTAATAACTGTCATTTGTTTTTACTAGTCCATAGCCATTGGTAGCTGTGTCACCTTCTACCTATGCCAGTCCTCAATGCCTATGTGCAGTTTCACATAGATTGACCACGTCAGTGAGTAGAAAAACGTGGGACAGACAGAATGACTGACTGACAGAATGACACACTGACAGTTTCCGTGATTATGTACAGCATACCATACCATGACTTAGTCATACCAAACATTAGAAACAACACCAACATTGGTCCACAGGGGGAGCCACAGCGATCGGTCGCATTTTAGCCATTTTGAAGCATTTTTCTGTTGTTATAGCGCCACCCAGTTGCCAATTAGAGTTAAATTTCTCCAGTCACCTTGAGGCGTCCTGTTCTACATATCTACCAAGTTTAGTAAAAATCCATATGGCGGTTAGGCCTAGATAAGAAATGAGCTCTCTAGCGCCCCCATTTTGTTTGATGGGCTCAATAATGGAGGGGTCCCCTCAGATTATGTGTGGTCATATGCCTACAAAGTTGCGTGGTGATGGGTGAAACCCTTGAGATGTTATACACCTTTATGTGATGAGCCACGCCCTCCGCAATATTCATTGCCTTATAGAAGCTCAGTTTTAGGAAGTTTTCCAACTTTTGCCAAGAGGGAACTTTAGATATTGCTCCCTAGATTATGTTCACCCAGTTTCATGCAGATCGCTCAAACTTCCTAGGAAGAGATCCATTTGAAGTGTTTTTCAAAAAATTCAAAATGGCGGAAAATCTATATAAGCGGAAGTTATGGGTTCTTGAGGCAAATGTGTTCCTCATGAGGAGAGGCATCTCTGTGCAAAGTTTCATGTCTCTACCACATACGGGGCATGAGATATGCCCATTCAAAGTTTGACATTTCAATGCGTTGCTATAGCGCCCCCCTTTGGCCAACTGATGTAATATTGCTTCATTGGCATCCTCCCATGACCCTCTACCACTGTGCCAAATTTCACATGGATTGACCAAGTCAGTGAGGAGAAAACGTGGAACACACACACAGACAGTTTTCGTCACTATATACGTAGTAAGATAAGATATATATAGAGAGAGCAACATGCAAAGACTGAATGTGGCCTATAACGATAGCATGAGACTGCTTCTTAAACTTACATGATGGTGCAGTGTCAGCCAAATGTCTGCTTTAATATGAAATCTTAAATATTGATATATGTGCAGCTCGGTCGCAGAAAATTATATCATCCAGACCTTGACCGACGTGAGCTGAGCTCAGTCAGGTTTCATCCAGACTGTTGGTGGGTGCAGTTTATTGAATTATGCCTTTTTATATGAACTTACATAATGTGTGTTGGTTCTGTTTTTATGTTGTATGCTATGGACCTTTCTCTGTGTCCTTAATAAAGTCATTATTCTAAGTGGTGGTAGTGGTGGTTCTTATCTGTTTGTGTAACTAGTTAAACATGTTTACAAAAAAAAGAAAATTGTTTGTTGTTTACCTGGAGACACTGCGAGTAAACCAGGTTTAATCAAAGACTGCTCATTGTTCTGGCGGCCCATTATTCTGAAACCCCATTACTACGAAAGACGTCCCAGTGCACTGAGAGCCCATCTGTCCGACAGTCCATCATCCTGAACACAAACGCCCACTGCTCCAAAAATACACACTCTCCAAAACACGAGCACACAGCCAATCAATATGCAGAATGACATCATGGGACCTTCTTACTATGACCAGAATACAGGGCCATGGATATGTCTACCTGTGTGGAGCAATGGCGGTTTGTTTTTAGGATGATGGTCGTTTGATCCAAAGGGACTTTTCTCAGACTGCTGGGGTTTTGTAATAATGGGCTGTTGGAGCGATGGCATGGCACCATTTCATGATGGTTTAAATGAGACCAGATTCCTGCAGAATGAAGAGTTACTTAAGTTCAGTCACAAACACTTGTTGTAGATTTAACCATTAATTGCAACAAATGAAACACACTTCTGTTTGGCGCTGGTGACTCTGCTCTTCAGATGCTCTCTGGATCAGACAGGCAGCGTGCTGAACCAAAACAGGGAGCACAATGCAGAAAACCCCTCCTGGGTTTAAAAGAGCGGGCCCAAAGCAAGACGTGAAATACATTTTTAACCTCAGAGTCATGTTGGGACTCTGAATGAGGAAGGTGGAGGCTGGGTGGAGGAGGCACAGCTTTGTCAGCAGCAGCAGCGTGAGGCAGTGTTGGTGTGGCAGCGCTCAGTGAGCAGGAGGCCAGATTTAAATGGACCGCCTCGTTGTGAGAACGGGCTGTGATTGGTGCGTGACTGATCAGAAGCATCGATCCAGTCAGCTGGCTGTCAGCTGGTTACAGCTGGAGCGTATAACGTCTAACGCAAAGCCTCATTTCACGTAACAGGCTGAGTGTGACTGACAGGAGGAGCCCAACAGTCTGACAACAGCAGAGTAGTTTGTCGTGTACCTTTAATTTATTATAAGATGGCTGCTGCTCCCAAAGTAACCAGTGGTTATGTTGTCGTTCTGTTTGCAGCTCACATGTTCTGGTGGAAGACATTTTATTTTAAACTCAGCATGTTTGGAGTGATGATGATGATGATGATGGTGTTGTCATACTTGTAACTCACAGTGCTTGTCACCACAAATCCATTTACACTGTGAGGCAGCGGTGTGTGGTCCATTAAGGCCCCTCCTGTGACTGTGAGACACTGGTTTTGTTGTCTCATAGATATTAGTTTGTACTCTAACATCATACATTATTACACAAACATGCAATGACAAATTTAAAAGCGAAAAAGCCCGACAGTTTTTGTGTGCCAAAGGACGTATTTTTCTGCACCCTACAGCAGTGTGTGTGTAATATGCTCTGTTCTGTTTGGTGGCTCCAGACTGGTGACACTGGACGCTGAAAATATCTGTATCTGTGGCGGAAAAGTTTACACATAAGAACTATTATTATTGACTACTATTGACGTTTGGTCCACGTCCACATATGGCATCCAAGGTACCCTGGGTGTGTTGGTTGTTGACGTTCTGGGACGCCGTGTCAACTTCAGCCTGTTACATGCATTGTCTGTTTTCAAAATACACTTCTGTTTTCACAGGAAATGTACAGTTTAATACAGTCTCTTTCAAAATAAAAGCACTACGTTAAGTTCTCATTTTTTGGGTTTTGTTTAGGAAAAAAGAACAGGGTTTGGCTTTACAGTCTTACAGGAAGTGAACACTGGCATTCTGGGTGAAAGTCAGGTGTTGTTGGACCCGTCCACCCCTCCTCCCTCCTGCTGACCCGTCAGACTTTCACCCCCTTAACTTGCATTGTCACCTGGCTGGTTTCCTCCTGAGGCCGCCGGGCGCCGTCACATCATCGCATCATGTCAACATGAAAGGTCAGCTTTTTTTGTCAGTGTCTGACGCCAGAAGTCACCGACCAAGCGCCGGCATTTGACGACTTGGGTGTGAGACCGGGTTGGATGTGAGGAAGAAACAACAGACTAAACCTTTCTGTATTTAATTCTTAAAAAACAAACCTTCTCAGGTTTATTAAGTTTAATGAGAACACAGCGTCATCGTAACTTTTGGTTTCTGTCTTTTCAATAAGACACAGTAACTGTCCAACGTCCAAACACACAGTTTAGCTTGTTAGCATCTCAGTGCAGATGTATGTTCTTGGTCATTTACTCAAAAATGACAGAAATGCTAAAATACAAAATGGCGTCTGTGTATAAACCACTGACTGGCCAAATATTTTTACAATAATATTCCATTGAGGTACTCATCAAAAAGATGTGATTGAGGGATTTTGAACAGGATTTTGAGATGATAACACCTCAATAAGTTAAAGGTCCAGCATGAAGGATTTAGAGTGAAATACTGCCAGAAATTTAATACAATCACTGTGTTTTCTTTAGTGTTTAATCACCTGAAAATAAGAAACGCTGTGTTTTCGTTACCTCAGAATGAGCCCTTTATATCTACACAGGGAGCAGGTCCTCGTCTACAGAGATCACCATGTTGCACCACCATGTTTCTACAGTAGCCCTGAACGGACAAACCAAACATTGACTCTAGATAGGGACAGGTTTTACTGGTTTAAATCAGCTGGCCTGTTTGTTTCTGAGAGGAAGAGACCTCTGTGGATAATTCAGCTCCCGAACAAAGAACACTGAAGGAATTATGGAAGGAAATATGTTGTTACTGAATAAGAATCATTTGAAATCTATTTTATTTGCACATGAAAACAGTTCAGACTTTGTAAGTGACCCAAAATCACAACTGCAATACATTAAATAACCTTTAAATAGTTGTTAATAGATTATTTAAACTCTGAAGGACGTCCCGTCTCTTAAAGTTCACTTGATTTATTGATTAAGGACTTCAAATTTATTTAGCTTTCAACTTTTCAGATGAGCGGACAAACGAATGTTGTTGTTGTTTTTTTTTTACATCAAACACATTTAGATGAAAGTGTTTGTTGTGTTTTCGGCTGTAAATGAAGGAATACATCAGTAATATTTAAAGTTTCACTCCAACATGTGAGACTGGGAGGATTTCTGCCACTGAGAAGTGATTTTAAAAGCCAGCAATCAACAACTAGAAGGTGATCAATGATATTGACTTTACTGGTATTGATTGAGAAGCTAGTGAAGTCCATGTAGATATATTGTGGTTGTTTCTCTGATGTAAAAAATAGAGTAAAGATTTTACTTCCTCTCTGCAGCAGAAATGCAGGCTGGTGTATCTCAGTGTGTGAAACTGGATCCTCGACAGTGAAGACTGATCTGTGGTCAGTTTTTTTAAATAGACTCCTGGACTCTAACCCTCATCTCCTGCTCTTCCTCCTCATGTAACCCGAGCCGACGATGATGAGGAGGAAGAGGATATTTTTACAGAGCGATATCTGTAACTTCCTCCTGTGGAGAACATTACTGATGCCCAGCCGGATACCGCAGCCTTTATCAGATGCTGCTGATGCGTTAATGGAGGGAGGTGATGAAGTGGTGGCGGAGGTGCAGATACGAGTGCTTCGTCCTGACCCAGCAGAAATGGTTTCCTGTGAGGTCATCGTCAGTGAGGGTGGAGACGACGAGACTGAGGCTGGGATCAGGATCATGTTGGAAATCTGAACGCAGTCACATGCAGATGCTGATAAAGGTTTCACTTTGGACTGGACGGGTTTCTGCTGCTGATGATGATGATGAAGACGTGTAGATTCATCGGCTCTGAACATCAGATGTGACCCTGCCGTCAGATTCAGGAGGTGAAGAGATGTTATTAGAATGTTTTTGTGATGGACAGCCGACCCTTGTTAACCAATCGTTAACCTACAATTTGGGTCTGTGTGAATCTCTATTTACTGAACTGTGGAGGTCAAGCTGAAAACTCTCTGAGAGAGCTGCTTGTAGGATTGTTAGAGAGGCAAATCAAAACCCCCGTTTGACTGCAAAAGACCTGCAGGAAGATTTATCAGACTCTGGAGTGGTGGTGCACTGTTCTACTGTGCAGACACACCTGGACAGGTATGAGCTCCATGGGAAGAGTCATCAGAAGAAAACCTGTCCTGCGTCCTCACCACAAAGTTCAGCATCAGAAAGTCCTGTAGACTGATGAAGGTAGAATAGAACTTTTTGGTTTGTCCGTTCTGGGCTACTGTAGAAACATGGCAGTGCAACATGGCGATCTCTGAAGACGAGGACGTAGACAAGGTCGAACACTTTTTGGAATTAGAGGACATTTTGGGAGAAACTTGTATGATACAATTTCTGGAAACATTTCTGACGATTGTTTTTAATAAGTGGATTTTTTTGATTGACGTTTTAGTTCCGACTTGTTTTACTTTCAGTCAGTGAAACTTTATCTCAGACAGTTTAATCAGAGCATGGAGACACTCAGTCATTTTGGACGCCATGTCCAGACGTGTGTGTGACAGAGATGGAGCCAGATTAAATGAACCAAATGAACATAATTTTGAACATAATGTGGTAATCCCCCTGAACAACATAATGAGACGTTTCCTGATGAAACTGAGTGGTTTCATAAAATATAATTAGACCAATGTAATGAGCAAAATGACACAGGAGTTAAAATCATCTGCTGTTCTAATTTAATTATGGTTTGTTCAGCAAACACGCGCTGGCTGTTGGTTCCATCCATTCAGATCCTGACAGGAAACATATCCATTCAATTATAATATGTAAATCAGATATTAAGTCATCACATTCACGCAGCGAGGCGTGAGAATGTTTCCTAAAGTTTTAATTAAAGTTCTGCCTGCCTGTTTTAAACTGTTTGAATGGAGGAACTTGTCTGACCTTTGTCTCTTCTCAGGCTGCAGTCGAAGTGTCTTTTTTTTTTTTGGGGAAGGTTCCTGAGCAGAACGATCCGTAAGTATCTAATAGCCCCGACACACCAAGCTGACGGTTGGCTGTTGGTCAATGTCAGGCTGTTGTTGAGTGTTTGTCATGTCTGTTTCGCTGTGTTTTCCACAACATTGGCATGTAAATCAGTGTCAGAACCGGCAGAGTGTCAAAGCGTTATACGCCCTTTTGACTCAAGTCAAGAAGGTGTGAGATCAAACGAACTTGTTATTTGAAGTCAGTTTTTTCTTCTTTTTTTTTTTGCCATTGAGCTCTTTAGCAGAAAGGGTTTGTAATTTGTTGCTAACTGGCTAACTAGTGTCAAGACCGACTTTTGGTTTCCCTTTTTTAACCTCTCTAGCTCCGCCAGGACGCCGACGTCCTCGCCCCCTCCCTCCTCTGTTAAATGGTATCTCCCAGGCGCACTACGTCATCAAACCATGTGATGTTTGGTATTGCTGGATTCAGGAAGCTCTCCACTTTTCAAAAATAACATTGTTTTACTTTTATTTATTATGTATTTCACACCAGAGCAGCCTAAACACACAAAGTCCAAAATCGTGATGAGTGGTGGTCTTATGTGCATCCGTTAGCAGAGACGTAGCTGGTTTATAAAAGGTAAGAGTCTCACTCCTACCACTATTTTTGGCTGAGATATACCGTCTAGAAAGTGGGATCATAACTTTCACGTTTCATATGGCTTTATTTGGTGATATTTTATGGTGTCTCTGTGTCATAAACAACATCAGCTCATAATCACACCTGATTTCAATAAGGTACAATGTTTGAAGCTGGCTGAGTGTTGTTTGATCACTGATAGGACTGTTTTGAAGCAGAGTGACCGACTTGTCATTTGGAGCTCCGCCTGGATCTTTTCATGGTAAAAACACTGTAGAATGGTCATACTTTGAGCAGTCTTCTTCAAATTTGAGACAAGTGTTCATTGATAGTGTGCCTACAGCCCCACAGTGTCATTTACCTGCTCAGATGAAGCCACAGACAGTTATTCATCCTGAAAAAACATTTTTTTAATTTTATTTTGGCAAAATCTTCAATTTTTTACTGACTTCAGAGGCCCATTACTCTGTCTCTGTATCACCTAGAGTGTTTCTGACACTTTCACAAGAAACTTCAGAGAGTTTTCTTTCTGGCAAGACCTCATGCATGCATGTAGTCAGAGTGGTTCAGAAGCTACAGTCATTTTAATTTGGTTATGTCATTTTAGGTGTTTTTGCTACAAAATGGGGTGGGGTACAAATGAGGAATACAGATAACTGCCACCTACTGGTATGGTATGGCATTTTCTCTCACATGGGTGCAGAACGTTTGTGCTAGTTGGTTGTTGGCTGTGGTCTTCGCAGTGTGTTCAGGTGCAACATTTTGGCCGATACACAGGCGATGTGAGGCGACGCAGCAGCTGGCCTTTGTTGCTACGAGTTCTTTGATGCTGGTTTGGTGTGTCTGGGCCTCAAGTTGCAGGAGATCCATGTGTGCCTGTCGCTGGTTTTCTCCAACAGTCATATATATTGTATATGTTGAAGCTGCTTTAAGCTGTGATGAAACAGACTTCCTGCTGATCTCAAATTTGTTCCGACTTTAAATGATCCCACTGATGTTCTCCTGTTTCTCTGACTGATCAGATCTCTGCTGCACTTTTAATTCCTTTGTTGCATTTGGGGAAATACTCTAACTGTATTTATGGTCTGTTATATTTGTGTTTTATTTCATTTTACCTTATTTTTAACTTCTATCTCTTTAACTTTGTTCAGTTTTTTAATGAATGTCATTCTTATGTTTTTCTTTGTAAAGGACTTTTTATCGGCTCTTTGCTGTCTCGTAGTTAAACTGGGTTTGAAACTACATTGAAAACTTCTGCCTTCTTTCCCGTGCAGACTTCCTGTCCTGCCTCCAACCATGAGTGACATCTATGAGTCAGCGGCCAACTCTCTGGGTTTGTTCAGCAGTCCATGTCTGACCAAAGTGGAGCTGCGGATAACCTGCAAAGGGATCCCAGACCGAGATGCTCTGTCCAAACCCGACCCGTGCTTCGTCCTCAAGATGCAGTCCCACGGACAGTGGATGGAGGTAGGTCGCCGTGGCAACCACGCTGGCCTCTCACCAGCTGGTTAATTGTAGTTCCTGGTGATGTCGAAGGTTTCCTGCTGCTGTCTGTGGGTCTCTGTTGAGAAGGAATGAATGAGGTGAAAATCAGATCAGGAGGAAGGAGAGCGAACATCAGATGAATTCAGCACTAAAACAAAAACACAGCTCCCACGTTTCGTTTCTGAAGCTGAACACACAGCTGATGTTCTGCTAACAGTCAGCGTTGGTTTCCTGTGCTGCTGAAATGCCATTATAAACCAACTTATACACTCAGGAGCCAGAGGAGAGCAGACAGACGGAGGAGAGTCAGTTATTATAAGTAGGTTGTCACATACGAGGAATCTGCTTGTTTTTATTAGTGCAGAACAACGAACACTGTGACAGAAAAGAAAAGACAAAAAGCAAGTTGAAGCAACAGCAGGTGAATTTATCAGTCTTTACTTCTTCACACTGCAACACAATCACCAGAATAAGTGTTATGGCATGGTACGTTTCTTCAAACCACATGTAACTTTACGTATTTTTTGTATTACGTATCTATAAATGACGTTACATCCTTTACGTTAAGTTACACAGTTAACTCAAAGTTACAGAGGTTAGGTTTAGGAAGAGTGACATGGTGAAAACGTAAATTTTAAGTTTTGGGGAAACAATCTCCAAATGCAGCAATGTCTCAGTGAGAATCAACCACTGTTCATGGCTCTATCCTCGCTGGAGAAACTGTGACAAGGTGCTAAAAAACACCCACATTAGGTCGCTAAGAAGCGCCTTGAGACACAGTGACGACTGTAAATGTAACCTATCTGTGGTTTACAGAAACACACACTGCCAACATCTTCGTCTTCTCTCTGCAACCTGAATGTTGAGAGTTGCAGAGGCACAAATATCTAGGTGTCTGTGCTGATGAATCATTCACATTCAAACATCAAACTGCAGCAAAAACTTGGACAGAAACAGATCCAGTTTTGAATCGTCGGAAAAGTGGAAGCAACATTTTTTATCTGTCCTAGATTACAGTGATATAATCTCCAGACACACTGCTGCTCTCTCACACCCTGAGCTCAGTTTATCATCCTGCCCTCAGATCCATTACTGCAGATCCCTGTGACACTCGTGGCACAAAGTTGGTCGGTCCTCTCTGGCACAAAGCCGTGATCAACATTTATTTCTCTTCATCCATAAATCCCTTATCAAACCAGCAGCAGTGACATGAGCTGCATATCTGACTGAAAATGAAAGAGCTGTAAAGCTTTGTACAGGAACGAGAAAAAGTTCTTAGTATGAAGAATAAAAAGAATATTTAATGTGTAGAGAATACGTGAGCAAAGGTTACTGTAAGCTTCAAATCCAGAAACAGACAGAGGTCAATTTAACCAGGCGAAGATTCAGTCAATCACAGCTCCAGTGAAGTGTGATCCCTGCAGCTCCTTTAACTTGTGCACTTTTTAAAAAGTTTTCTCCACACATCCCGACCTCAACAAGACGACCAGAAGCTCAAATGCCAGAAGAAAATGTTGTACATTTCTGCAAACCATGACTATGTTAACATTTGTATGTTTCATATGTATCGTATCAGTGTTTCTAAAGTGATGTAATATAGACCCTTTTACGGCTGACATCACGATGACATCATGTTATCAGCTGGAGGTGCAGCTGCCTCTCCCCCACAGGGCTGTAGGCTCCATAGGAGTGTTAAAATGTGTTTGTCTTGTTGTGTTATTGGGAGCCAGAATAGAAGGAGTCATGGCTCAAAACCAGCCGCCACTGCCCGTCAACAAAAACAAAGACAACTATGGTTAAATGTGATAAGACCAAAGGACTGGACGGAGGCCATCATCAGTAAACGGAGGTGAAGGGTTACTGCAGGTGAGGAGGGCATGGCTGGATCTGTAACGACATGAGTCAGTAACAGAATGAATGCTGGGACGTGACTGGAGCTGCTGCAGTGATTCAGTATCAGCAGTGAGAGTTAACGATGATTTCCTCTGACAGACGGTGGTTGCAGGACATTTATCTTCCATTATGTTATTTCTCTGTGTCGTGCGGCTGATTTGCGCTCCCTGTGAACTCGCCTCTGATTGTTCGTGGAGATGAATGGATTTCGGCGCCTGTGTTGATCCATCCTGTGCTACAATTTCAGCTTTCTGTCACAGTTAGTGTCACTGCTGCTGATTTAAAGGATGTTTTCAGTGCTGCTGCATGAATAAAGAGTGGTAAGGTTACCTTCACACACACTGATCTGCTGTTGAGCTGTTTGCTGCTGAGATAAATTTGTCCTGTTCCAAAGGATGATTTGCTCTGTGTGTCTTCATGCTGCGTTCATCTGACGCTAGAGTTTCCCAGCCTCAGTGAACGTGTCCTGCTGGAGTCTTTAATGGACAGAAATGTGTTTGTCTGATGATCCTCAGTGTTTTCTGTCTCACTGAAATGAACGATAAAGCTTTGTTTTTTCTTTATGATGGAACTTTAATGAGCGTCCAGGATGGGAAATGTGTTGTTCACCAGTATAGGGGTAAAGTGAGAGAATAACTGACCAATCAGAGCTCTGTGTGTCCTCCTGAGAGACGACAGAGTCTGTCTCTTTGTGTCTTGATGTGTGAACAGCTGAAGCACTCAGAAGCAGCTGAGGAACAAAAACTCGCTGCAGGCTGTGATGAGAGCAGCTCCTCTGTTGGCCACGTCGTCTTGTCCTGATTGGTTGGCTGAAAAATAAAAGCACTTTTCTGAAACACTGTTTGCCATCTTCTGGAGGTGTTCAGCTGTTTACTGAGGCTTTTCCATCAGAGCTTTTGGCTGCTGTGAGGCTGTGTTGATTTGTGTCTCCATCATGGCTTTAAACATGCTGAGTTGTTGGATCATCTTCAGAGTCAGATCACAGCTTGTCCAAACAGTGGGTGATGTTACGGTGGCTACGTCCATGATCCCCCACTGTCTGTGCCTGAAGCAGGTAGCCCTGTTGATGCTAATCTCTGCTGCACTGGGCTGATTTGTCAAGTCACACTGAGTCGAGCCAGCACATGTGTACATGGAGAGGGCTACACATGGAGAGAGGCACTAATGTGTCACAAGTCTGAACCCTACTTTGCTCACTGGTACTTTATGGCTGCTGTCAGCCCTAGAGTGGTCTCCTGTGGTCTGAATCAGGGACTCATGTTGTTCCAAAGTTGTATAATTGCCTAGAGTTGGTTGGTGTTCACTTGCAAGATAAATGTGACACTTTCTAATGTCACAATGGAGGGACAACTACGCAGGTTGATTTTAGCGCTGCTCATCGTGGACTATATCAATTTGGTAAAAATGTTTTCTGTCTCCACAGTAAAAGTTGTGGATGGTCCCAACAGAAGCGTTCCTTAGCGTCCCCATGTTTGGTCCCCCCTCTGTTGGGGTACCTAGCACACAGATCTGGTACTAAAAGGTGGAGCTAGAAACCCTGCAGTCTGATTGGTCAGTAGAGGACGCTCACTCTGGTTTTATGTAACCTCTGTTCATACATCAGTAAACTACAACTATAAAATGAAAGAGAAGAAATAACTTCATTCACTGGGCCGACTGCCGGCAACTTTTAAGGTGGAACGTTAACTTGTAATGTTACTCAATGCATGAGTTGATGACGTGAATCCATCAGCACACCTTAAATTTCACTGTGACAACTTTGACCATCACTTTAGTTTTTATATGACACACACTTTTAGTAATGACTTTAAAAATATAGATTCATTTGGAGCGGATTATGTGAAGGTCATATATTCTAATCCTCACTTCCTGTGGGCTACAGCAACACTAAACCCCTGAGCTTGCCTGAGAAGGACTAAATGCACAAAGCTGCTATTTTGAAATATCCCATGGAGAGAGACTCTCACTGCAGCCTGTTCTATTTTGTTGTGAAAATGTGGGCGTGCAGCCTCGTTCTGTGGACGATAAACCAGGTGCAGACTTCCATCTGTGTCACCGCTGATGAGGAAATACAGCGAGTGCTGGACGGAGCAGTGAGTGACAACAACCCCGCCCACATTTAAGAGGCCTGTCTGAACAGACCGAGGGTCTAGGTACCATGTCTGAAGGGTAAAGCCTGATTTATGGTCCTACGACGTACCTACGTCGTTGCCGTGACGCCGTCGTGAACCCTTCGAACTTCTCCGTCACTCCATTTCGTCGCGGTGCAATTCACCGCCAGAGCGGTAGGAGGCTGCGTTCCTTTCCTGAATGGTTATCGTCGTCTCTAGTTGATTCTTTGTTTAGCTTCCGGCTTTTCCGGTCACAGAGAAATGAACGCAGAGCACGGACAGACGGCTCCATCCGTATCCGTATTGAACGTTGAGCATAAATGGGCCTTAATACTGCAACATATGTGCAACATCTACATTGCAACAGATGGCAGGGATGGCGCAATCTGGAAATACGGAACTGGAAACGCGTTGCTACCAAGCAAACCAATCACAGCCCTCTTGGCCTGCGCTGGGTCTGCGTCGCCTTGACGTCTAGTTACATTTTTGGGGAGGTGCACGTCAGGCTACGCCGGGGGCTACGGCGAGCCTTCTGCGTAGCGATGTTGTTGATTCAATGCAGGACCAAATCAGGCTTTACTGCTGGTTCCAAAGGTACTGGACTGAAAGGGTTTGGCAGAGATGGGGCTTAAAAGTCCTGCTGGGATTAAAGTGATGACTTCAAGGTGGGACTTCCTGTCTCCTTTTACCTCTTTTCTTGGAGTTCTTCTGTCCAAACTCACAGAAATTCTAGAAGAGGATTCAAAGTTTTCAAAGATATCAAATATGTCCGTCTGAATATTTGGAAAATATGTTGAATATTAACATCTGACAGAGTCTGTAGTTTAAATATTTCACAGTATATTTAATGGGAACTGTATGATAAGAATCTGAATTAAAATTCAATTAGAATATTTTAAAAGTTTTAAATCTGGCTGAAACTCAGATTTCCAAAGTCTGTGAACATGATTTCAGAGTTTGTCAGTCTGAGCTGTATAATGTGCTGTTTTGGAGCTGGACCGTGGTGTTGATTTGACAGACAGCATTTATCCTCTCCGAGATAATCTGTTTACTTCACTGACGGCGATAATAACGGTGAGAGCAGCCTTCTTTTCCCTCCGTGCCGTCTCTTCCCTTCAGCCATCTGGAGCTCTGACTGTTTGGTTAAATTGCTGCTCAGGTTCATTATCGACACGAAACATGATGATGGAGAAAAGTGACTGAATCCTCTGCTGGTTTCTGTTCGTGTCTGAAGCTCCGAGTCCAAACACACACACACACACACACACACACACACACACACACACACACACACACACAGCGGCTGTGAAATATGTAAACGTTGGACTAAATCTCATCATGATGGTGGTTAACACACTCACACACTAATGACTTCTTCTTCTTCTTCATTGGTTAAAGAGCAGCTCACACTGCACACTTACTCTTCTTTAATGGCTGTAATTTACTTCCAGTGAAAAGTGTTGCTCCACTGTTGTAGTAAATGTGAATGGAAACTCATCCAACAAGCTAACACACATTTGGCAGCATAACCCAGATGTGCTGAGTGCAGGAAGAGGAACAAACAAACCAGAGCCCAACTCTTCATCCCTGCCGCTTTCAAGCAGCCTTTAGATGCAAAAACATGACAAGACACAAAAATCTTCAGGGGACACTATTTCTGTTAACACACCAGCAGAACGGACACGATGTGGCTGAATGAAACCATTAACACTTCATTTTGGGTGGTAACATGTTCCTTGACAGAGTAAATGTAATAATGTGACCCAGAATCCTACAGTGCTTAAAAAGGTTCACACTGAGCACATGTGACAGGTCTGAAAGAGTCTGGAGACGCCGTGGTGAACGTTATGCTGCCTGTGACATCATCCAGCATGACCGGTTTGGTGGTGGGTCAGTGATGGTGTGGGGAGGCAGATCCTTGGAGGGTCACACAGACCTCCATGTCATTGCCAACAGTACCCTGACTGCTGTTAGGGTTCATTCATCAACATCTGATGTGTGATTTAAGTGTTGCCTTCATTTTCAGAGCTCCATCTAAATGAGTCTTTCTGTGAAGCTCATGTCTCTGTCAGGTCAGCAGAGCTCCACGTAGATCCTGAATTTACAACCCTGCTCTGCATGAAGAGAAGAGTTTTCAGACCTTTTCTCTGTCGTCATTTTCTTTCTTCTTCTTCTTCTTCTGACACAAAGTCCGCTGTCACCTGCTTCCTGTTTTTGTGACTTGCTGTTTTCTGACCTCGTCTGACCTCACCTGCAGCTGAAAACGTTTCCTTCATCATTATCGCTCTTTCTTCATGTAAATGAGGACTGAATTAGATCATGTTTTTCCTCTTCAGTGTCTCCTGCTCCGTGGCGTAAGTGAGTAAACAGCTGATATGTATGTTAATATCCTAGCCGCTCATCAGAGGAGACACAGCAAACACGACCTCTGATGGCGTGATGAAGGAACGAGGGCGCCACAATTAAAACCAAATCAGCCTCCTCATTAGTTGTTGTCACATCAAAGAGAGTTTCCCTCGTCTGTCTCTCTTCATCAGGACACTGAGCTGATCTCCGGGGGCTGCTCTGGTTGTTCAGGACAAAACATTTTCACTTTAGAGGATTCTCATCAACTGTCCGAGCTTTTTTTTAGCTCCTAGTTTTGGTTTTACGGCACACTTCCTGTGAGTCTGTGGTTCATTGAACCTGTGTCCAGCAGCTAACAAGAGCTAAAGGAGACCTGATGCTGGACTGAGATTCATCAGGTGAGAAATTATGTTTAATTCACTTTGCTCTGTGGTGCCAACCTGTTCTCATTCCCAGGGTGTCAAATGAAGCAGCCTGGTCAGGGTCCCTTAAATTCTGTTACCGACACACAAGGCACCCCTCAGCGTCTGTATGAGACGCAGCGGGCTCTCAACTAACTCTGATGCACTCCTGCCGCCGGCAATAGCAGAGCAGACAGAGCAGGAAAGTTCAAGTAGTGCCGAAGGGTGGGGTGGTCCATGGGTCGCACATACACCAGACTTTTACCTAGAAGGCGGGTGAGAGGCTGTCAGCAGATAAACAGAGATCTGTGTGGGTACATGAGACCCTAAAAAAGAGGCTGGATCATGGGGAGTACCACCAGTTGGTCCAGGAGCTTCTCCTCCATCATCGACGTTTACAGACAACCTGCTGTCTATCATCAGGCCGTATAGCTCTGGGTATCCAGCGACCACTACCACCAGTTTCTCCTCCATTGTTTACCAACTGTAAACTTGTTGTCGTGACCACCACAGAAGCCCCGCCTCTCAAATCATCCCATTGGACAATGGGAAAAAAGGGGAGATGACGTCGGTGCTTTTCTGCTCTGAGTTGACGTTTTTTAAACTCTAGTAGTTCAGAGCGCTCTGGCCAAAATACGTAGAGTGCAGAAACGCGAGGCGTGTCGCAGCACAAAAACCGCAGTCAAAAAGCTTCATTCTCATTTAAAGCTATTACAGAAAGGCGCCTCCAGCTGCTGAAACACTTCCTGTGTGATCAGGACCTTATTCAGAAGCAGCTCTCACGGCTACAGTTGCTTCTGCTGCCAGACTTCTAATGGGCATTAACAAAAGGAGCACATTACACCTTTAAAATTTTATTATTCACCTTCGAAGCACGACTTGGACTCGCCCCTGAGTATATAATGGATCTCTTAACACCCTATGAGCCTGAACGTGCTCTGAGATCATCAAGTCAGCCACTTCAGGCTTTTGCTGTCAGGGCTCCCAAACTCTGGAACGAGATACGATCATCTATCAGTATACACTTTTAAAAAACATTTAAAAACACATTTTTTAGGGTGGCATTTCTAAGAGGTCCCAGTGTTTAGTGTCTGTATATGTATGTGTGTTTTTGTGTGTGTATGTGTGCTGGAGCTTGTGCACAGAGCGTGTGTGGGAGCATATTTATGTACGTGCCTATTTGTGTGTATGCATGTACATGTTTATACACACTTATGTATATTAATGTTTTTATCACTTTGTTTTACCACCTGCTTATTCACAGATACCTCAGTGTTTACACTCTGGCTTCATTCAACTGTTGTTATTGTCTTGTGAAGCACAGATGGGTTCAGTGTAGAAAAGCAAATCTCTTTTTGGCATCGATCCTTTTGACACTAGAATCCATCTTCAAAACAAAAACCTAGAATCTGTAGTATCAGTATTTTGGTATTGATCAACCGACCCCGAAAGAACGAGATCGCGAGTACAAGCGGCTGAAATGAGTTTCCTCCGCAGGGTGGCTGGGCTCAGCCTTAGGGATAGGGTGAGGAGCTCGGACAGCCGGGAGGGACTCGGAGTAGAGCTGCTGCTCCTCCACATCGAGAGGAGCCAGTTGAGGTGGTTTGGGCATCTGGTAAGGATGCCTTCCCGGCGCCCCCCTTGGGAGGTGTTTCGGGCATGTCCAACCAAGAGGAGACCTCGGGGCCACCCCAGGACACGTCATCTGGCCTGGGAACGTCTTGGGGTTCCCTCGGAAGAGCTGACGGAGGTGGCTGGGGAGAGGACTGTCTGGGCTTCTTTGCTGAGGCTGCTGCCCCCGCGACCTGGACCCGGATAAGCGGAGGATGACGAGTACGAGTACGATCCACTGACCCCTGGAATATATTCCTCCACAGTGAGATAGATACATATTCTTCTATCAGTTTTAATAATCACACAGAGGTACAGTATGTCAGGGGATTACAGGATATAGTGGTCTGTGTTGACATGGGTGTTCAGCATATCAAAGACAAATCCTCCACAGGGGAGCACTGGAGTTAAAGAGGAGGCTGCAGGAAGTAAATTAGACTTAAGCCTTTCCTTCTTTATCGTCCTCATAACTCAGTGAAACTCTGTAAAGCCGCCACAAAGTCCCGTCTTTATGCCACCTTTATATATTTGCTCTGAACCAGACAACAGCAGCAGGAAGAAAGAAACTCAGACATCCACCTCACAACACAAAGACGTATCTACAGGTGTTTCCTGTGAGGTGGTAGATGGTGCACAGTATATGTAGTGTGTGTGTGGTCATGGTGTACGTCTGATATTCAGCAGGGATTATAATGTGAGACAGGAACTCTGCTGTGGTCCTCAATGCTTCGGTCTTGTTCAGATCCCAGTGATTCCAGTAAGTCATCAAACTGTAGTGGTGAGTTTATTCTGGGTAATGTTTGCTCTGTGGCTGTTTATTAAACTGTTATTGGTTTGAGGATTACCATCAGCGCTGTGGGGCTTTCTCTCTCCTCCCTCTGGTTTTCTATTCGCTGCCTCACTTGGTTTTTATTGATCTCTTCTTTCATTAAAATCTTTATTTTCTCAGCGAACAGTTTTAGCTGCATTTAGTGGACTGTTTACAGAAAGAAGCAGAGTGGGTTTTATCTGAGGATTCATCATCGAGCTCATATCTGCACGACTGTTTCTTTGAATATAAGAATATTTGCAAAATTCTGGTGAAATTCAATAAAATATGACAGAATGGTACGTGAGGGAGTCTGCTGGTTATGTAATATATAATAAGGTACTGTTGATGACTCATCTTGTTTTGACAGATGCAGATCATTTTATATCAAACAGAGAAGGGCTCTAAATGTCTCTTTTGACGTTTGTATTAATAAGTCAAATTTATTTGTCTTAATAAGTAAAAATATAACGTCTTAACTCTGCCTGCCCGACTGAGAGTTTTCCTAGTGGACCAACAGTCCTCATCAGGGTCCATCAGTGGACTAGTCTCCTGCATGTTTCTGATATGAATGTAATGATGAAATGATATATTTTGGTGGTTTGAGTTGAAGGTGTGAGAAAGAATAGTATCAGTAACATTGTTAACACTGTGCTACATTACAGAGAAATACAAACCGTACTAATGAACCTTCATTAATATAGGCCTATATTTTATCTCCAAGTGCACGTCACACACTGAGCGAGCCGCCTGTTAATGACGCTGTGGGCTAATGGGCATGTAGCTACTTCCATGTTTCACATGATACGTCATGTTTGTAGTCGACCAATGAGGATGAGTTTACATATCACCTTGGGTTCGTCCTTCACCTTCTCAAAATGATCCCACACTTTGGATTTCCTGCCCAACATGTTATTAACTAGCCTGTGGAATAACCGCAGGTACCAGCCCTGGAGATTAACCTGACTCCTGTCTGACTGCTGAGTGTGGACACTTCCTGTGTCTGTCCTTTCAAAGTAAAGTCACACATGGTCCAGTCATATAGGTTTGGATTTATTCTGTTTTATTGTGTGACTAAGTGACCAGTGAAATATTGCTGACTGTTACAGGTACCGGGGTGCAGCACCAGTATACAGTTGTATGAATAACTGAAACAAAAGAAAACAAAGGATGACACGGGAGACGTGGCTTGTCTTTGTTGAATCTTCCTTTATTTACGTCACGTCATTCACTGTACTGTTAACACTGTCCATTTTAATATTCACTCAGCATCATACTGTATATGTCTTGTCTTTCCAGACATATTTCAGTGTTCATAAAACACACATTTTCCGCAAAACACATTATCAAACTAAAAATAACCACCTTTCGTCACAATATCATCTTCATGTCACCTTTCCATGTCTCAGCTCAACACTGGTCATAATTGCACTTTAAATGTACTTTAAAGAGAATACTGTAGAATTTCCTGGACTCACATGTTACACAATAGCATGTAAGTAGACATGAGCTTTTAACCTTTTTTTTTTTTAACTAACTACTATATCAATCCATACATATTAACTTTTTAAAAAAATATATTTCTAATGAATTTGTATACTTTTTACTCAATTACTTTTGACATATGGATTTTCAATATTTCCCATCAGCCAGTTCTCAAACCACTTCCACACAACATGAACCTTTAAACATAATAAAATAAATCAAGGAGTTTATCATGGTATGTATTAAACCAAAAGAAATAGTTGTGCAGCCCACACTAGCCCTCCACATCTAGCTACTTGCTAGCAACGACAGAACATGGCGCCGCCACCACCACTTCCTCGGTGGGCGACAAGTCCGAAAACACTCAAATACTATCTCATGGCTCACAAACAAACCCGTGCCTAATGCAAAATTATCCTCAAACATTTATCCACCAGTTACAGCTACTTTTGTTACGTTTTCACATACCTGAAACAAAAGAAAACAAAGGATGACACGGGAGACGTGGCTTGTCTTTGCTGAATCTTCCTCAGTTATGAGGGAAGACAGCGGGATGCAGGCAAAACACGGGCTCACAGTGCCTCCTACTGGCAGGAACGTGGCAATTATCTATACTGCATCTGGCTTTTCTAATTTGTTACTTGTGGTATAAATAAGCATTTTTTTTTAAACAAAACAAAATGAATTTATAATGTACAATTAATAAGTAAGGCTTGTTTTAAACAACTAATATTAAAACAATATACACAAATGTGAACACACATTAGTGGGCTTTTGTGCGACTAAGTGACCAATGAAATATTGCTGACTAATAAGCTTTCCAGTCAACTAGCGTTTGGTCGACTAGTACTAGGGCGGCAGTCGGCCTAACACGTCAAATGCGTGTTAAGTTGACAGAAAATGACCTGTTAACAAGTCCATTTCTGACGTCTTAAGTTTTTTAATGCATTAAAGGTTATGTGCCATAGGCTGGCGTCAACATACCCAGCCCTTTTTGATGTAGCGAGTGTGTTGGACTCTACTTTGCCTACGTTGTGGTTATGTGACCTCGCGTCAGTCGGTACATTTTGGCTAAGTGGCTATCTGCGCAGCCTCAGTTTAGTATCCTCTGGAAGCTTTTTTAGCCACTGTGGCCGTAACGTACCACACGATTAGAGAAAAAACATGTTGAACAAACCACCTGTTACACTTCAGACGGTACGATGTGATCATACCTGTGTTGTCAATGACAGCCGTCTCAAAGCATTTGTTGTTTCCTTTTTAACCAAGTGTGTACGTGATTAGCTTTCCGTTAGCATATTGTTAAATTTAACAGAGCCTGAGCTAGCTTGCATCTACTCCTAAAAGATGATTTGTGATTTCTTACGACTCATAAACAGACAGTGACACATGAAGCAAACATTTAACATAATTCTGTATTAATTTTAGCTCCATTTAAAGTAAATAAACGTGATGTTTACCAGCTAACGCTCTGCTCCTCTGCCTTCATGACACAGTTTTCAAATTTTTATCACTGCTAACTTATTAAATCAGAGTTCTACCAAGTGAAACATGACGCCAAATATAGCCGCAGACCTCAGTTATATCAGTAACATAAAATAAAACAAATAACTTCAGGCATAAACGTTATGCAATATTAAAGAATTACAGAAAATCAGTAATAGACTCAGAATAGATGATTAAACACGGTGACCACTGCTTTCTAATTTAATTTAATTCTGCCACTTAGTGGACACTTATGTGAATACAGTGAATACCAAATAGTATTTCATCAGTTTCCCCTCCGAAACTGGTGAAATGGTTGCACCCAATATTAAATGCTGAAATGTAGGAATGAAATGACTGAAGTGTACATGTTAACATGGCACTTTCTGTCGTCTTACTGCACATTTGACACGTTAAGACGTTATATTTTTACCTGTTAAAATGAACAAACTTGACGTATTAATACAAATGTCAAAATACACATTTAGATCTCTTCTCTGTTCCGTAGTTTTAAACCTGCTGCTGATCTAAAACGGCTGCATATATGAGAAAATACTGTATTTATTATATCTACTGCCACAGAAACTCTTTTTGTTCTCAGCCACGTTTTTATTATTTCAACAAAATAAAAGATTTACTGGTTCACCGCCTCGAGGCATCACTCGGTGTGAGAGCACCTAAAATCTACATATTTCATCAACATTTCTGAGAATACCTCCGAACAGACTGCTCGCGTAATAAAACTTTAAATTTAACCCCTACATGCGTTCGTGAACTGGAACTTTTTTCTCCATAAAGTTATAAAGAATAGAGTCATTATCCTACAATATCTGCAGTTACCTGGGTTCTTTATCTGCCTGTTTTTGGGGGGAATTTTTCTTTAACTCCTTAAAAATGGAGGGTGGTATTTGTGATAGTGGAATATATTTATTAATATATTTCTTAATAAAATTAACTTGACTGTAGGCGAGTTTGGGGCAAAGACACAGGTCCTGCTGAGTTTACTACAGCTTTAACGACCACTTCTGACTGGTACAAAGTTTCTGATCACCTTCCAAAATAAATGATGAAATACATGACACGACAAAGAAAGGAGAAAAACTGGGCTGTTAATGTTGTGATGATTTTCTGTTGCACCCACAGCCAACATCACGTGGCCCCTCACAACATCCCTCCTACTCTGTGTCACTGAGGCTTCGATGGTTTACGCGCCTCGTTTGACAGGGTTTTAACACGCTGCATCACTGCCTGCTTTTATGAATCCAAATTTAATGTATTCAGGGTCAGATTCCCTCACCACATGTTTCAAAGCTTTTACTGGCACATTGTTGTCTCGCACATCACTTTTCTGTTTCCAAAATTGATCCATTTTGTGCCACAGCATCTGAGGCAACGTTAACAGCAGCAACACATCTGTCTCCACCTGATGATGTGTCCTGAGAGGACATCGTCACTGGTCTTTGAAATTATGCATTTGAATTTGATTTGAGTGAGAATGACTATACTACAATAGGGAGTTGTCTTCAGGCAGGCTTAAGGGCTTTGCTAACACAGACAGCACTGAAATAACCAGAGGATTTATTGCATGTACGTAGAATGATATTTCAAATGAGGATATTATTCCAAAGTCATCAAATACCGACGTGTTTATGGAGGTATTTTTGTGTCTTTTTGTTGCAGTCATTGTTTTAAGAGCATATTTATTGAACTGTAATCAAAAATTAAGTTTGTAAAAACATGTGATCATTTTGCTTATAAATCAGTCCTCTCTGCTTGTGAGTTAAAGTTTTGCTTGCAAGTTGAACTGCACTTAATGGACGGCTGATGGATGAGAGAAGACGTGGCTCCATACAGAGCGGGCTCCACCCACGATTCCCTCTCTCCCACTGGAAACGCTCGACAGTCAGCATCACTGCTGCACCATGAGGCATCGACGGCACTGACCGTTACACTGTCGAATAGTTCTGCCCCGGCTAAACAGGGCACCAGTTCAAATAAAAGATTCTTGCTATTATTAGGCCGAGTCCACACGGACCCGTGTACTTCTGAAACCGTGTATTATTCTATGTGATTTCCAAAAAAGAGGACACTCGGCCCGGCCACGACATAGCCTACTTAAATGATACTCGCAGTTTACTCAAAGATGCCTTATCATTTTAATATATTTAAAATTTATATGTATGGATAGAAAATTCAGTTATATTACAAAATAATATCTCTCAAAGACAGAAATTCAGATAGGCCCCAATAGATAGGGGACACATACACACACTAGAGTGTGGCGATCCGAGCCTGACGGTACCCGACAGGTCGGCCGGATTTGGTCCAAAATGTAGCTATAAATTGTATTCGGGCTCGGGTCGGATTCGGTCAGCTTTCAGTGAAAATGTAGTGTAAAATAAATAAAATCCTATTGTCTGTCCTGTTTATTGCTTGGACACTGTTATTTACGTGACAACACCTGAACATAACACACACACACACACACACACACATTGGCTGTTTGTTTCTACCTCTCCCCTCTCTGGAAGTGTCGGACCTCCAGCCGCCCGCCTCCGCCTTGATTAAACACTGAAAATAAAATAAAAGAGGGAGACAGGTTTTTCCTATTTTATCTTATTTTGTTTTATTTCTCTCTCTCCTCTCGCTGGAAGCGTCGGACCTCCCGCCTCCCGCTCCCGTCTCAAACATGGAGGTCTTCCTCTCCGCACACACACACGGAAAACCGGACATTATCATCAGTTTATAAAAAAAACCCGGACGCCCCGGACAGGATGTGAAAGTGTACATGTCCGGGCAAAAGAGGACGTTTGGTCAGCCTACTATGGCAACAAGTGACAGCTGACGTTAGCGTCAGTTAGCTTAGCTTAGCTTAATCATCCGACAGACAATAACCCATAAAATTATAATTCAACATATTTTAACAAAATCAACAGCAGCTACCAGCAGTTACAGTCCTTACAACCTGAGCTAATGTGTTGTCACAGGTTAGATCGTCAAGATTAAAGTAATAACAGCTTAAATCCCTGAGGAACTACGCTAGCATTAGTGACGGTTGCATCCACTCGTATGCAGTCACCTTACATTACAGTTCCCTCAAACAATATCACAAAGCAATATTAATACTTTTGCTCTCAGTTTTTTTTTTTGATTGCAAAACCTTCTCTGTTTGATTGAATAATAAAGAAACAAATGTAGCTCCATACGCTTTGTTTGTGATTTTGGTGACAGACACATGAGGCACCTTTCGCAGTGTATCGTTTATGCTGACAGGTGGCGCTCACAACGCCGTCGGACAGCGTCAGTTTGAAACTCTGCTGGTACCAACATAATATAAGGAGCTGGAAAGTCTGCACAAAGTGGCATAACAACTGAACATAATAAAACAGTCTGTAGAAACCTCCTGAACAATGAACACTTGACGATTACTAACTAGAAGTTTCAGCTGGTTGCAGTCTGCAGTCTTCACCACTAGATGGCACTAAATCCTCCAAAATCTTACACGCTGGTCCTTTAAGCCAAAACATGATCTTTTCCTCACCAAGTGATTTTTGTGCCCGAAGAGAACCACACGTTAATCAAAGCGTGGTTAAAACATAAAGTTTCAACGCATCCACTAAATAATAATGTACAAATTAAACTGTGGTTTGCAGAAACCTGGAGAGCCGACATTCACTCACTGGGTTTTCCATGCATCATAGTTTCATCAGGTTGCTTTAGAAAAAACAATGAGGAAGATTTATGGCTTGTAAATTTTTTTTTTGTTAAATTACTCATTTGTTCTTGTGGTCACGACTCATTAATCTTCATCATATGATAATTTTAAGCCTTTGGTATGATAATGAGTTTAAGCTCTCTCGTGCTGCTCCTTTTGTTACTCACAGATGTATATTTGAACACAGAGCCATCAGAGAGCTCAGACTGTCCTGAGGTCAGCTGTCAGACAGTTAAAATGGTAATGTATGCACTGTGACATTTCCTGCTGTCACTGTCGCAGGTCGCCTCCCTGCAGACCGTCGAGCGCTCCATCAGTCAGATCTTCAGATAACATGAACCCCCAGAACACCCCCACCATCTGATATCAGAACCACTGGGGACACTGAGCGATCCAAAGCTGAAGAAGCCAGCGCGGAAATTTGGGCAAAAATATTCACAGTAACAGTCAGTGAAGTCCTGCAGTGTCTGAATGTCGATGATGTGGAGGTCACAGAGACGTGAAGCTGTCGGAGTTCATACAACAGTAAATATGTGAATGAGGTTTGATATCAGCTGTTTCTGATGTGATTTTTACAGATGTTATTTTGAGTGTGTGTGTGTGTGTGTGTGTGTGTGTGAACTGGTCAGACCTGGTTTCCGTTGGCCCACTTTATGTATTTTTAGCTGTTTGCTTGGTGCTGGAGAGAAACAGACGAAGCTTCTTCTCTTCCTTCTTCTCCTTCTCTCCTCAGTCATGGTGCGTTTTTATTTTCCTCTCGTCCCACTTTCATCTTCACTTGTCTTTATTCTTTATTCTTCACTTCACCGTCAGCGGCTTCAGATCTGTTGTTTGTCTTCACATCGGCCTGGATGTGACGTGATGAAGTGACGGGAGGTCAAAGTTCACTCGGGCTGATGACACGTTTCTCTCCTGTTGGAGTCACGTGATTCGTCCTTCGTCTCATGTTGACAAACAGATCTGGATTAAGAAGATGCTTCTGAGTCTGTCAGCTCGTCTCAGATCTGATTTCAGGACTCATCAGTGACTCTGATTTTCAGACTTTATTGGATCAAACGTCCGTCAGTCTGTGAAGTTTTAGAAGCTGACAGCCAATTACAGAGAGGAGACGTGCAGCACTGACATCCTGTGCTCTGTGTGTCTGTATAAATAAATCTCTGTACAGTTAAATATAAAGATTCAACTGCTGGCTGATTTATTGGTGCTGCTTTGAAGTGACTTCACCTATTCTGCAGAGTTAAACTCATCATATTCAGATATTTGTTCACAGTCTCAGAAGTCTTTAGTTACTATAAAGACTTTGGATCAACGAAGCCTAACAGCCTCCACAGTCTGATGTGTCGGCTAATTTATATTTATAAATCATTTGTATTTATATATCATTTTCATGCCTCTACATCGGTGACAGCTGTGGCTGGAGGCATTATGTGCTCTGGTTGTCCGTCTCATTCTCATAAACACGATATCTCAGGAACAACTTGAAGGAATTTCCTCATATTTGGCACAGACTGACACTTTGACTCAGCGATATCTGATTAGACTTTGCTGGTCAAAGGTCACTGTGACCTCACAAATATGTTTTTGGCCCACCCCAGCCACCAGAGGAAAATGCTGACATTGAACATTTCTACAAACCACGGACATCATTTTTGTGTTTCTAAAGTGACGTAGTATCTGAGCTGACTTTGTCACCAGGAGGTGGAGAGGATGGTGGATGGTGTGTCACCTTAGTGAGATGCCTGCCGAGCTGCAGACCAGTGTTCAAGACCAACAAACAATAAAACCATTTTTATTTTTGTTCCAGCGTTTTTTTAGTCCCAAAATGTTGGTGTATTTTAGCAACACATTGCTGTTCTTCCACTGGTAATTGTGTTTTTTTTAGAGAGAAATTGCTGCGTTTTCAGCAATAATATAATAAGTATGTTTTCTTTGGTGTTTAATCACCTTAAATAAGAAACTATATATATATATATATATATATACACCTTAGAATGAGCTGCTTATATCTACATAGGAAGTGGGTTCTTGTCTGCAGAGATCACCATGTTGCACCGCCATGTTTCTACAGTATCCCAGAGTGGACAAACCAAACACTGGCTCTAGATAGGGACACTTGTATTTTTGCATAGACCACCGTAGTTAGGGGCCGTGCTGCATCGAGTACGTTGGCCAAACCAGCCTGTTGTCATTCCAAGGTCGTCACATACCAGCGTCAGGACACCACCGCCACAAGCCACTTCTTGCAGTGTTACGATACACAGCAATGACGTGAAGAAATTTCTTCAAATTTAGCTAAGGCTGTGCAATTAATCGTCTGGTGATCGCGATTACGATTTTGAGGTCAAACGATTTCAAAATTAATGAAATCGAGGGTAAACGATTTTGGTCACAGACGCCTGGAGATGTTATTTTGTCTTCTACGGAAGCTGCGCATGTGCAATACCTTCCCTCCTCTCCCCTCCTCTCCTCTCCTCTCCTCTCCTCTCCCCTCCTCCTCTCCTCTCCTCTCCTCTCCTCTATTCACTTCACGAGCCAGTCAAGTAGGTGAACTACGAATAATGCGAGTGGCAGGTGATCACGGAAGATTTCAAAAACAGCGTGCGGAAAACGGCAGAGGGAGAGCGAGAAAGGTTGGTCTGTGTGTGTGTGTGTGTGTGTGTGTATGTGTATGTGTGTGTGTGTGTGCGCACGCATCAGGGCCAAACTCTGCCGTGTGCGATACAGAGAGCAGAGGAGAATTGTAAACATGCGACCATGTAGACACAGAAATGACATGCTGTCATGTAAATAAGTCATCACGTGCGCCACATAGTCATTTGCATGATTGTGATTTCAATTTTGACCAAAATAATCATGATTATGATTTTTTCCATAATCAAGCAGCCCTAAATTTTGCACAAACCAACACATTTGGACTCAGAGGTGACCTGATTAGATTTTGGTGGTCAAAGGTCACTGTGACCTCTGAAACACGTCTTTCGCCCACCCCAGTCACCAGAGGAAAATGTTGGCATTGTACATTTCTGCAAATCAGATACTTTATACATTACACATCATGTTTGTGTTTCTAAATTGTTGTTGACGTTGAGCTGACTTTGTCACCTGGAGGTGGAGGGGATGGTGGATGTCTCCTTGGTGAGACATCTCAGAAGCTGCAGACCAACCAACAACAAAACCAAAAGTTTTTTAGCGAGTCATTGCTGTGTTTCCAGCAGCTTTATAGTCATCAAATGTGGGTGTTTAGCAACCTGTTGCCGTTTTCCCGGCGGGGATAGTGCCACGAAAAAGGATTGTTTTGGCAGCTTTTCCAACGGGGACTGTTTGACTGCCTCAGACCAGGGGCCAGATGCATAAATGATGTGCACGCACCCACACATAAACTGGTGTTTATAAAGGAAGAACATGCTCTAACAATGTGCACAGCTCACACATGTTTCAGACCAGGCGTACACACGGTGTTAGCTGAAATATTTGCAGGTGATATTAAATATAAATTAAGAGATGGATTTAACATTGTCACTGACTGTGTTATTTTTTTGCTGCAGTTTTCTGAAAAATATCAAAGGCACATCTATAAAAGTAACTTTAAATGATTTATGAGTGATCATGTGACTTTATTCTCTTTGTTTCCACATGAGCTTTATAAATGAATCACTGATCATCCGTCTGATGTTTGATAATCATAATAATTGAACTGCAACGATGGCTTTCAGAAACGTGATGAATAAGTGGTAAGGACGCTACAGATATCCACGGCCGTGTGTAATGACGGCTGCTCCGGCACCGTTGGAGAACTTTGTCAATGCGTTGTTGAAACTGATCTTCTTCTCTGGGACTCAAGTGTCAATATGCAAACTCATGTTTAAGGGTGTTTCTGCATCTATTTGTGGCAAACTGTGGGTGTGGAAATGAGGCTCGGATTCCAAAAATCAGCTTTGAGAGGAAAAGAAATCCATCCAGCAGATTTGTTAGAGCTCAAAGACTCACATTCACAAGACTTTTGTTTACTTGAACAAAAGAAGAAGGACACAGGAGGACTTTAATCTAGATTTCTGTCACTCCCAAAATAAGTTGAAGACAAAAGAAATAACATTTGTGTCTTTGTTTGGACGTCATGTTTTTTTTCTGACTATGAAACAAGTCAAAGAATCAGACCTGAGAACAGCTCTGTCCTTTTGTCTCCAGCTGTCTCCACGTGAAGGCTGACCTTCAGAAGGTGTTTCAAAATCCTTTTAAAGCTGTCTCTCCTCCTCCTCTTCCTCCTCCTGTCCCCACTGTCCTCTCACTTATAGTCTTGTCTCACAACCATACATTACACTCAAACATACATTTTTGATCTAACATCGACATGAAAGTGAAACTCTGATGAAGGTCATGAATATTTCACATCAGAACATTTGTATTAAATATCTGTGAGAGCGTCCGTGAATTTTCTCGTCATTAAAGATCTAATTAATATCCGACTTTAGCTGCGAGTCTTCACACCTCACTGCAGAGCTTCACACAGCCCCCACAATCCTCCGCTCTCACTCACACATATAAACACATGAATGTGCATTTAGGACATTATTATATCTGCTGTTGAAGCTTCTTTAGAGAAGTTGTGAAACAGAGACAAAAAGAGACGCAGTGAGAAGAACAGGGCGGAAACAATAAAAGTCACACTGTGTTTCTGTAACTCATCTGTCTGCTACAGGCAGCTCACTGCAGGGCTGGAATGTAACTAAGCACATTTACTCGAGTTCTGCACTTAAGTACTGAGGTACTTGAGCACTGGCACACATTCGAGCAGTAACTCAAACTCCATTCAAATGAGCACAGGAGTCAGGACACAGCGCCCGAGCTCCTGATGCTTTACAGGCGTCACCCTCATATATATATGAATATGAGTGAAACTGGAGAACGTAAACAAAAAAAATACGGGGCAGTCTCTAGCTCAGCGAGTAGATGTCAGCCCCATGTTAATTCCTTTGCAGCAGTCCAGGTTAGATTCCCACCTGTAGCTCTTTTCTGCGTGTCATCCCCAAAATTATAGCTGCTGCACAGCATTGGGTTGAGGCCGGGTACTTTGAGGAGCAAGAAGAAGAGGAGGTCTGGCCTGATCTAGCTTAAAGAAACTGCAATATATTTCTAAGACACACAACAGTAAAACGACCAGGCCATGGGAACTGCAAAGAATCGATAAGTTATACGTATGGAAATGTGTTAAAAAAAGGGAGAGAGAAGAAGACAGGGAGTTTAAGGAAGAAGAAGAGGAAGACAAATGTTCCATCAGTAGAACCTTCTGGACCAGTAATATTAAACCTGAAAATATGTCTCTGACCCACACAGCACAAGAAGACATCAAGATACTACGAAGGACTTGAACTGACAACCTCTGACTCCAAAGGCTAACTGTGATCCAGTAGAGCTTCCTGTGCTGGGATACCAAACTGTGTGTAAAGCCTGATAGCTAAGCTACCGATAGAGAAGTGGTCAGAAAGGGAGGAGGAAGAATGAAAAGAAAAGAAGAAGCAGCCAAATCAATGAAGATCCTTCAGCAGAACTTTCCAGGCCAAAAACATCATTATACCTTGAAATAAATCATGTGTTTCTATCCCGCACAGCACCACTCCAACCCAGTCTCACTACAAAGTCGCCAATATCTGGCGCCTGGTCAGGGACTTTCAGCGTCAGACCCGACGAAATAAGCTGTCCTTTCCAACCTGATCTCAGCAGCCTGCGGTGTTATTGTTTCACAAAGTTTTGAACTTTAATCAGTCGCTGTAGCGCCACCATCAGGACTACTGGCCCCCAATTTCCATTGAAGAACTTTAGCATGGGACTGGACCTGTGTGCCAAGTTTGCTTTATTTTCATGCTCGGGGAAGTTAACGTTCCTCGGAAGGAGAAGGAGAATATTGGCAAATACGAGAGGGACTGTCAGCAGAGCCGCCCGGCTCCTAAATATCATCAGCAAAATGCATAATGACATCATATGCTGCAGTATGAACGCCACAGCTGCTCTGTATCTGTAGCGTAATGCTTCACATGTACAGTACAGCAGCTACTGGATACACTGATGCTAGAGCAGAAAAAAACAGAAACTGTTAACAAACTTAAAGTCTTCTCTAACGTCTCTAAAGTCTGACATCAAATGTTTATCGTCAAAAAGGACAATTAACATCAACATACATGTATCGACATATTGTGGATACCTCTAACAGGCTGTGTTATGATTCAGGGACAGTATTCATGGCGTGTGGTTGAACTAATAATTTGCTAATGTACAGAAGCTTTATGAAATAAACTTAAAAAAAAAAAAACTTGTTCTATGATAAACTAATACTTACAGACGCTGCTTTCAGAGGCAAAAACTGGGATTGCAGGAGATGGTTATTGAGACCATTCAGCAGAAATGTAGCTGCACACTGAAACTAAAATGGCCGACTTCCTGTTCTGGGTCAGAGTGCATGTCAAACTAAAAAAACAAACCCTGACCCTGGAGGCCGAACAATCCGACAGCTTTACTTATTTTACTAATTCAGATTTTTACGCACAAAACACATGAAAAACGTCGACATACGTTTTTGCAAACTACGAGTAAGTTACATTTGCATGTTATCATGTTGCGTTACATTGAATCTTTAAGTGTTAGCAGAGCTGTGATTTATGTGTGGTTAGATTTAGGCACAAAAACCTCTATAGGGATAAAGAAAAGAACATGTTTAGCTTATAAGATGCAGCTTTGGGAGCACGATCCCTGTCAGAAACACAGCAATGTCTCTGTGAAAAACTGTCATGTAACAGTTGGTGAAGGACCCAGATGCAGAGCAGCAGGCAGGTTGAAGGTTTAACCAAAAGGAGAGCTTTAATGCTGATAAAAAACATCCAGACAGGCAGGTAATTAAAGGTCTGAGAGAAAAGAAGAACCAAAACTAAACTGAAAAACAACCAGGATAACACGAGGAACACAGGGATGAACTCAGGGAAGAATTCCAAAACAAAACACACAAGACCAGCGGCAGGAAACAGAGTAGGAAATGACACGATGAACACAGATGAAGAAACACACAGGTATATACACAGGAGACTAATCACAAGAACGACACACAGCTGGAGGAGGACGATGAGGATTGGCTGACAACAAGGGTGTGGAGGGGACACTAGGGTGGAGCAACAACAGGTGTGAAGGGACGACTCTGGGAACAGGGAAGGACTAACGAGACAGGTGTGACAGAAAACAGGCGGGAAAACACATGAAGACAGGAAGTAAAACCAGACATGACACACGAGGAGAGAATCTACAAAATGAAACAGGAAACAGATTAAACATGAATGACACCCACATTTGGTGCTTAATAAGCTGCTGGAAACACCGCGATGAGTCGCTAAGTCACAGCCCGTTGTGTTGTTTGTTGGTCTGAGATGCCTCGCCGGGGTGACACGCCGTCCACCATCTCCTCCGCCTGCTGATGACAAAGTCAGCTCATAAGAAATGTTGATATGATACGTATGAAACATACAAACGTATCTGTGGCTGAAGAAACGCACAATGCCAATATTTTCTTCTGGTGACTGGGCTGATCTTTTAAGGTTTTTTTCTGGTACTAAACAGGAAGTACATGAGTGTGTCATGTTGAGAAAATGCCAGATTTCAGTCCTGCTCAGCAGCGTAAAGAGGATGTTGGTGTGTGGTATTGATGACAGTCTGCAGGTCTGTCAGCAGCTTCAGTTTCTTCAGTCAAACAGTTTGTTTTTATGTGTTAAACGAGCTGTTTCCTCCTGAGTCCTGTTGCTGTCGCTCTGTTGTTGTTATTGTTGGTAAAGTGAAGCAGAGACAGCAGGAAGCTGCTCGTCGCCGTCGCCTCTCCCTTCAGACTCGTTAAAAAGTGAAGTTCACACTGAGGTGGACTCTGAGAGCCTGAGAGCTGCAGGTTTCTCTGCACAGCACACAATGAGCTGCTGAGTCTGAGCTGCTCTGCTGATGATCAGGTGAAACATAAAGGATCCTCCGGAGGAAATAATGATACACCTGCTGAAGGCTGGGAGTCACACAGAGGCACAGAGAGAGATAAACACACAGGACGGAGACTACAGGGATCACTCAACATGTTTGTACCTCATCAGCTCTCAGTTTAAAGTCTGGACCTGAAGATACAGAAACATCTGCTGCTGCGTCTCTGTGGTTTTCAAATCATGTCAAAACCCTGATTTATACTTCATTTATGTCTGGACACTTGCCTCTGTCATTTTTTATTTCTCATTCCTTAAATGTTGGCAAAGTTCAACATTCAGCTCACAAATTAAAAATGTGTGATTAAACGAAAACACACTCCCCAGCCATCTTCCTCCAAAGCCTTTGATACATGACTGTAGAGACGTGTTTCCCTTTGTGTGTTTCGCACTGGCTAGCTCATCACCACTCCACACTGCGTATCAGGACGGCGTCATTGTTAAAATTAAGCCCAGCGTCCACTGTCTGTTTCCACTGTCTTATTTCTGCAGAAAGACTTGGTCATTAACATCTGAACACATTTCCCTGATCAGTATTCACAGACATGGCAGGAACTTAAGGTGTAATATATTCCTTTATGTAAACTTGGTCTCAACACTTTGATGAAACTTTAAATGAAGCTCGAGTCACTCTGCAGGGAGAGGTTCAGGACTTGGGTTTAAATTTAGATTTTCAAAAACACCGTCAATGTACAAAGTTCACCTGGAATGATTCAGAAAAATCTTCATGCATTAATAATGATGTGTTCAAAACTCCTGTTGTCGGGTCAGTTATGGATCTCAGTATATGATATATATATAAACTAAAAGGCTCACAGGCAGCAGATAAAACCCGCCGCAGGATTCCTGCTTTCAGCTGCCAGACTTCTTCTTGTGCTTCCTCTCTGAGCCGACACACTCCAACAGACGTCTTCACACAAACACAGAAAGTCTAACAACCGAGTGAATATCGAGGAAGACGTCCAGCAGGGTCAGCGGGAGGATTAGCAGGACGTCAGGTCTCCATGTTGGACGTCTTTTCAGCCGATTCAGACAAACTTTAGCAATCCAATTAAAAGCACTTTAATGAAACGCTGTGGAGGAGCTCCAGCCTGAACGCCATCTGTCTGTTAACAGCAGTGACGGAGGAAGTATTCATTCCTGTTACTGCAGTAAAAGTACGAATACCACACTTTGAAAATACAACACTACAGTAAAAATCCTGCGTTCAAAACCTCAGTAAAGCTTTGTATGTTGCAGTGAACTGTTGGATTTTCTCCAGCATCCTCCCACAGCCCAAAGACATGCAGGCTGGATTAACTGGTGGCTCTAAATTGCCTGTAGGAGACGTGCAATACTTCACAACTGTGCAATGATTCATCAGTTACTCTGCTTTATACTTATTTATTGTGTCTGCTTGTCTGTTACTTTCTGTATGTTTCCACTGGAGATACTTAATCTTGTTGTGCTGCTGTGTGACGACAGTAAAGGCATCGATTCATTGACTGAATGTGAGTGAATGGTTGTCTGTCAGTGTGAACTCAAATCTGAATCCTTCATCGTCTTGTGTCGTCCTGTGTCTCCTGCAGGTGGACCGGACGGAGGTGATTCGCAGCTGTGTGAACCCCACCTACTCCAAGGTCTTCACATTGGACTTTTATTTTGAAGAGGTGCAGCGTCTGCGTCTCGAGCTCTACGACATCAACAGCAGCCACAACGGCCTGAAGGAGGCCGACTTCCTGGGCTCAGTGGAGTGCACGCTGGGACAGGTGAGTCACCTGGACGCAGGTTCTTTTTTGCTGAGGATGGCAAAGGCATGACCGGCTCCTGTCTTCCTTACTCTGCCTCTGATTGGCTCACCCTCACATCCTTACCCTAATCCTAGCCAATCTCACTGCTCATGCCTAAATCTAACCAAGCCAACCAACCAAGGCAACAATTGTGCGAGCCAATCAGAGGCAGAGTCTTGACTTTGCAATCTGAGGAAACTATATACGGCCACCTAGACACACCTTTACTAACCTCAGCACCTGTTGAAGGCCGACACGTTCTCGTGTCAAATACGGCAGCTTGGTCAGCGGCCCCATGCTTCAAACTATGATGCTCAAGGTGTCTCTGGCATCAGTTTTGGACGCTCAGGTACAGCAGGTTAACTATATAAGTTATAAAAAAAATAAAAATAACAGGACATGAACAGCGGTGTCCTGGGGGAAAGTCCTGTGTTTGTTTGACCCGTCCACTGCCCCTCTTTTCTGCCCTACGCCGACTATCTTGCTCTTTACATCAGTTAGCTGAAAGCCTGGTGCGTCTCATACAGACTCTAAAGTGTGCTTTGTGCACATAGACGGATTGAGACAATGGGCCCCCGAGCACAGATATGCCAAGGGCCCCACCACCTCTTCTGCATGGGCAAAAGACACACAGACTTTGCTGTGGTTGTTGTGTGTCTCTGTGGTCATTTTGTACCTCCTGGTGATTGCTGTTGTTACTGATGATAGTCAAGGACTGAAAAGTTTGCTGCTGTTTTTACTCACTCTTTATTATTTTTTGCACTTTTAGCACCGATGTGTTAAAGCCTCTGGAAACCCAAATCCACAATAGCCTTCTAACTATGTAATTTAGGGTCTTATGTACATAATATTAAACATGTAAAACAATTAGAAATCAGTTTCCATCCAAATTCGAAATATCTGTCCTTTAAGTTTTTGTACGTTTTTGAAATTGGGTTTGATTTGGCCGTGGTTATCTCTGAGATTTATTACGCAATAAATTCCAAACCAATCATAAATCATCCGTCAGTTGTCTCATCCCGCCCCCCAGTGGCAGCGCAACAAAACCTTTCTGCCCCAGCTAAATCTGCCTCTTTGAGTCTAAGCCAACAAACAGCTTTCTAGTCTGATGTAAACTGGCTGAACCGCTCGGCTGCGACCCAGCGGAGGCTCTGCCTCTGGCGGGCTCCCAGCAGCACTCAAATCAGGTTGACTGGCTCCAGAGCCCGGATAATCCGAGCCTTTGCAGTTCGTGGAGCTGCAGGAAGAGGCAGCTTGTGAGCGGCCGGTGTCGGCTCGCAGGGAGGGGACCTAATGTGCACCCTTCCTCACCCCAACCCCAAGCAGTTAGCTTTGCTACGCATAAACATATCCCCCATCGCGGAGGTGATGCTGCGGGAAACAACACAATTTTAGCCGGAGGGGAACATTATTCGAGGCGGGCAAATACTTCTACACAACGCCAGAAAGACGGCCGGCCGGCACTGGTCTCTCCCACTTTGAGGGTCGGTGTGTGTGTGTCAGAGTAAAGACATATTTAATCTATTAAAACTGGATGTGTTTGAATGAAAAAGGTCATTATCAGAAAAACGGAGCAGATTTATGTTTCCAATGAAAACGTATCTCAGTGAAGAAAAGCAAAGCACTAGCCTCCCGTTGTCATTCATCTCAGCTAACATTGCATGTAAAAGTTATGCTAACTATTCTACGAAGTAACATTAATATGAATCACAAAACATTTTGAAACTTACCATTCAGTGACCACCTGAAAGGAATCATTTTCAGCTTCTGCTTCGTCCTCTGAATCATCAGAGGCCTCAAACATGTACAGCTGGATTAAAAAAACGAGGGAGCTGTCAATCAGAGCGTTATCTGCCACGCGGTTTTCTAATAGTTATGAATGGTTATTTTCACTCAGACTTTTGTGGATGAGACACTCGACTTTGATGTAATATATGATGCATTTTTACTATTTCAAGCTGTGTTTCCAAAGGCTTTAAATAAATAGACCTGTTGACCATTTTGTGGCTTTCTAGCCCAGCTACATTGGTGTGTAGGTATCTCCTCTGCTGCCCTTTTGTTGTTTGTCTATAGTGTGGACGCACCCGAGACAAACTTTTTTGTTGCCCAAAGTAGGCACAGTTTCATAGCAGCCGTAAGAGTTTGCAGTTTGTCTCTTTGCGGTCATTTTGTGGCACTTTTAAGTTGTCTCTTTGTCTCCTTGTGGTTGTTTTGTGCCTTGTCCTGGTTAATATGTGCCAATTTGAGTGACATTTTGCAGCCCAAGGGCCCCTGACACTTTGGGCCTGTGCCCTGTAGGCCCTGAAGGCCCATTCAGTCAGCCTGTTCTCATTCTAAAATCGTCAAAAACTGCCGCTTTGTTAGTGATTTTAATGGTGTTGTAGCATAAACATTTGAGGATCTTTTAATCACAAGAGAAAGCTAAAGAATCGGAGCATCATGGCAATATAGTGTTGACAAACAGACAGTATCAGTTCACAAATAGGTGGCACTCCTACAGGCTTTCCCATACACACACATCCAAGGTGCTTCCCGTCACTTAAGCTGCTGTTTCCTGTTATTTAGGCAACCAGTTCTTTTTGGTCCAACAAACCTCAGACTTTTATGTGTTCACTTTCTGTATGAATGTAGAGCCAAACTGTGATGTTGTTTTCTGAACCTAGCCACGTGCTTGTTGATGTCCCGGCATTGGTTGTGGTGTCCTGGAATCTCAACAGCAGACCCAGGAGGATACCTAGCGTGAAAGGGGTGATATGTGACGACATGGGATGAGAATGCGTTGGTTCAGTAATCCATTGTGCTTGTGTGTCAGAATTTGACGCAGACAGCCACTGACTGAGCAGCTGGGAGTGAAAACAGGCTGTAAAGGCTCCATCATGCATCTTACCATGCAGCTGTCACTCAGAAGTGTAATGATATATAATATATATATATATAATTTTAAGTATAATGTTGATGTTGCTCGTGACAGGAGTTGAATCAACCAATCAGCTCGCTTAATACTCGGGTTTACATGACAAGCTTAGATTCAGGAGGACCCATGAATGTGTAAATGATGGCAGAGAAGGCGTCCCATTCAGTCCTCTAAAAGTTGCTGATAAAGCCTCAGCAGGCTTCTTCTTCACGCTTCTCTTGAGCTGCTTGGCTGACTTCCTGTTGGCTCCCTCACACACGAAGGGGATGAAATCATTAAACCATACAGCTCTGTCAGACTTTCCACATGTAATTGGGCTGAGTGGATCAAATTCTGAAATCAAAGGGTCGTTTCACAGTGTATGTTTGAAATGTTTACATCGTTCTTTGGGGGAACATGATTCAAATCCTCAAGTGGTGTGTTTTCAGCCTCTGTGTCCTCTGAACATTGAAGCTGTGCTGATCACTTTATAAAACATCCATCGGGTTGTAGATTGACGTCCTTCCAGGCAGCTACTGGTTCCACTTCAGTCTAATGGTCAACTGACCCTCTAAAGCAAAAGGATCCCCTCACCCTGTCAACAGACACTAACATGAACATTCAGTTTCGTCAAATCAACACTTTCTAAACAATAACGGCGGCATAACAAAACGATGGCAGTCATTTATCGTCGCTATTGTATGGCGGCTGATCTCGCCCTCTGCTCTGGCGGTAAGAAACACCCACACCTCACTGTCTCCCCTCTTTACTGACATTTTCAGCTGTTTTTCTTCTTTGAGTTAGCCGCTAACTGCTGCTAGCTGCTTTGTAAATCTCCCAGTGGTGGTTTGCAAATATAACCCGTCATTAAAACCTGACACTCGTCCCGTCCTGCCACCTCGAAGGCATGACAATGCTGTCTCCTGACTCTGTGATTGTACCTTTAATGCTGAACAGCAGCATAATGGTGCAACATTTCTGCCTCGAACAGGCGGTGTTAAAGGGACTTTTGTTACTGCTCATGTGCAGTCAGTAAGATAAGAAATGTTTCTGGTGGAACAAATATGTGACAAAGCGATTCAGAGGAAAGTTTGCTGAGCCAGGAGCAGAACCAAAAAGATTTTTAACCTTATAACAAAGTGTAAAGCTTAACAGCGTGAAAGAACAAGATGACAGGGTGGTTATTTCCAAATAATCCCTCTCATGGGATTTTGGATGCAAATTGAAAACTTGAATGGAAACAAAAAGTGTTATAAAACAGTCAAATCCAGATGATCGGACCGCTGCCCTTCTTTGTGAGTTATTAAAAGCAGAACCAGATTTTTAAGAGCCAAAAAGTTTCACCAGACCGTCTTGCTGAGGGGTCACACAAATATGAATTATATACCAAACATACAAAATATGTCTTGTCTTCTATAAAGATTTTATTTAACACTTAACTTAAAAATTCGTAGATATAAGCAAATTATAATAGAACTTCTCCGATATTTAATTAATCCGATATTATAAAACAAATATGTCAGAGAGTGAATCGACTGCAGTAAACAAGTTCAAAAATAGATGAGGCAAAGTGTCACAAAACCGAAGAGTGAGACTGAGATCTGTCAGAGGAAGTGTGTGTGTGTGTGTGTGTGTGTGTGTGTGTTGCAGGTAAACATCAGCTGTCAGTCACCTGAGCTGACAGTGTAAATAGTTGGTGGTCATGAAGCTTCTGTTAATTGACCAAAACTTCACAAAATCGCTTTAAACCAGAAAGAAACTTTTATTTCCGTCTCTTCTTCAGCTCCTTCGAGCTTTTTGTTGGAAACACTGGTGTGTTTTTTCGTCAGACGGCAGCTGAGTGTTTGGAAGAAGATAAAAACAGCATCAGAGGCTCCGTTACAGCCTGAACGCAGCACAACACACAGATTCTAATCTGAAAATATACTCCTGACAATAACAACACAATCAGCTTTCTCTGCTTATGTAGATTATCGCCTTTGTTCTCTGGGAGAACATCAGTGAGGCTGTCAGCACGCCGGCTGCTACTCACAACATTCACAACAGAGACGAAAAAAACAAAGTGACAGAATGAAACTCTGAACATTTATTCTTCCTCTTCCTGCAGCACTCAGAGTGTTTCCACGTCTTCTGGAGTTTCTTGAATTTTTTCCTACAGAGTTTGGTGGACATACAAATAATAGACTCTCAAATGAAAAAAAAAAAAATCACTTAACAATATAGAAAAGTGCACGTATTGAGAAGAGGAAATGTCAGAGCTCATTTGGACTAATTAGTAAACTAATTAAGTATTCATATTGTATTTCTGCACCGTGCAGGTCAAGGACGCAGTGTTGTTGTAGAGAAAAGCAGAATAACAACTACCTCAGAGACCGTCTGCTGTTTCATTATTATCGTCAGTTCCGATGTGCAGCACACTCAAACCAACAATGTGTGAGGTCACCATCAGGCGGCTTGGCAGCAGCTTTTCATCACATCCTCACTGCGACCTCGTCACATGTCCACGTTTGGTCATGGACTTTCCACGTCCACATACGACGTCCAAGGAAATGTACAGTTTGGGTTTAGGCAACAAAAGCACGTGGCTGGGTTTAGGAACAGAGAACAGGGTTTGGTTTTACAGTCTTACAGGAAGTGAACCCCCGAGTGAAAGTCAATGGTTCTTAACTGCCTTAACTTTCATTGTTGTCTCGTTGTTTTCTCCTGACACTGCATTCGGTGCCAGTTTTCCGATGACTTTGGAGTGAGATCAGTTGCTGCAACAAACCCCAGCAGTGTGACGAGGTGCTGAGTGTCTGTTCTGCACTGCAGGTTTGGTGTTTTTTTTTGTGGTCACCAAGAGTTGGACCAAGTTCAAGTTTGGGTAAAACTCTGCTCTTTGCACAGTCACTTCCTACCCAGCAGTCCAATGACAGCAGAGGAGGGGCGGGACAAATAGCCCATCATGTACAAGTGCTGAACTAAACCAAAACAACTACGGAGGAGGAATATGTTAATATACTATATTTTAATCAACATATCCTCATACAACGGTTCATATGATATCCTATGAGTTAGCGCTCCAGCAGTCTCTCTATACAGACTCTACATTCAGTGAATGTAGAGTCTGTAGGCAAACCCCGGAGATCTTGCCTCCAGAAGAAGAACGGAAGAGCCCTCGTTTCCGGTTGTAAGCTGTTTGTAGTCCGCGTGATATTGACCAATCACGTTTGAGCCGGCTGCAGTTGTTGCCAGGTTAAACGGTCCGTGCGGTGAACTAACGAGGCGGAACATAATTGGCGTCACTGCAAACTCTGAATCCATCGCAATGGTTCAGCATATTTACTTATATATAAACAGAAGTCAGAAACAGAAATTCGCCTCCTCCGCCCAAATCAAACCGGAATACCAAAAAATTGTGGGTCTGCCCCCAGAGGCTGTCACCTGAAATGGTTTTCCAACAGTCTTGAAGGAGTTCCCAGAGGTGTTTAGCACTTGTTGGCCCCTTTGCCTTCACTCTGCGGTCCAGCTCACCCCAAACCATCTCCATTGGGTTCAGGTCCGGTGACTGTGGAGGCCAGGTCATCTGCCGCAGCACTCCATCACTCTCCTTCTTGGTCAAATAGCCCTTACACAGCCTGGAGGTGTGTTTGGGGTCATTGTCCTGTTGAAAAATAAATGATCGTCCAACTAAACGCAAACCGGATGGGATGGCATGTCGCTGCAGGATGCTGTGGTAGCCATGCTGGTTCAGTGTGCCTTCAATTTTGAATAAATCCCCAACAGTGTCACCAGCAAAACACCCCCACACCATCACACCTCCTCCTCCATGCTTCACAGTGGGAACCAGGCATGTGGAATCCATCCGTTCACCTTTTCTGCGTCTCACAAAGACACGGCGGTTGGAACCAAAGATCTCAAATTTGGACTCATCAGACCAAAGCACAGATTTCCACTGGTCTAATGTCCATTCCTTGTGTTTCTTGGCCCAAACAAATCTCTTCTGCTTGTTGCCTCTCCTTAGCAGTGGTTTCCTAGCAGCTATTTGACCATGAAGGCCTGATTCGCGCAGTCTCCTCTTAACAGTTGTTCTAGAGATGGGTCTGCTGCTAGAACTCTGTGTGGCATTCATCTGGTCTCTGATCTGAGCTGCTGTTAACTTGCGATTTCTGAGGCTGGTGACTCGGATGAACTTATCCTCAGAAGCAGAGGTGACTCTTGGTCTTCCTTTCCTGGGTCGGTCCTCATGTGTGCCAGTTTCGTTGTAGCGCTTGATGGTATTTGCGACTCCACTTGGGGACACATTTAAAGTTTTTGCAATTTTCCGGTCTGACTAACCTTCATTTCTTAAAGTAATGATGGCCACTGGTTTTTCTTTAGTTAGCTGATTGGTTCTTGCCATAATATGAATTTTAACAGTTGTCCAATAGGGCTGTCGGCTGTGTATTAACCTGACTTCTGCACAACACAACTGATGGTCCCAACCCCATTGATAAAGCAAGAAATTCCACTAATTAACCCTGATAAGGCACACCTGTGAAGTGGAAACCATTTCAGGTGACTACCTCTTGAAGCTCATGGAGAGAATGCCAAGAGTGTGCAAAGCAGTAATCAGAGCAAAGGGGGGCTATTTTGAAGAAACTAGAATATAAAACATGTTTTCAGTTATTTCACCTTTTTTTGTTAAGTACATAACTCCACATGTGTTCATTCATAGTTTTGATGCCTTCAGTGAGAATCTACAATGTAAATAGTCATGAAAATAAAGAAAACGCATTGAATGAGAAGGTGTGTCCAAACTTTTGGCCTGTACTGTACTTAATGTAGATTTATATAGTTAACATAAAGTTACAGAGTAAAGAAAGTTACTGTGGTTAGGGTTTGGAGAAAAACATCTCAGTCACTCCGAAGTCATCAAATCTGGTGCTTGCTCAGTGACACTGTCATCGCTGTCACCTTTCATGTGGACATGATGCGCTGCTGGGCGGCATGGCAGTGTCAGGGAGAAAGGCGGGCGGGACAGCAACAACAGTTAAGACGCGGAAGTCCGAGTAGGGCGGCTGGGTCCAACAACCACTGATTTTCACCTGGGAGGTCACTGTTCACTTCCTGTAAGACTGTAAAGCCAGCCCCTGTTCGTTTTTCCTAACACAACCATGTGTGTGTGTGTTGAAGGAAAAGAAGTGTCTGTTTGTGGTGTTGTACCAACGTAGTGCTTTGATTTTGAAAGAGATTGCGACGAAGCCGCCCCGCACATCGCTAACCTCCAGGAGGAGGGGGATGATGTGATGGAGCGGCTCTTTCACTGACTGTGGGCAGTGCACACACACACACACACACACACACACACACACACACTGTCATTCATTTCCCAGTCCCCGCTCCCTTTCTGTCTTCACTAAGTAATTGAAAATAAAACCTCACTGTTATCCCTCTTCCCTCTGTTTCTGTAGCGCGACCAAGGGTGCACACTCGGTAGTTCTGTATACATTCACACAACCCTTGCATGACTTACCTTATGGAGTATGTTACATATTCATCCAGCTGTTGCTCGCTGTCTGAGTTTGGTTGGCGAAACAGGGGCGTAATGTTTTGCTCTCTTGCTCCTTTCCATGATCATGTGACCTGGATTATTACGTTTCTTGTTCGTTCAGTTTATGTCGTAAATAACTTGCGATGGTTAAAGTGTATGCAAACTGTACATTTCCTGTGGAAACAGAAGTATATTTTGAAAACAGACAATGCATGTAACAGGCTGAAGTTGACACGGCGTCCCAGAACGTCAACAACCAACACACCCAGGGTACCTTGGACGCCATATGTGGACGTGGAAAGTCCATGACCAAACGTGGACATGTGACGAGGTCACAGTGAGGATGTGTTGGAAGGATACACCAGTGTTTCTCAGGAAGTGTGCTTTGAACCTAGTTTTCATTGTGACCAAACAATAGAATTACAACGTCCAGGTCAGTCACGTGATTCAATAGGGCCAAAAAAAGACGTTGTCCAAGAGACTTTGTGAAAGAGACGTCTGCAAATCAGAGGATAAAAACTCATTTCACTACAAGGAGTAGATCCCATGAGCGACTGAATCATTTTATCCCCATTCAAGTTTGCGGACGGCGACACCAGAAGACGCTGGCTCTACCGACGGAAGTCTCTAGCGCGCCTGCTCTATGGGTCGAACTGTGCGGAAGCAGCCCTGATCGTCCGCGAAAGTTTGTAAGCAGCAGATGAATTTTTTTGGCTTCATGCGCCACTGGGGCGGCTGTAGCTCAGCAGGTGGAGCGGGTCGTCTACTAATCGGAAGATCAGCGGAAGTTCAATCCCCGGCTCCTCCAGTCCACAAGTCGTACCCTTCCCAGGTATCCTTGGGCAAGATACTGAACCCTGAACTGCTCCTGATGGCTGTTTCATTGATGTTTGAGAGTGTTAGAGTGGTTACTGAGTATTAGATGACACCATGTGTGGTAGTGCTTTGAGTGGTCAAAGACTACAAACATGCTATTCAAGTGCAGTCCATTTACCACTGAACAAGTTTTATAGGAAAGAATGGGGCCTCGCCTTGAATGCTGGATCCAGTTCTCTGATAAGGACATACCTTAAAATGACTCGGAGTTCACATCGTTCAAACGCTGGTCTCTTTGGGAAAAGTCCTGTTTTTTTGAACCTATACACCACTCCATCCCGCCACTTTGTGGGACGGCTTCCCTCTTTACTGCTGTCAATGCATCCGTCACGTGATTGCAGCCTTCCAAAAATACATGTGTTGGTCATGAATTACTGGCTCGCGATTACGAAGGATATGTACGAATTTTGGTGCCTTACCTTTTGTAGGAAAACAGTTTATTAAAACAGCCACATATTAATCTCATGAGCCCACACAGACAAGTACTTTGTGCTCGGGGCAGATCGTCAGGGATTAAAAATAAAATGTAATTTAAACTGATTAAGCTGTTTTTAATAAAGGAGTGTATGTGTAACTACATGGGATTTATGGTTTTATTATGGTTTAATCAAACTGGGTATCAAGAGTTATGGGATTACACTTGTACTGATTATTAAATTTATAATATGGTGACGTTGTTACTGGTATGAGGACTTCCCCAGTAATGTTTATGAGCTGATGTTTGTGAGAAAATGTTGGATTGTGGCATCGACTTCAAACACAGAATTAATCAATGACATCATCTCATGTCAGACTTCCTGTACGCCAGACAGAATAACAGGATTTAAAACAAAATAAAAACAAGAAACAGCCTTTACAGATAAACAAATGTTCACTGTGTGTTTGGTCTTGTGTTTGGAGGGTTAACAGTCTGATGGACTCTTCTTTCTTTCTGTCTGTCTTTCATTATAAACTTTCTTTCTTTCTTATCTGCTTCTGTGTCTTTCTTTCAGCTTCCTGTGCTGGAAGAGTTTTAACATGCAGAGCAGAAGAAGAGGAGCAGCAGCCTGTGATGAAACAATCTTTCTTTCCCTCCTCCTTCTGTTGTTTCTTTCTGTCTTTCTCTCCTCCTTATTCTTATTTGCCTTCTGCAGGCTTCTTTCCTCCACCATCCTCTCCTTTCTTTCTTTCTTTCTTTCTTTCTTTCTTTCTTTCTTTCTTTCTTTCTTTCTTTCTTTCTTTCTTTCATTCCGTTTTTTAAGTTTCCTTCATTCATTGTTTCTTTCTGTCTTTACCTCCTTATTGCTTATTTGTTTCCTTTCCTCCCTCCTTTCTTTCTTCTTTCTTTCTTTCTTTCTTCTTTCTTTCTTTCTTTCTTCTTTCTTTCTTTCTTTCTTTCTTCTTCTTTTTCTTCCTTTCTTTCTTTCTTTCTTTCTTTCTTTCTTTTTTCTTTCTGTCCTTTCTTTCATTCCCTTTTAACTTTTCTTTCCTTCCTTCATTGTTTCTTCTTTCTTTCTTTCTCCTTATTGCTTATTTGTTTCTTTCTTTCTTTCTCCTCCTCTCTCCTTTCTTTCTTTCTTTCTTTCTTTCTTTCCTTTCTTTCATTCCCTTTTTTAACTTTCCTTCCTTCATTGTTTCTTTCATTCTTTCCCTCCTTATTGCTTATTTGTTTCCTTTCCTCCCTCCTTCTTTCTTTCTTTCTTTCTTTCTTTCTTTCTTTCTTTCTTTCTTTCTTTCTTTCATGCTTCCCTTTGCTTTCTTTTCTCCTTCTTCACTTCTTTCCTCCACCATCCTCTCCTTTCTTTCTTTCTTTCTTTCTTTCTTTCTTTCTTTCTTTCTTTCTTTCTTTCTTTCTTTCTTTCCCTTTTTTAACTTTCCTTCCTTCATTGTTTCTTTCATTCTTTCTCCTTCTTATTTGTTCCTTTCTTTCCTCCTCCTTCTTTCTTTCTTTCTTTCTTTCTTTCTTTCTTTCTTTCTTTCGATTCTGATGATGTGATTTGACACATGAATATAAGACTGCTGTTGTGATGTTTGTGATGACCTGCCAGGCTCTGTGTGTTTCTGTATATAACCTGGACTGTGTGTGTGTGTGTGTGTGTGTGTGTGTGTGTGTGTGCAGATCATCTCTCAGAGGAAAGGTCTCTGCCTGTGACCATCACTTTCTCTGACTCCACCTCACATGATCATGTGACCTCACAGCAAAACAGTAAACAAACACAGCTGACGAGCTGCGATAGCTTCCTCCGTCCAATCAGAGGTCAGCTCTGAAAAGACGGTTTGTTAAGGTCAAAGGTTGAAGTCCATCACCCAACAGAAGTCTTTCTCTCTTTCTTTCTTTCTTTCTTTCTTTTGTCATTTCTGTCCTTTCTTTCATTCCCTTTTTAACTTTTCTTTCCTTCCTTCATTGTTTCTTTCTGTCTTTCTTTCCCTCCTTATTGCTTATTTGTTTCCTTCTTCACTTCTTTCCTCCACCATCCTCTCCTTTCTTTCTTTCTTTCTTTCTTTCTTTCTTTCTTTCTTTCTTTTTTCTTTCCCTTTTTTAACTTTCCTTCCTTCATTGTTTCTTTCATACTTTCCCTCCTTATTGCTTATTTGTTTCCTTTCCTCCCTCCTTCTTTCTTTTTCTTTCTTTCTTTCTTTCTTTCTTTCTTTCTTTCTTTCTTTCATTCCCTTTTTTAACTTTCCTTCCTTCATTGTTTCTTTCATTCTTTCCCTCCTTATTGCTTATTTGTTTCCTTTCCTCCCTCCTTCTTTCTTTTTCTTTCTTTCTTTCTTTCTTTCTTTCTTTCTTTCTTTCTTTCTTTCTTTCTTTCTTTCTTTCTTTCTTTCTTTCTTTCTTTCTTTCTTTCTTTCTTTCTTTCTTTCTTTCTTTCTTTCTTTCTTTCTTTTGTCATTTCTGTCCTTTCTTTCATTCCCTTTTTAACTTTTCTTTCCTTCCTTCATTGTTTCTTTCTGTCTTTCTTTCCCTCCTTATTGCTTATTTGTTTCCTTCTTCACTTCTTTCCTCCACCATCCTCTCCTTTCTTTCTTTCTTTCTTTCTTTCTTTCTTTCTTTCTTTCTTTCTTTCTTTCATTCCCTTTTTTAACTTTCCTTCCTTCATTGTTTCTTTCATTCTTTCCCTCCTTATTGCTTATTTGTTTCCTTTCCTCCCTCCTTCTTTCTTTTTCTTTCTTTCTTTCTTTCTTTCTTTCTTTCTTTCTTTCTTTCTTTCTTTCTTTCTTTCTTTCTTTCTTCCTTCCTTTCTTTCTTTCTTTCTTTCTTTCTTTCTTTCTTCCTTTCTTCCTTTCTTTCTTTCTTTCTTTTGTCATTTCTGTCCTTTCTTTCATTCCCTTTTTAACTTTTCTTTCCTTCCTTCGTTGTTTCTTTCTGTCTTTCTTTCCCTCCTTATTGCTTATTTGTTTCCTTCTTCACTTCATTCCTCCACCATCCTCTCCTTTCTTTCTTTCTTTCTTTCTTTCTTTCTTTCTTTCTTTCTTTCTTTCTTTCTTTCATTCCCTTTTTTAACTTTCCTTCCTTCATTGTTTCTTTCATTCTTTCCCTCCTTATTGCTTATTTGTTTCCTTTCCTCCCTCCTTCTTTCTTTTTCTTTCTTTCTTTCTTTTTTCCTTTTGTCATTTCTGTCCTTTCTTTCATTCCCTTTTTAACTTTTCTTAATCCTTCCTTCATTGTTTCTTTCTTTCGTTCCCTCCTTATTGCTTATTTGTTTCCTTTCCTCCCTCCTTCTTTCTTTCTTTCTTTCTTTTTGCCTTTCTTCCTTTGCCCTTTCTGTCAGTCCTTCTTTCCTTCCTTGCTTCCTTCCTTCCTTAAGGAAGAGGCTGTTCCTTCAACTTTAACCCAGGTGTCAGTGTTGATGGGTGGGAAGCCAGTGAGGGATCAGGTTCTTGTTGCGGTGACATCATCACACAGTCAGAGTCTGTGTTGTTTGCTCTTCCTCTCCGTCCACATGAAGTTTGTTTGTCTTCAGTCTGAGACGTTTTAAACCTCCGTCAGACAGGAAGTGGGATTTTGGGTGGTTGGGAGGTTTTTCCAATCAGCTGAGAGGAGTCGGATCCTCTGAGCCGCACCGACGGGATTTCAGATTTATTTCTGTCACAGATTTTCTTTTTCATTCGTCCACAAATTCACAGCTGGAAAATCCGCCTCTGATGTTTTTCTTCACCTCTGTGAACACATGAAACGCTTCAGGGGGTTTTATTGTGAAAGGGTCTCTGCGCAGGAAGCAGCAAATCACAGATCAAAGCTTTTATTTCTTTTTTTCATCCTTTTCTTTCTCTGAACTTTGTTTTTCTTTTAATTCATTTGACTTTCTTTATCCCACATTTCTTTTTCCCTTCTCTCCTTTCCTTCTCTCATTCTTTCCTTTTGTAGTTTCCTTGCATTCTTCTTTCTCTCTTTCCTTCCTTCCATCCTTTCTCTCTCCATCCTCACTTTCCTCTCTCCTTCCCTTCCTCATTCTTACTTTTTCATTCTTCCCTTCCTTCCTTGCTTTCATATTTAACCCCCTCCCTATTTTCCTCTTTCCTTCCTTCCTACCTTTTTCTTTTGTCCATCCATCCTGCATTTCCTTCCTTTCTATTATTCTTACATCCTTCCTTCCTTTTTTCTCCCTCCTCTCCATCCTCTGCTCTTCTTCCTCTTTTCTTTCTCCACAGTTAATCCTTCCTTTCTTTCCTCTTTCTTCTCTTCCTTACCTTCATCTTTGCTTGCATCCTTGGATGTGTCTCTCTTTTTCTCCTCTTCCTCTTTCTTGGCCTTCGTTCCTCCTTTCTTTCATTCTTCCCCTCCATCGCTCCTTTCTAGTTTCCTCCCTCTTTCTTTTCATCCTCCCTTTCAATTAATCCTTCCATCCTTTCCTAGTTCTTCCCATCCTCACTTTTGATCATCTTTCTTTACTCCTTGTGTCCTTACAGGTATCCCTCGTTTTTTCTTTCTGTTTTCTTTCTTTCTTTCTTTCCTATTCCTCTCTCATCATCCTTCCTTTCCATTCCTTCCCTCCTTCCCTTTCTTCCTTCATTCTTCCTGTCCTTGTCCTTCAGCCTTCCCTCCTTATTGCTCTCCTTCTTTTTATTCTTTCTGGTTTTCTGTTCATCTTTTTATTCATCCCTCCTTTCTTCTTACGCTCATCTTCTTTCTTTCCACTCTTCCTTCATCATTCCCTGCTCCTCACTTGTTGTTCTTAACTCTGTCTCTGTCCTTCATCCTTTATTTCACCCTCTCAGATTTCTCCTCTTTTATTCATATCTTTCCATCTCTCACTGAAGGATGTTGCGTCCTGGGTCACTTCCTTCCTTCCTTCCTTCCTTCCTTCCTTCCTTTGGTCTTGATACAGAAACTGAACTTCAGTCAGTTTCAGAGGTTTGGTTCAGCTGCAGGTTGTTGTTGTTGTTGTTGTTGTTGTTGTTGTTGTTGTTGTTGTTTACAGATAGAAAAAGGTGACAGATTTTTGATCAGACAGAGGAAGAAGTGTTTTTCTTTCATCATTCTGTTTTCCTTCTTTCCTTTCTTTGATTTCTTTCATCTCATTTTGTCTTTCTTCCTTTTTTGTTCATCTCTTTCTCCTTCCTCTCCCTCCTCTCCTCTCTCCTCCTCTTCCTTCCTTCCATCCTACCCATGTTTTCATACTTACTTTTCTTTCTCCTTTTCCCCTCTTTCCTTGTTTCCTTCTTATATCCTTCATTTCCTTCGTCTCGTCTTATTTTTTCTCGTTCTTCCTTCGTTCTCATGTTTTTCTTTCTTTCTTTAAAAGTTCCTCTGCTTTGTTCCTCTTTTCCTTCTTTCTCCTTCCTTTACTTTCTTTCTAACTCTTTTATTTCCTTCCTCCTTTCCTGTCCTTTTCTCCTTTGTTGCCTCTCTCCTTTCTTTTTGTCTGACTTTTTCTGTCTTTCATCATTCCTTTGTTAGTTTGTGACTTCTGACCTCCTCTGTTTGTTTCATCCTTTCAGTTCTTCTCCACATTTCCTGCTTTACTCCTTTTCTCCTGTCCTTCCTTTCATCCATCCTTTCTTTCTTCCTTCCTGTCTATTTCCTCCCCTTTTTAGTCCTGTCGTCTCTCCTCAGCACATTTTCCTCCCCTTCTTTCTTGTCCTTCATCTTCCCCTCTTTCTTTATTGTCTCTGTCCTTCCTCTCCTTCCTTCCCAACTATCTATTTTGTTTGCTTTCTTACTTTTCTCCTACCTTCATTTGTTTCCTCTTTTCCTGTTCTTACATTTCCCTTCTGTCTTTTTCTTTTCTTTTTCCCTCTTTCCTTGTTTCCTTCTTATATCTTTCATTTCCTTTGTCCCTTCCTCATTTTTCCTTCTTTCCTTTGTTTTTCTTCCTTTCTTTAAAAGTTCCTCCGTTTTGTTCCTTGTCCCCTTCTTTCTCCTTCCTTTACTTTCTTACCATCCTTTTTATTTCCTTCCTCTTCCTTCCTCCCTTTCATTCGTCCGTCTTCTTTCCTGTCTTTTCCTTCTTTGTTCCTTCTCTCCTTTCTTTTTGCCCGTCTGTCTTACTTCTTTCCTCCTTTCACTTCTCCATATTCCTTGTTTTTCTCCTTTCTTCTTTCCTTCCTTTCATCATCCTTTCTCTTTTCATTCGATCCTTATTTCCTTCTCCATTCTTCCCTCTCGTCTTCAGTCCCTCCTTCTCTTCTCTCCTCCCTCTGTAACGACTCTTCTTGTCGTCTCTCTCTCTCTCTGTGTTTCCTCCCTCGGGTGGTTTCTGTCTGTTTTACATGATAATAAACACAAACTGAATTTATTTATATTTATTATTTGCCTCAGTAAAGTGAAAACATGTCACATGAAGCCTGCAGGCGTGTCTTTGTGTCTGATCTGTTGTTAATCTGAATATTTTCCTCTTTATGTAAAACATCTATTATCTGTGGAGTCGCTGTCGGAGGGGAATGTGTTGATGCTTCAGGGGAAACACAAGAAGAAGAAGAGAAAGATGTTTCTGTGAATCAAACCTGGAATATTTTCATTACTTTGCTTCACAGACAGAAAACTTTGATCACATTAAATGTTATTTATTAATGCTCATTTTAACACATCGACTGGTCAGTGTTTGTTTTGACAGCTATTATAGATTTAGAGTCTTAAGGTGAAAATGTTTATTAGTTTTAGTCACATTTTAGTCATTTTTGTCCCTCAAAGATTTAGTCGACGAAAATTCAAAATTCTTTTGTTAAAGAAAATTCATGACATTTTAGCGAACAAAAATTTGTGTCATTTTAGTTAACGAGAATTTAAAATGTTTTAGTCAATGGAAATTCAAAACATTTTGTCACCAAAAAATGTTTAATGTTTTAGTTGATGAAAATTAAAAAGAAATTTGTCCATGAAAATTCACGACATTTTAGCGAACAAAAATTTGTGTCATTTTAGTTAATAAAATTTAAAATGTTTTAGTTAACGTAAATTCAAAACATTTTTGTTGAAGAAAATTCAAAATGTTTTTGTTGAAGAAAATTCCTGATGTTTTAACCACCAAAAATTTGTGTCATTTTCGTCAGTGTGAATTCAAAACATTTTAGTCGACAAAAAATCAGAACCTTTTGTCATCTAAAAATTTATAATGTTTAAGTTGACGAAAATTCAAAACGTTTTTGTTGATGAAAATTCATGGCATTTTAGCCAGCAAATATTTGTGACATTTTAGTTGACAAAAATTTTAAACATTTTAGTGGACATGTTTTCTATGTTTTTCTCTTCAAGTAGTCTCTCTATACAGACTCTACATTCAGTGAATGTAGAGTCTGTAGGCAAACCCCGGAGATCTTGCCTCCGGAAGAAGAGCGGAAGAGCCCTGGTTTCCGGTTGTAGGCTGTTTGTAGTCCGCGTGATGTTGACCAATCACGTTTGAGCCGGCTGCAGTTGTTGCCAGGTTAAACGGTCCGTGCGGTGAACTAACGAGGCGGAACATAATTGGGGTCACTGCAAACTCTGAATCCATCGCAATGGTTCAGCATATTTACTTATATATAAACAGAAGTCTGAAACAGAAATTCGCCTCCTCCGCCCAAATCAAACCGGAATGCCAAAAAATAGGGGGTCTGCCCCCAGAGGCTGTATCGCCGTCTGCCAGAAATCAGACGCCGAATACAGCCGATGGGTTCCGAGAATGCTCTTCAGACTCTTCAGACTAATCCATGTGTCAGAAAGTAGAATCAAGGTGACAGGTTGTTTAAACATTTCATTTAGACTACTTTTTTTTCTGCACACTTCCAAGCGGTCACTTCTCCAGCAGTGTCTGACACGTTTGAGGGCTGATTTAATGATGATAATAATACTAATACTACTACTACTACTAATAATAATAATAATAATAATAACAATAATAATAACTGCACTGATGAAACAGAAACGGTTCAGGATCTAAATCTTTCTCATTGTTTTGTGCAGGTTGTGTTTGTTTGTCTCAGTGTAAATATTCAGTGTTTGTTGTTGACTTTAATGTTTGTGCCCTCGCTTCATAATGAGCCTCTTATCAAAGGGAAGTGTGTGTGTGTGTGTGTGTGTGTGTGTGTGTGTGTGTGTGTGTGTGTGTGTGTGTGTGTGTGTGTGTGTGCGTGCGTGTGCGTGTGCGTGTGTGTGCACAGATCACAGCAGAGGAGCTCACCGGGAACGACGACTACATTGAGCTCTCGTTCAGTGCCAGGAAATTGGACGACAAGGTAACTGCTGTGTGTGTGTGTGTGTGTGTGTGTGTGTGTGTGTGTGTTATCTGTAACTTCTTCATCTTGTTTCAGGAAACTGTCGGACAGGTTTTCATTGATACAGAAGCAGTGTGACGTTTCCACTGAGTTAAATATCGAAGGTTCTTTGTGAGTTGAGGCTGAACCTTTTTAAATTAAACTTCACATGGTCATCGAAGTTTTGGGAGAAGCTGACTCAGAACTTTTCATACTTCTCATTTTAGCTGACTGTCAGCTGTGACTTTCCCTTTCCTTAACTTAAGATCACTGAGCTGAGTGAAATCTCAGACAGCAGTAAAAAGCAGCGTTAAAAACTACGGTACTGTTCAATAACCAGTCAACTGAATCAATCAGCCATCAATCATGTGAAAGAGTACAGTAGTTGGAGCTGACACACAGTTTGTATTAATGTCTTCCACTAATTATGAAACAATGACCTGCGTGAATGTGCAGAGTTAGAATACTTCTGACCAGGTGCCTTATAATAACATGTCAGTCTGAATGAAAGTGAACTCCATCACTCACTGTTTCATCATGCAGTGTTGCTGCATGATGAAACAGTGAGTGATTATTGAGACAGAATATTTAAACGAACCTTTTGCTGTTGGAAATATGTTCAAATATATCAGAAAATAAAAGCAGCAGTTTTCCAGACATAACTCTCAGCACAGCTCTCCTCTGTTTGTCTTCAGTCAATAGTTTCTCCCTTTAAAAATCTGTGTGTGTGTGTGTGTGTGTGTGTGTGTGTGTGTGTGTGTGTGTGTGTGTGTTTGCAGGACTTCTTCAGTAAATCTGACCCTTTTCTGGAGATCTACAGGCTGAATGATGACGCCACGCTGCAGCTCGTCTACAGAACTGAGGTACAAACACACAACCACACACTGACCCGTATTTTAAACAGACACTCTGCTGTCTGACCAGTGTTGTAAGTTTATTTTGAAAAAGACTGAATGCAACTGACAAGCAGAAGCTGGACACTTCCTGTTAAAACAGAAGTGTATTTTGAAAAGACCAAGCCAATCTCTGCAGTCATCAAAATGCGGCGCTTGGTCAGTGACTTGCAGTGTGAGACACCGTCGAAAAAAGTCGTCCTTTCACGTCGGCATGTGACACAGCTGGTCGCAGTTATTGTTTAATGGTGTCTGACGGCATCAGGGGGAAACGTGGCGGGACAACAATGAAAGTTAAGGGGGCAGAAGGCTGAGTAGGGCAATGTTCACTTCCTGTAAAGGTGCAGACACACCAAACCGACATCAAAGAACTAGCTGCGACGAAAGCCAACTGTTGTGTCGTCTACGTCGCCTCACGTCGCCCTGTGTCAGTTGCATTTGAACACACTACACGGACTACATCCGACGGCCAAGTAGCACGTACGTTCTGCGCCTGCGTGAGAGAGAGTGGAGTGAGAGAGTGGTACATCCTGTCAGCCGAGGGGTTTCCTATCTGTGCAGCCGAGCACCGCAGCACCTCCACGGACTATTACATCCAGACGGTCCCGGTGTTTCCTCCGCAGGCTCCACTTCACTCAGCTGCCCGATAAACCCGCTGCTTCTTCCCACTTTAACCTGAATAACAAACCAGGGCTCGGTGCTCCGGTTGGATCCAAACGGAGAGCCGGGGCTAGCTCAGAGACTAGCGGAGGCTAACTGGCTGTGCTTCCCTCCGGTCATGCTGCGGCTAACGCTCCGCTAGCCGCTCCCAGCTAGCTCCGGTTTGTTATTCAGGTTAAAGTGTGAAGAAGCAGCGGGTCTGTGGGGCAGCTGAGTGAAGTGGAGCCTGAGGTGTCAAACTTGATTTCACTACAGGCAGATTCACCTCGCTACAGGGGAGAAATAAAACCTGAACAGCCAATCAGAGTGATCTCTCTCTAAGACTCTAAAGTCAAACCCTGTTCTTTTTTCCTAAACCCAACCACATATTTGTTGCTGAAGGAAAAAACAAGATTATTTGCAGTGTTGTACTGAAATAGTGCTTTTATTTTGAAAGAGACTGCAAATTTCCTGTGAAAACAGAAGGGACGAGGTGGGAGTGAGAACGTGTTGGTTAAATACATCCATATGTCCGACTTGTTAAACTCTACTACAAGAGTTTATGCTGTATTATATATTTTTTTGCAGACTGGACTTAATTTTGATATCAGGTAGAGCCATCCTAACTTCCTGTGTTGTTGTCTTGTACAGCAGAATAATGACAAAATAGTTCCTTATCTTAATATCAGATATTTTGCCTTGAAAAGTGAAGTCTGAGGTTTGTGTGTGTGATTATTTGTTTTTTGGCAGCTCTGTCTCACTGCTTCGTTTATATCTGTCATTTCATTTCAGAGCTGTCAGACACAAACTGATGTAAACACGAGTTCTGAGATTAATTTCTGATATAAAATCGACTTCATGTAACGTTCAGAGTGTGATTTCATCGCTCATCAAAGACATTACCTTCAGTCCACAGCGGAGCTTTGGAGACAACAGAGACGTTTGAGGATGAGAGTAATAATCTGTGAAAGATGCTCCTGCGTCTCTGTGAACGCTGTAAAATCATTTCATTGATCGTAAAGAAAGAAAATCAGCAGTTTGGTTTTTTCTCTGTCTCACAGACTGTGATGAATAATCTGAACCCGGTGTGGAAAACCTTTAAAGTTTCTCTCAACTCGCTCTGCAGCGGGGACCACGAACGCAAGCTGCAGGTACACACACACACACACACACACACACACACACTGTGTCTCTTGTATCAGTCGATGGATGTTGTGGCTCCAGTCTAAATGTGGACGCCTGATTGGCTGCAGGTCAAACTGACGGCTGTTGGATATTTACAGGTAGCATGTGATGGTGATGGAAACCTTGTATCTCCACTTTCCTTTTATTTTGACATTTACTGATTTTTATGAAAGCTGGTAAATGGCAGCATACAGACCGTCATCATTTAACGGCACCAGGAGCAGACACGATTTCACACCAACAGAAGAAGGTGGAGAGTTCATCCCCAAATCAACGACACATATTTCTCCTCTCACCTGCAGAGCTGTTCATCAGTCTGGGTTGTTTTGCAGAGTGTTGGAGATATTGACTGTCAGGATGTCTGCCTTCTCTCTAATATACCGGAGCTTGATGGAACATGGCTCGCTGAGCTCAGAGTGCCGAAATGTCTCTCTCCAGGGAACATGACCCAGGTTGTTGTGTTTCATGTAGGAACTATTTTCTGTCTACCAAACTACACCGGCCGACCATATCACCATGCAGAAGGAAGTGTGCATCTACTCATGGACGTGTGACAGCACGAGATGTAAACGTTAATGGCGTCCTCCTCGGCTAAACGTTAGCTAGCTCAGTGGTGCTCGGCTTCCTTCTGGTCATGCTTTGTCTCCAGGTTTTGTTGTTATTGTTGATGTTTGACATGTTGTTGGGAAACTGTGTCAAACATCTGGACAACAGCTAAAACCAACCTGGTCTCATTCTGAAGTCTGTGAAATCTGGCACTTGGTCAGTGACTTCTGGTGTCAGACGCAAACAATAACAGCCGTCCTTTCAGGTCGGCATGACGCATGACCAGTCACCATTGTTGTTTGATTGTGCCCAGCGGCATCATGGGGAAACACGGCGGGACAACAGCGAAAGTTAAAGCGGGTTGTTAAGCCAAATCCTGTTCTTTCTTCCTAAACCCAACCATGTGTGTGTGTTGTTGAAGGAAAAAAAAAATCAATTCTCTGTGTTGTACCGACGTAGTGCTTTTATTTTGAAAGAGACTGTATACAAACTGTACATTTCCTGTGAAAACAGAAGTGTATTCTGAAAACAGACAATGCATGTAACAGGCTGAAGTTGACACGGCGTCCCAGAACGTCACCAACCAACACACCCAGGGTACCTTGGACGCCATATGTGGACGTGGAAAGTCCATGACCAAACGTGGACATGTGACGAGGTCACAGTGAGGATGTGATGCAAAAACATCTTTTAGTCCTGCTAAAACACGACTGTTTCTCCTGGTCCAGAGGAACAAATCCATCATCCGTCCTGCTGGCTTGTTATTATCAGCACCGCTGCCCCTTAATCAGCTCAGGAGCCAGAGGTTGGGCCCCCTGTCAGCAGCACAGAGATGAGGTCTGAGGGTCAACGACCTCCAGTAGAAAAGATCAGAACAGGAAGTTGTTCAGAGGTGACAAGACGAACTAATGACTTTTAGAGAACCTCTCTGAATACAAACAGGACTTTAAATCTTTACACAGAGATGATCAGACTGGACCTGAAGCAGAGCTCAGTGTGTTTCATATACTAATAATTTAAAGTCCAGAGCTCACTGTGTCTGTGATTAATTCATTCAAATAAGAAGTTCAAAGAGAGCTCTGTTCCATTTTGTTTTGTTCTAAGTAGGTCACATTTTGTTTTGCTGTGGAGGAAACCTGCTGATTAACACACACTGATACTCAAGAGAAAGAAAATATATATCAGTGTATGTCACAGTATATTTGTTGTACTTCTTACTGTTAGTAAACAGCGTGACGTCTTTTGGTGGGCGGGGCTTAGCTGGAGGCAAAACAGTTCTCCACAGACATTAGCTAGCGCTAGCTAACAAGTTGTGTTGTCTTGTTTTAGACGATGGAGGAAGATGATGTGAGTGGTGCGTTCAGAAACACTCATTGTGAGTGTGGGAGCGCACTCTGACACAAACTGGAGCGTTGATAAAAAGTTAGCGTTGCAGAGAAATCCAATCTTCCTCTTAATCCCTCCCCAGTTTCTGATGAGGTGGACATGATAACCCTTAATACACATAACCTTATTCATCCCTACAACAGGAAATACTTTTTCCCTAACCTGATATGAAGTGTGCGCTGCACATGTGAGCATTTTTGATGATGGCCTCCGTCCAGTCCTTTGGTCTTATCACATTTAACCATAGTTGTCTTTGTTTTTGTTGACGGGCAGTGGCGGCTGGTTTTGAGCCATGACTCCTTCTATTCTGGCTCCCAATAACACAACAAGACAAACACATTTTAACACTCCTGTGGAGCCTACAGCCCTGTGGGGGAGGGGCAGCTGCACCTCCAGGTGATAACATGACATCGGCCCTAAAATGGTCTGTAGCTCCACCCGAGGATCTAAGGCTGTGAACTGGCTCAAACAGGGTCAACATTTCTGCTGTGTAGCTCGGGTCCAGTCCCAGACGAGCTTTAAAAGTGATCAGTGAAGTATTAAACACACAGGGAGCTGGAGGAGAGACGGGAGGATTGGGGTGATGTGATGTCACCTATTGAAACCAGTAAGAAGCCGAGCTGGAGGCGAGCGTGACTTTTGGTTTCACAATAACATTTGTGTTTGAGAAACATAAAAGTCTGTTTATGCTCGAGCAGTTTGAGTCTTTAACTCTGCGCTAATAGTTTCTCTGAATGTTGATCCGTGTTTCATAAATCTCTTCTCTGCAGCTTTGCTGTAAAGTTTCTGTCAGTTTCTCATTGAGAGTCGTTGAGCTCTGACAAACAGGCATTTCTCCCCCCATAAAAAAAACATTTGAAAAGATGATTTTTAAATCCTGCATTGTTTACATGCATCTTTACTTCCTTTCAGCCTCCTCTCTCTTGGCTGCCTCTGACAGCACGTTACTGCCTGCAGCTGTCGATCGGTGCAGCAGGATGTGAATCGTGACGTCTCTGTGCTTTTAAAATTTCTCTCCATAGAGACATAAACAAACTAATCTGCAGCGTTTCTCCAAACTGTTTGTCTGTGAGAGAAAATATAACAAAATAAAGCTTCTGTAGAAGACAACGGAAATCTGAGCATTGTTTCAGGGTCTGACAGAAACCAGACAAACATTTTATATTTCAGGTCGAAGTTTTAACACAAAGTAAAAGCAGAGGAATGATCAGTGAGTGCAGGAAACTTTGTCGCTGCAGTTGAGCAACATCGCGGAGCTGCAGTTAATTATGTCTCCTGAAATGAGACGAATAAATGTTCTTATTAAGAAGAATAAAACAGAACAATTTCTCCCTCTCTGTGAGCTGTATGAGCAAATGAATCTGCTGTCTGTGAACGTGAAGTCTGAGGTCTGTTATTAATGCTTCAGTGTGTGCTGATATTACACCTGGAGGGGATCATGCATTTGTAGTAGTTTAAAATACATATCATACATATATTTATACTCACTTATACTGATATTATAGTACAGTTATATATAGTTAGTAACTAATAACATAACACAGCCACGGGAAACAGGCAAACAGAAACCAGGAATGTGGAAGCAGGGCTCCTCGTGGAGGACAGAAGGCTGAGTGGTTCACCAGGGAGCAGACAAAGCAGGAGAGTCAGAGGCAGGCGAGGTCGGCAACAAGGAAGCAGTCCGGGGATTAACGCTGGAAAGTCTTGCGTGGAAATGACGAAGAACATGCTGGGGTCTTTATGGTGCCGGGGAGCAATGAGCCACAGGTGAGCGGAGCTGGCTCTGCGACGTGGGTGTGGGAGACCGGCAGGAGCAGGAGATGTGTGGACAGGTGATAGGCAGGCAGGTAGGTCTAGTGGAGAGGCGGGTGAGTGCGGAGCTACTGGGTGAACTGAGAGAAAGGCATGTATGGCAGGTTGGACGTGCACACTGTGACATATTTGGACAGCTCACTCTTGGAGCCTGCCTCAAGTGGACATTAGAGGAACTGCGTTTTTTGGCACTTCAACATGGGCTTCATTTTTCAGCCCTGCAGGTTACTGCTCGAGTAACACACCTGATTATTTACAGGCTCCTTCACTTGTAGTCGTCAGTCCCTGGAGCTCAGGTTTGTCCTGAATAAAAGCCTCAGAGAGAGACATTAAGTCAGTTTAGTGACTGTTACTGTTCCTCTGATAATGAAACTGAATTTCCTCTTCATGAACAGAACATTTATCAAGTTGATTGAAGACACATTGATTTAAGAGTTGTTGCTTCTGTGTCCTGAGCTGCAAACATCCACACTGTCCTCATTCTTAATTCACTTTACAGAGTTTGACTCAGTTGTTTCCAGCCGGGGAAACAGCCACGCAACACAAGACCTTATCATCTGCTCTGGAAGCAGGCGAAGTGAAGAAACCTGCGCACATTTTAGTCCTCTCCTCTTAACGTACCATGTGAACGTCTTGATTCAGTTTCTTCCTCACACACTGGACATAAGACAAAAGGTGGAGTGCCATCTTACTGAGAGAGATTACTGTATGACTCTATTTCATAACCAACTCTACTGGAATCATGTTTTATTTGCAGACTTAAAGTGAATCTGTGCTAATCGAGAGCCAACCCAGTCTGTAGATGTTCATTTCTCCTCGTCCACTGGGTAAACCCTGCTGATGAAGATCATTGGATATAATTTACAATTTCAGAGCAGCTTTGTTTAACGACTTAAGCCTGAAGGAGTTCAGACCTTACCGGACGGGTTTAATTTCATGGACTTCCACAGAGGTCTGCACCTCGCTGTGAGTCTGTTCGCTAAATTAGAAACCTGGAGCAGGACTTCACAGATTTCAGCAGGTTTCAGGGAGGAAACCTCCCAGCTGCTAATTTAGTCGAATTTTTTCCTCTGTGAGCTGAGTGAATGAGGCTGTGAGTGTGACAGCTCATTAAAACTCTCCGTGTGTTCCCTCTCACGTAGAAAAACGGAAAAGATTTTCTCTCTTTAAACACTGAGGGGTCAGGTTAATGTGTGTGAAGACTCAGAGAGAGAGGAAGAGGAAGACAGCCATCACTTCTGCTGCTGTGATGCTCAGTTTAATGAGGTGTGGAGGACACTCACACAGTCAAGTCAGTTTGTATTCATACAGCCCCAAAATCATGACCAAATATCTCAGGACACTTTTCATATCGAGCAGGTCGAGACCGTACGGTACAGTTTAGACCCGAGGATGAAAACAAATTCTCACAAGAACTCTGCTCCTCTAATGTGAAACACTGGCGGGAAAAACCTCCTTTAAAGAGGCAGAAACCTTCAGCTGAACAAGGACTCTGTGGTGGGCGACCATCTGCCTCCGTCAGCTGCGTTCAGAGAGACAAAGACACAGAGATGCACAGTAATTAACAGCCGTGATAATAATAGAAATATGACTAATACCAATTATACCAGTGCGTATATAATAGAGTACTATTCATAGTCACAGTAACAACAGTAATGACAATAGAGGCATGACTAATAATAATAATAAAAACAGCAGCAGTGGGCGTCAAGCAGGAAGACGACAGCAGGCGCGACCACCATCCAAGAACCTGCGAGGCGAGAAAGCACAAAGAGTTCTTTTCATCACGCCTCCTCTCTCCTCACATGACCTGGAAATCACTCCCCCTCCGCCATCACGAAGGATCTCCCAGTCCCTTAAATGCACCTTGAGGAGACGAGGAGAGAGGAGGCCGCTGGAGGAGCTTAGTTGCTCAGTGGTAAATGGACTGCACTTGAATAGCACGTTTGTAGTCTTCGACCACTCAAAGCACTACCACACATGGTGTCATCTAATACTCAGTAACCACTCTAACACTCTCAAACATCAATGAAACAGCCATCAGGAGCAGTTCAGGGTTCAGTATCTTGCCCAAGGATACCTGGGAAGGGTACGACTTGTGGACTGGAGGAGCCGGGGATTGAACTTCCACCGATCTTCTGATTAGTAGACGACCCGCTCCACCTGCTGAGCTACAGCCGCCCCAGTGGCGCATGAAGCCAAAAAAATTAATCTGCTGCTTACAAACTTTCGCGGACGATCAGGGCTGCTTCCGCACAGTTCGCCTCATAGAGCAGGCGCGTTAGAGACTTCCGTCGGTCTTCTGGTGTCGCCCTTTGCAAACTTGAATGGGGATAAAACGATTCAGTCGCTCAGTGGATCCAGTGATTTACAGACGTCTCTTTCACAAAGTCTCTTGGACAGTTTCTTGTTTTGGCCCTATTAAATCATGTGACTGACCTGGGCGTTGCAATTCTATTGTTTGGTCACAACAAAAACTAGGGTAAAGGCACACTTCCTGGGGTCCAACCCATCCTCACTGTGACCTCGTCACATGTCCACGTTTGGTCATGGACTTTCCACGTCCACATATGACGTCCAAGGTACCCTGGGTGTGTTGGTTGTTGACGTTCTGGGACGCCGTGTCAACTTCAGCCTGTTACATGCATTGTCTGTTTTCAAAATACACTTCTGTTTTCACAGGAAATGTACAGTTTGCATACAGTCTCTTTCAAAATAAAAGCACTACATCGGTACAACACCGCAAATTGACGTCTTTATCCTTTAAAGGAATACTCCGACGATTTGGGAGTTATGCCCTTTCTCTATCATTTTCATATTGAGACAACATGATCGATATCTTTTTTGTGTCTGTACGTCCAGTGGCTGGGTCTCAGCGGTTAGCATTGCGGCTTAGCTTAGCAAATACAACTGAAGTCTATAGGGGGTCAGTAGCCTGCTCGTAAAAGTGAACAAATAAACGTTACAGAAACCCTGAAGCTGGCATTTCTGCACGTGCATTTAAAATAAACATGTTGTTGTTCGAAAAACGAGAGTCCTTTTTAGTCGTTTTAGAAGAAGTTTGATACATGAACTATAGTGTGTTTACGTCCTGCGCCGTGATCCACAGAGGGATACCGCTGAGACCCAGCCACTGAACGTACAGACACAAAAAAGATATCGATCATGTTGTCTCAATATGAAAATGATAGAGAAAGGGCATAACTCCCAAATCGTCGGAGTATTCCTTTAACAACACACACACATGTGGTTGGGTTTAGGAATAAAGAACAGGGTTTGGCTTTATAATCTTACAGGAAGTGAACACCAGCCTCCTGGGTGAAAGTCAGTGGTTGTTGGACGGCCAAATAATAAAAAAAAATAATAAGGAGATGTATCCTGTGTACCACATCTTCATGTGTTATAGATAGAACTGTTGCATTGTGGGTAATACAGGCGCCAGACTTTGAAGAAGAGGAATGTGTGGATTTAAAAATCAGCTTTGGTTTTTAATGTTTTTTGGGGTTTTTTTCTTATTTTTTAACTGTCTAAATGATAAATGTGTGAAGGACTCACGTGCACTTTAATGCTGTTGTAGCTCAGCCTGCAGGTGATGTGCTGTGAGTTAATATGTTCATGTGTCCACTGCTCCACACGGCTGTCAAGAATTTATGGGCAATATAACAGATATATATTTACATATTGGGGAATTTTGCTTCTCTGCCTCACAGAGCAGGATTAATCTCACACACACACACACACACACACACACACACACGCAGAGTAAATGGCCCACTGAAACTCCTGCATGAATATATGAAAACATAAAATCACCAGACTGAAATGAGAACTGGAGCACGTGTGTGTGTGTGTGTGTGTGTCTTTAAATTCATGAGACCGTGGTCTTCCTCTCGCTCTGAGACTGTCGGCGTTCTTCTTCACATCCTCCGATTTATTTTTCATGAACTCTGTCAAACTGTCCTGATTCAGTCCTCGTCTGATTTATTCACTTCCTGTTGCTCGTGCTGGTCCCAGTGCTGCCGGTCAAACTGGTCCCAGTGCTGCCGGTCAAATCACTCCCAGTGGTTCTGGAGGGAGGACCCATCATGTGGATGGAGGGTCCAGCAGGACTCTAAAGTGTATCTTCACCCATCTTCATGTTTAACAAGCCATAGTCTGACTTTTATCATCAGTATCTGAATGTCTGTTTTCATCAGATAAAAAACAAACTGCTGTCACATTTGATACGTTTAATTTTTGTCAGTTTTGGTGGCTTGAGTGAATATTTTATATTTATGTCATAGTACAATTTTGTTTTTCTGTGTTGATGTAAAAATATTCTGCCTTAGGTCACGTGGAGCTCGTTTTTAGACAAATCAGATGGAAATATGGATGAATTTATAAACAGGACTCTTGTTAAAATCTCTTGTTAGAAAAACAGAAGATTCAAATGAAGGGATGTTTTTTTTCTCCCAGAAAGTTTCCCACAGTCTCTTGTGTATTGTTTATATGTTGTCATATTTGTGAAGAAGTGTCGTCATGTGTTGTGTGTCCAAAATACAATAAAGTTCAGGTGCAGTTCTTAATTAACAGGAGCAGTGTGTAAGATTTGGGCAGATTTGTGGTGTCCAGTGGTGAGGACTGTAGATTGCAACCAGTTGAAACTTCTCCTGGTTAGAATTCCTGAAGTGTCCATTGTTCTGGAGGTTTTTACCAGGAGCTGAGTTATCCACAGACGTCTCTTCCTCTCAGAAACAAACAGAGCAGCTGATTAAAATCGGTAAAAACACTGAATAAAACAGTTTCAGGTCAAAATTCAGTCTTTTTTCAAACCGGTCTCATTCTGACGTCGTCGAAATCTGGTGCTTGGTCAGTGACTCCTGGTGTCAGACACCAACAAAAAAATAGACATCATTTCATGACGGCATGATACGCGACCGGATACTGTTATTGTTTAACGGCGCTCAGCGGCATCAGAGGGAAACGCCTGAGAGGCCGGTGTTCACTTCCTGTAAGACTGTAAAGCCAAACCCTCTTCTTTTAAGTTGAAGGAAAAAAACAATTTGCAGTGTTGTACTGACGTAGTGCTTTTATTTTGAAAGAGACTGTATGCAAACTGTACATTTCCTGTGAAAACAGAAGTGTATTTTGAAAACACACAATAACAGGCTAGGTAATGGGGAAAAAAATGGTAGAAACTTCAGGAAGAGCAACTGAGAAAGGATCGCTCTTCCAGGACAGACGGACGTGCAATAGATGTCGTACAGAACAGATCAACATGATGTGTTAGTTTCTCCTACACTGCTTAGCACGTCAGAGACAGGCTGCCAGCCCAGTGCCTGCGAATGTGAGCTCACCTTTTTTGTCTTATAATTTAAGATCCAGACATTCAGCAGGTTTTTACCGGGAACTGAATTATCCACAGAGGCTTCTTCCCCTGGGCGGCACGGTGGTGTGGTGGTTAGCACTCTCGCCTCACAGCAAGAGGGTTGCCGGTTCGATCCCGGGCGTGGGAGCCCTTCTGTGCGGAGTTTGCATGTTCTCCCCGTGTCAGCGTGGGTTCTCTCCGAGCACTCCGGCTTCCTCCCACAGTCCAAAGACATGCAGATTGGGGACTAGGTTAATTGATAACTCTAAATTGTCCGTAGGTGTGAATGTGAGTGTGAATGGTTGTCTGTCTCTATGTGTCAGCCCTGCGATAGTCTGGCGACCTGTCCAGGGTGAACCCTGCCTCTCGCCCGATGTAGCTGGGATAGGCTCCAGCCCCCCCGCGACCCTCAAGAGGATGAAGCGGCTTCTTCCCCTTCAAAACAAACAGACGAGCTGATTAAAAAAAAGAGTTTTTTTCTGACACTTCTTGTGATGGAGCAGCTGCTAACTACAGTGCCTGATGTGTAAACACGAATGTCCCTCTTGAGAGCCAGTGTTTGGTTTGTCCATTCTGGGCTACTGTAGAAACATCCCGGCGCAACATGGCGATCTCTGTAGACGAGGACCTGCTCCCTTTGTACGTAGATATAAGGGGCTCATTTTGAAGTAACAAAACAACAGTGGTTCTTATTTTTATATCTGAAATCAGACATAATTATATGTCCCCCTGAATCCTGCACACTGGACCTTTAAGAGTTAAACTTAAACCGCAAAATATTACTTAAGAGATGCAAACTGTGTGATGTGTGCGGGGTCCAGATTTATGAGAAGAAATGTTTCATCCATGGAGCTCTGGATGTATATTTCATGTTTCAATAATATCCGAATTGGAATGAATTTCTGCTGGGAAAGCTGAACCTCTGTGGATGAAACATGATGTCACGGCTCAGAAAACAGCGAGCTTGCACCAAACAGCATGACTCACAGGCAGAGGTGAAGATAAGAGGTCACTTGAATCAATAAACAGGCGAGGGTGAAAACCAGGTGATCAGTCAGAGCAGGGAAACTTATCCAGAGAAGGCTCAGCCACAGAATCACAGACTCATCAATCTGAGGGTCAGGCAGGAAGAACAGAGGCTGGGCGGCTGAGTGGATGCAAACAGGGAGCTCTGGCAGAGGCAGAGTGGAGATGAGTGTACTGCAGGACTAATGAGGGACAGGAGGAGCAGGTGGGCCGTGATGGTCAGCTGATGGGAACGGCTGGGAAAGAGGTTACAGCAGCACATTAATAAACATGGATGGATTACTGAGGGAGCACACTGGGCACAGGCCCAGGGGCCCAGAGTGACGGGGGCCCCATGGATTTTACCTGCAAAATGTCACTCAAAGAGACAAGTAATGACCGCAAAGAGACTCTAGATGACTACAGAGAGACATGAAGACACTACAAAGAGACAAGTACGGACCATGAAGATACAAACTATTCAGCAGTGCTGTATGTTCATCTGTCCGCACACTTTTGGCCATTTACTGTGAACATCTCAGCAACACACTGTATCTGCCGACTGAGTTGCGACCGCCTCTGTAAAATCTCATTTATCTAAAGCCGCCAAACAAGTAAACAGACTCGTGATCTTCATCTGCAACAACAGACTTCTAATTAGAGACAAAACAATTACATGAACTGCTGCGTGTCATCGTTAATGTGACTGAATGATAATTACTGTAATCAGAGTGTGATGAAGCTTCACTTAATGACACAATAGCAAACTGAAATCTCTCCTCTTAAATCTTTTTCCTGAAGTGTCTCCGTCTCTCTGTCCTCTCAGTGCACCGTGTGGGACTGGGACTCAAACGGGAAACACGACTACATCGGCGAGTTCGAGGCCACGTTCAAAGAGATGAGAGGAGCCATCGATGGACGACAGGTAGGAGAGGATTCCTGCACACCTCCATTGATCAGCCTCTCAGAGAGTCTCACCAGCTGCAGAGACGTGCTGCACATTTTCTGTCTCCTGATAACCACCACTGTTTGAACCTTTAAATGCTTTTCATATCTGCATTTAAATTCATGATGGATTATATAAACATGTAGACTTTAAATCAGCCGAGAAAACATTTGTCACACAGGAGTGTTCAGTGATGAGTTGGAGGGTGTTACGTAATCACTGAGAGTGTTGAGGCCAACGATTTATACAAACACGAGGTTAGACAGAGCTTAAAGTTTCATCCTGGTGTATTATTAAACAAACTGTTTACTCTGCCTTAATTTGAGAGGAAGAAACAGGTGGTGTCTTTTCTTGCACAGAAGTGAAGCTCGTCATGGTGAGATGGCAGGTGGATCATGTAGAAAGACACTTTTCCCTCTAAGTACGAGTCTGATGTGAGTCTTAATCAGTGCTGGAAAGTATCCAAATCCTTTATCTAACACTATTAAAATACTCCACTATGATTAAAACTCCTGCGTTAAGAAAAAGTAACAAAGTTTTAGACACAAATATACTCAGCATTTCAAAAGTAAAATTCAGTCAGGACCACCTCAGTCAAGGAAAACTATTTGCGATTTGATATTTGGTTATATGGCTGTGTTCTGGGACCTCTCCACTCTCCCCATGCCTACGTAGAAAGCTTAAGGTGGAGAGAGCACAACTCTCTGCCCTTCCACGTGCATACATGGAAAGCCTAAGACAGGCAGAGCAGCAGCAAAGACCCTCCAGGAGCAGAACAGAGCAGCATCAATGACAAACAGAAATGACACTGATACATCAGACACAGCATGAAAAGGAGGAGCTGGGGTGGAGGCGGGTTGCAAAGCAGCTTGCAGAGGAAGCAGCAACAGTAGGCAGGCCAGAGCAGTTTAAACAGGGCGCCATGAATGAGACAGGAATCATGTGATCTATCAGCTGACTCCCTTCCATCAATCAGCTGATCCATCAGTTGATTTGACTGATATCAGCTGATGTAGCTGGGATGTGAGCTGAGCTTGACACTGTGACCTGCCTGAACTAATGCTGTGCTCAACGCACATATACAGAGTGTCTCTGTCATCATTATTTAAAGGGACAGTGTGAAACATTTTCAGTTGTTTATTGGCAAAAATCGATGTCTGCATTCATAAATATGTCATCATTGGTGTATCATTACCTCCACCAATAATCTGACTTATTCTCCTAAAAGGAGAATTTCGGATTTGTTTGTACAATGTGTGGGTGAGTTGTCTGGGGGGTTCCATAACGTTTTGACATACAGTCCCACCTTCGGCGTTTTCATTGAGAGCCAGGCCAGCACTGCGTGACTCAGTACGTTTACATGCACAGCTTAATCGAGCTATGCTCAAAATTCGATTTTGGCGTCTAATCGGACTTCTGTCCTTGTCCCAGTTTACATGCAACTGAGAAAATCGAATTACTGACGGGAACGTGTCCTCCTCCTCAACACCAGGTGGCGATATGTGTTGTTTCAGCGGGTTAATACGGCCCCCTTTCCGGTTGACCTATTACGTCACTTAATAATAAACAACTGCAGTCAGTAATGGTACAACTTTGTTCATCTCCTACGTAATGTACGTGTTACTGATTGTGCAGATAAGGTGCATGCTATCCCTCGTGGTCATGGTGATTTCGAGAGGCAGACAAGAACGCCGTATGCTGTTGGAGGGCTACAACAATAGCATGTCTTGTCTGTTCCTGGGTCATACGCCAGCGCGGTGAGTGTGGAGCATGCGCACATGCATTGTCTAGTTTAACTCTGATTAAGGCGTATACATGCCGGAGAAAATCGAATTCCAATCGCATTATCTGGGTGTCTTAATTGCAGTTGGAGAACTCCGATATTAGTCGGAGTAACACGTTTACATGCACATCAGTTGTCCAGTTATAGTCGGATTAAGGCAATAATTCGTTTTTTTCAAGTGTCATGTAAACGTACTAACTGAGAAGCCGAAGGAGAGGAGCAAGAGGCGCTTCGCTTCTACCCCGGCACTATTGCAGCATAACAAAGTCCCACTCTTTGAGCATAATGCAGGATCATGCATATGCAGCATCACAGGAGACAGAATCCTTGTCACCAAGAAAACACAAAAGGGAATCAAAAAAGCAAGGAGATTGGCGAACTCAAAAAACAAGGGTCAACATGTTTGGATTTACACTCGCCCCAACAGTCTGAGTGACCATGAAGTATCAGATGACATGGTTTCATCAATGTTATCATAGCTTTTTGGTACACAGGGGCTACCGTTGCTGCAATACACATTTGAAACAGTGAGGCGCTAGAGTGCGCTATCAGTTTGAATGCAATATACGATTTCAGCGTTAGATGGGGAGAAATTCCTGCACACTGTAGCTTTAAATCTGAGGCAGGCAAAAAACAGCAGAAGTTGAAAACACACCCTCCTCCTGCCTCCTTCTCTGTCCTAAACCCCTCCCACTAGACGGCCACCAGCATATGCACACGCTTCATACAGACCCTCAGTGTTTCCCATACATTGATTTATTTAATCTTATTTAGTTGTTGAGTTGCCCACAGCTCATTCTCTCAGCCCCTCCCTGCTCCGCTCTCTCTCTGTTTATCAGACCACAAATACAACAAGAATTAGCTGCTAGCTACCCCATGCTCCCTCCGCCTCGCTCCTCGCCGCTGTCCATGCTTCGCTGGGAGGAGAGCTGGAGGCTTGAGAGACGGCCCTTTGGTCTGCATAAAGCCTACAGCGACAGGTGTCACAGCAGCAGCATTGGCTTTAACCTGTGTAATGGCAGCAACAGAAAGTTCGCAAATCTGGCAGGGAGTCGGGGATGTTCACTCCCTAGAACTGGGGTCTGCACTGGCTGGATTTGGGTAACTGAGGTTGCTGATTGCTCTCCTCCTGGCAAGGTGGTCTGTGGTGCTGGGACTGAGACAGAAGACACACTGTAATTCAAACCTTACGCTAACAGTAGCTACGAAAACTGAACTTGAAGCCACAGCCGTGAGCCTTTAGCTCCAGTTAGCAGAAGGCTAAACTATTATCAACATTTTCTCTCCATCTCTGAAACACTGTTGTCTCTTTCAGACTCTATTCAATCAGTCCATCTTCATTTTTGGGTGTTGCTCTGCAGTGTAGGCAGTCATTGCCAAATGCTTGAACAGCAACTTTCTCTGCAGGATTCTCCTCCATTGAATCAGGCTTTCACTGAAGGGACGTTCATTTGCATTTGTAGAGCAGCCAACAGGAATGCTGTCTCTCTGAAATGACCTGTGAATGACCTGAAAACAGCCCAGAAGAGGTGCAGTGGTGTAGTTTTCTCTCAGTCCTCTTTAAATACAACACGCTCAGAGATTACTGAGGGATTTTTGCCCAATGAAGCCAAAATAAAAACTGCCTACATCAGCTTTAATCATGTAGAAATATGTGAGCAGCATCCTCATTTCATAGTCGGTTGAGGTGAAGCTCATTTTCTCTGCTCCATATATTGTTGGGTAGTTTCAATGTATCTTTTGATTTACAGAGAATTTGCACGGTGCGGTCTGCAGTTGATTTACAGCAACATGACATATAATTACTGTGTTCTCCAGCGCCACATAGTGGACACAGGAAGTGCCCACGCTCTATGAACGATATACCTTCTCTCTCCTGCTTACCATGTCTGACTCTCACAGAAATGAAAAGCTGGCCGGCATCCTGTCAGTTCCTCTTACAGTGCCCGATAATCGCTAGATATATAAAATATCCTAAAAATATTCCAGCAAAGTAAAAGAATCTCTAAACTGTCCTTAAGAACTTGTGTAAATGCTCCACTCCAGGTGTTTGAGCAGTTCAGGTTAATATTTCATTTGGCTGTGGACACAGACGCAGACAGCTGTGGCTGGAGGCTGTTTGGTTCAGGTTCCTCCGGGAGGCAGATGTCTGACAGAAAGTCCTGTTTCTCCTTCAGCTGCTCGATCAATTCATCAATTCAGAGGCTCAGTGAGCGTCAGACTGAGTGACACCAGCTCACACAGCAGACCGCACACACAGGAGGCTCGTGGAGTTTTATTATGTCGACATCCACATCCAGCAGAACACTGAGACAATACACCACCGCCAGGGAAACTTCTGCATTCAGAAGTCAAAGTGTGTTTTATAAACAGAGTGGAGAGTGGTTATTTTATTTTCATGACTGCAGACTAACTGTACAATGATCCTCTTGTTGTGTGGGCGCTTGAATCCTGATGTGGGTCCCGTCTATCACCCCGCACACTTTTGGGAAGCCGCTATCACATCCTTCTCCTGTTCGGACGGGAACTTCACCACCGTGTTCATCAGACGGGTGAGGCCGTTTGAAACCTGGTGAACGACGTGGCCAACAGTTGACCTGTGTATGTGAAATGCTTTGCCAACGACTGATTGGAAAGATCGCGTTGCATAAACCCGCAGAGCAATCATTAATTGTAACAGGGCTGAAAGAGTGCAGCTTTGGAAAGTTGAGTGATCCAGCTCCAACTCCAAATCATAAATTAACCTCCGGTCAAATTTGTAGTACAAAATCAGTTGCTCATCATTAACGGTGTCCATCAGGTCCTCTTCTTGGGTTGCCTTCATTTTCCTCTTTGGTCACCAAAAACTCAGCCATGTTGCCATGGAGATGCAGTCAGATGTATCTTGTGTTTTTTACTTTGGTCGCTGAGGCCCTCTGTGCAATGGTTTAAAAAACTCTAAGCAATTCCTTAAGTATAAGATTAAGATGAGGAGAAAAACTCAAGGAAACCTTAAGGATTTTTTGTGCAACTGATTTTATTTAAGGGAAATCTTAACTCAGATTTAAAGGACTTTATTTACTTAGGGTGCTTTGTGCAACAGGTCCCTGGATCTTGAGTTATCAGAGATAAAAGGTGAGCACACATCAGCAGGTGTTGGGGGAGCCGCCTGTCTGCAATGAGCTGAGCAGCGTCTGAGAAACCTCGGTTTGTAACGTGAAACTGCTTCATTCAGTGTTACTACCCGATTTAATCACTTGGTCTGTTTTGGAGAGGAGAGCTTTTCAGATAATTTGACTCTTGGTGAAAACAATGAGCCCTGAAGGAATCCTGACTGGGAGTTCATGCTCGACACATGGGAGAACTTTCAGCCGCTCCTAATCTGCAGTCCTCACAGCTGGGTGTCAATAATCCTACACACTGCTCGTTTAAAGATGATGAACGTGGGAAACATCGAACCTGCTAAACATCCGTGTGTTAGTGTTGTCAGTGTGAGCATGCTGCCCTGGCTGACTCTTCATCTTGTGTGTCTCTTTGGGAAAGACAACAACCGTCTCCAGCTGAAAACATGGATCAGTAGTAGCAACCATTTGACTGGCATTATCCTCCCTGGAGCGCTAATGTGAATACAAACTGTCTGCAGCAGACTTTAACCCCTGGAGGTTTAAAAAGAAATTACCTGATCTCCGTCAGGTCCTGCAGCTCCAGGATTCCTTGAAAGTGCCAATTAGCAGCGTGACCTGCCCTTTAAAAACGCACCTGTGGGACTGTGATGCTGTAGGGTTTAGGTGGACAGCCGGTGTGATGTAATTACCCGGGACGCCGGAGGCAGAGGCAGAGATAATGAAGACACAGCTGTCAAGAAGAAGAGCTGTTGGACAGAAATGAGGCAGTCGCTAATTAAAGTGCTGCATGTTAACGCCGCTCTGTTTCCAAGTGCTCAGGTTGTGTGTTTTCTCTGGAAACTCCCTGAAGATGACAACACACAGCTGAAAACACACTAACAATGTGACTGTTGAGCAGAGACGTTCCTCTGAGCTGTCTCATTATCAGTGATGAGAGTGTTTTCACTGCAATGATCCTCGGTGACGGTCTGATAAAATAATGCCTCTGTCAGAGCCTCGCCTCCTCCACTTTGGACACATGTGAATGAAATCCATCTTCTGAGGCTGAAACATGACACTGATAAATGCATCATTTATTTTACTGTCACCTGGACTCAGGACAGTTATTGATCATCTCACCTTTCACTCTCCTCCATCAGCACTCCGTCATGTTTCTGATGACACAGAAAACTCTCCGACGTAGCTGTCTATTTCTCCGACCCATCAATATGTTCGTCTGTCTCTCGATACTTTCTCACATCCCCCTCTGTTCTGAGGCTGAGAGTCCCTGTAACTACACCAGTCCAGTCTTTAAGTTTTATTTCCATCCTTCTCCGCAGACACTGTGAAATTTACAAAAATAAAAAACAAAAAACAAATACAATTACTGTTAGAGTCTCTCAACAGATGTCCAGCATTTAGACGTGCCCAACAATAGTCTCCCATGTGAATTTTCTGATAATAGACAGGTCCCAAAAAGTTAGTGCAGCAACAGAAAATATATTGAATTGTCCAAACAGGCCACTTAAACAAATATAATCAGATAGAAACCAAATAAAGGTGCAAAATGGCAGTCCCCATGTGCGCCTCTTGGTCAGTGCAGAACATTATTATTTTGGGGCCGTATGTACTTCCTGCAACAGGTGTGACCGCATTACTCTTAATCAAAATAAACTTAAACTTACATAAAAGGACAACACAGTTTTCTTTAACTGAACAATATTTTTAAAGGTGGTATATTTTAAATAATCTTTCAATTAAAGTTACCCTTTAACTACCTATTTTTGATCAGTTTTTAATGACAATAAATTTTAATGTTGAGGAAATATGACAGAAAATATGAAACGCATTTCAATTAAATTGCAGTAAAAAATGTCTCTCAGTTACAGTTCCTGTAGTTTGAACTATATTTTGACATGATAAATAATAAAAATGATAAATTAATATAATTTCCACTGTGTAGAAATAATGTAGCAGCATTTATTCTTTAAACAAAATATGAGACATTCTAATCATAACTCGGATTAATCCATTGTTAATTTACTAACTACATATTAGTAAACAGATGTCTTTAGTTAATAAACAAAGTATGCTGGCTTGTGTGCTTTGGGTGTCTGAGCAGTAACTTTACAAACTTTGGTTCGATGGATCTGTTCACAATAAATATACAAACACAGGTTTTTAATGAATGTGCAGACATGTGAATGTCTGAATGTTGGGATAAGGGAGACAAGGAGACGTGTAACAAAGTTTTTGGAGAGCGATCTGGGAGTCTCGAGGAGCAGAGGGGCAACAAAAGTTGTTCCCCACTTTGAAGGATTGGGAGCGGAGGTGTGAGCTCGCTGTTGTTTCGTGCTCATCATTAGTCAGTAGGTTTGGCTCTGGTTGTCTTTGTGCATCAGGAACAATATGAGATTTTAATTGCTTGAGTTCACCAAAACTCTCAACCTTGAAAAGTTGGACTGACGCCCAAAAGCTGGCTCGATTCTGGCAGTAAATGTCTTCAACAAGCAGCAGGGTGCAGCCAGAAGGAGGCTCCACACAGTTCATTATTGTCAGAGCTGTACGAGGTGCAGAGCTGTGCATGAACATGATGAGGACTGTACCCGACTCAGAATTATGTCAGTCCAATCAGATCTTGCCATTTAATACGAATATTCAATAATAAGGTTTTTATTTGCATATAAAGTTTTAAAGTTTAAACAGGGGACGTCAGTGCCACAGCCAGAGACTGTGTCGTATTAAGTATCTATGAGCTGTACATTCATCACCTTGAAGCAGAGGAGAGAAGATAATGTGACCTCAAAGCATTACGGTGGGAAGTTTCTCCTCTGCGCCGCTGCATCACGTCCACAGCTGTCTAGCAAAGAGTAGAGTGTAAGTCAAGAGCGCTCACTCTGCAGCAAAATCTGGGGACCCAAATGTCGCCAGAAATACACTGCACAGCTCACTGAGCAGCCAAAGACAAAAAATAAGACTGTTCAACTTGAAACAATCTAAGTGGACTGAGAGGTCTCTGACTGATTCGAATCTCCGCATTTCATGAGGCAGCCCTAAACACGATCATAAAACACTGGCCTAAACTGCCCGCTGCCAGAAGAAAATGTTGCCATTGTTTCTGCAAACCAGAAATATGTTGCATTTGTATGTTTCATACGCATCATATGACAGTTTATACAGTGACGTAATGTAAGAGCTGACTGGTCATCTGAGGGTGGATGGGATGGTGGAGGCCTGAGCTCAGGTGAGACGCCTGCCAATCTGCAGACCATTGTTCAAGACCAACAAACAACAAAACTGATTGATTCTTAGCAACATGTTGCTGTTTTTCCACCGGGGGTAGTGCCATGAACACTGAGTGTTTGCCATGAGACATCACTGCGTTTCCTGCCAGGATAGTGCCATGAACACTGAGTGTTTGCCATGAGACATCACCGCGTTTCCTGCCAGGATAGTGCCACTAAAAAAAGCGTTGTTTTTTTATGGAGACATCAAGGCTTCACCCGCTGTGATGGTGCCACCAGAACCAGGTATTCGAAGCCCAAACCTGATCTCTTCCAAACCATGACCGAGTGGTTTTTGTGCCTAAACAAAACCACACGTTTACCACGGTGTTGTTACGTAAAGTTTCAAAGTATCTGCTACATAAAACATTTTTTTCATGGCATGCTGGTGTGTTGAAGACCGTATTCTGTCTGACTGTACTCAGCAATATGTGTTTCCCCCTACCTTAATCTGAACAGCGGCACGGTGGTGTAGTCGTTAGCTCTCATAGCAAGAGAGTTGGGGGAGCCCTTCTGTGGGGAGTTTGCATGTTCTCCCTGTGTCTGCGTGGGTTTCCTCCAGGTGCTCCAGCTTCCTCCCACAGTCCAAAGACATGCAGGTTAATTGGTGACTCGAATGTGAGTGTGAATGGTTGTCTGGCAACCCTGCCTTCCGCCCAGTGTCAGCTGGGATAGGTTCCAGCACCCCCACGACCCCCGACAGGATATGTGGTTACGGAAAATATATCTGAACCATCCATTTTCTTCACCTAACCATGGTGGAGGCTGCTACACATTTTAACATGAAGGAAACACAACAGGATGGGGAACAGACTTCGACACAACACCTGCATGGCTGCTGCAACCAGCAATTCAGACGACAATCAAGATTTTAATATGTTATAAAATGAACTGCAGAAATGAACTGGTTCACTGTTTGGGGGACTGTGATCTCGGTTCAGTTTCAAAATGTGAACTGTGAACGTGACCTTTTTCATTTTAATCTGTGAGAACTGAGCTCACTGTTATGAAGCATGAACTTGCACCACACTGATGAGGTGACCTTTTATTTTATTTTACTGTCAACTGTTGGAATATTTCTCACTGGACAGCACAAAGAGAGCAAAGAGCAAAACAACACACTTTAACCAAGACAATCAAACAACTACAGAGAGTTGTAAAAACACCGTTAGGGTAGAAATACTGATGCGTTTAATTTTGAGTGGGGCTGTTGGCTTCGCAGCAGTGGAACACAAAGCACCTGAACACATCATGTAAATATGATATTAGAAGGAAAAGTACAATAAAACTATTTAAAAATAAATGAAAATATAAACACAAACTTTAACATCTTGAGAACTTGTGTCCTGAACATGTTTATGAACCACAAGCTGTGACCTGAAGGTCTGGGGGCGCTGTAGGTCCCTGATTAGTCAGAGACACCTTTCACTGTAAACCCTCTGAAACAGAAGGTCTTTTCATCCCTGCTGTCATCCAGCAGAGGAGGAGAAACAATGAGAGCAGTCAGAAAGTCCCGCCGGGGAACCCCTCCTCTGTCTCCTCTTCTTCTGTTCAGGTTTTATTTATTGGCCTCCTTCCTCAGCTGACAGTCGGCTCCCGACTCTGAGAATCCCTCCGAGCTGAAACCTCCGGGGGAGCTCTCTCTTCACGCTCCTCCATCCATCTATCCCGACACAAATAGAGTCTGAGCCACTGTGTGTCACTGGGTGTCCACAGTTTCATGTAATGGAGTCAGAGTGAATCCTCTGTGGCTGCGTTTGGGCAGCTGAAGGATTGTCTTCAGCCCGGAGGGTTTGTGGTTTATATGGCCGTCTGACAGACCTCCTCTCTCTCAGCACAGAAAACTGCAGCTCTGTTTGGAGGCGGCTTCACTTTGGTCGAGGGATTTTCCAAGATTGTGATTATGAGATTACATATAAGTAATTTATACACCAGGCTGTACTGCTGATTTATATAGCATAAATACAGACATAACTTTACAGTGTCCTTGTGGTGCAGTGAAACAGACGTTTTAGGCTGCTTTCACACCTGCCCTGTTTGGTTTGGTTCAATCGAACCCAAGTTTGTTTGTCCCCTCAGTGCGGTTCGTTTGGGCAGGTGTGAACACACCAAAACAACCAGACCAACCTGGATTTGAAGCAACTGCAGTCACATGACACATTGTTTGGGTTAAACATGAGCATGTTACAGTCCTGGAGGATTATTAATGTGCACCTCCTCCTGTACTGCCTTAATATGCACATTCAGCACATCCAATGCATCAAAACATTGTTTTCTGGAAAAGAATTGATTAAATGATGAACAACTGCTTTTCGCTGCACTATCACCGGCGAAACTATGGTTGCTACAAAACACACATGTTTGGTGCATAAAAAACGACTTGGAAACACATATGATAACTGGTTTTGTTGTTCGGCAGGCGTCTGGCCCAGGTGTTGAGCCATCCATCCTCTCCTCCACCTCTAGATGACAATGTCAGCTCATAAACTGTGTTCCTTTAGAAACGTTGATATGATATGTATGAAACATACAAATGTTATGTACTGATGGTTTGCAGAAACGTACAACATGTTCTTGGCAACACTGGCTACTGGGCTGTTTTAGTCTGGACAACAAGGTCTGTATACGAAGTTGTTAAAAACCTGCGCTTGGTCAGTGACTTCTGGCGTCAGACACACAAAAAAAGCCGACCTTTCATGTCCACATGATATGCAGTCAGTCGCTGTTATTTTCTAACGGCGCCTGGCAGCGTCAGGGGGAAACATGGCGGGACAACAACGAAAGTTAAGGTGACAGAAGCCTGAGTAGGGAGGGTGGGATGGTTCACTTCCTGTAAGACTGTCCCTGTTTTCTGTCCTAATCCCAACCACGTGTTTGTTGTTAAAGGATATAAAACATTGATTCACAGTGTTGTACCAGTGTCATGCTTTTATTTTGAAAGAGACTGTATGCAAACTGTACATTTCCTGTGAAAACAGAAGTGTATTTTGAAAACAGACAATGCATGTAACAGGCTGAAGTTGACACGGCGTCCCAGAACGTCAACAACCAACACACCCAGGGTACCTTGGACGTTGTATCTCGACAGAACCATAAACGACTTTTCACATTAAGGACACAATAAATTAAGTTTAAAACTAAAACACACCAAAAACAAATAAAAATAGCAGTTAATACATTAGGATGAAATTGGTCATTGTGCTTTATATAATTAAAATCCTGATGTAAACATCTGTATTATTCATGAACAGTTCGGAGGGGAAGCTTTGGGAATAATGGCTTTATTATTAATGCACTGATACTTTAAGATAAATAATTTATTTGCATTTTTACTTTTTAATGAGATTATCTGCATAATATAAAGTAAAAATACACATTACATACAGTATATCATTTTTTACATTAAATACATGCAGACAGGGTGAAGCCTCAGCAGCGAGGCGCCGCAGCTTGTTGCAATAAACGACTTTAATTTTGTTCAACATGGCTGCTAATGATGTTCTTTTTTTAAACGAGCTGTATCTCTGTAGACTGAAGAGATTATTGAGACATATAAAGTCACTCAGCTGTGCTAATGCAGTCATGCTCCTCTGGTTATAACCTTAATGTGAGAACTCGCTTATGGTTTTTATACGACCTGTTTATGGCTGAATTATCATCTCAGCGATCAGCTTCACCTGCAGAGGACAAACCTGACTGATCACAGATCAGCTGGAGGCTTTTATTTTGAAATCACCTGAGCCAGGTGCTGCAGGGTGTTTGATGATGTTGATGACAGGAAACAAACAGCTGATTGTCTCCTCGGGCAGACACAGATTATCACTGTGGGACAAACACACACACACAGATCCCTGAGCTACGCACACACACACACACACTCACACACACTGAGGAGGAGCGATTAGTGTGTTCACCTGGAAGCAGCAGCTGCTTGGTGTTTAGCTGCTCTCCTGGTGTCTGTAAATACTCATTCATCAGCTGTTTGTTACCAGCTGACCTGAAACACATCCAATCGTATTCCATCATGTTCATGCAGGTGTTTCTTGAATTTTTCACCAGTTTGTATCAAACATCAGGAGCAGTGGCGGTCTCTCTCTCTTTATTTTTTCGGTTTAGGTTTACATTAAGTTGTAAGACACATTTTATACACAGTTCAAAGTGCTTTACATGATGAATTAAAAACATTAAAAATGACAGAGAAGCAGGATAAGACATTAAAATGCAAATTAAAAGAACAGAAGGAAATTAAAAATTATGAACAGAAACACGAATACAAAACAGACATGAGAGACATGATGATATGATTACAAATGTAGTAAGTTACAAAAAGTTTTAAAATTAAAATTATAATAAAATTAATTCTGTCTTTGAAATATTTTAATGCTCAAGAATTTTGAATTCCACTTGTAACTGTTTCTCTCAAAGTAGAAACCACTGCTCTGTGTAAATCGTGTTTGTGAATTTCTGTTTTTGTCCATGTTGATATTTTTGTCTTGTGCTCAAGTCTCTCTAAAAAAATTGATCTCGATAAGACATCCTATTAAAATAAACAAATACACAGAAATATTTATTCTTTTATCATTATGTTATGTACAAAAAAGGCTTTATTGTCTGATGATAGTCATACTGTGTTTTTACTTGTTTTTGTGTCAGTGTTGCTCATGCATCAGACGTCCTGAGGTTTTTGCATTATTATTATTATTTTATGCACCAAATGAAATCCTCATCAACTGCTGTAGGCTGAAACAGGAATATAGATGGAATGACCTCTGTTTGTCTGGTGAATTGTAAATACAGAGTATATATTATGTAAAACATGTATTTGATTTATGAAGGAGGACGACCTGACATTTATTTTCTGTCTGTCTGTGTTTTCAGGTTCAGTGGCCGTGCATAAATCCCAAATACAAAACCAAGAAGAAGAACTACAAGAACTCTGGTATCGTCATCCTGAACCAGTGCAAGGTGAGTGATTATTAATCTGTTGGTTTATTAAAACTGTCACTCAGGGTGTGTTCATGTGCTGCAGCAAAATCTGACATGTGAGGCTCACAAACAGCATCAATTTGGTTTAAACAAAATCAAACCTGGAATAACAATCCAACATGAGCAGCCGAAAAAGAAAAATTTAACGACAAATTTTAATGACACTACTTAGCAATGACAGTATAAGGGCTGTTAATTATAAAAACAAATATTCCATCTGCAGTGCCACAAGGCCCTGTCCTGAGTCCACTGCTTTTGTAGTGTTTATACAGTACAGGCCAAAAGTTTGGACACACCTTCTCATTCAATGCGTTTTCTTTATTTTCATGACTATTTACATTGTAGATTCTCACTGAAGGCATCAAAACTATGAATGAACACATGTGGAGTTATGTACTTAACAAAAAAAGGTGAAATAACTGAAAACATGTTTTATATTCTAGTTTCTTCAAAATAGCCACCCTTTGCTCTGATTACTGCTTTGCACACTCTTGGCATTCTCTCCATGAGCTTCAAGAGGTAGTCACCTGAAATGGTTTTCCAACAGTCTTGAAGGAGTTCCCAGAGGTGTTTAGCACTTGTTGGCCCCTTTGCCTTCACTCTGCGGTCCAGCTCACCCCAAACCATCTCCATTGGGTTCAGGTCCGGTGACTGTGGAGGCCAGGTCATCTGCCGCAGCACTCCATCACTCTCCTTCTTGGTCAAATAGCCCTTACACAGCCTGGAGGTGTGTTTGGGGTCATTGTCCTGTTGAAAAATAAATGATCGTCCAACTAAACGCAAACCGGATGGGATGGCATGTCGCTGCAGGATGCTGTGGTAGCCATGCTGGTTCAGTGTGCCTTCAATTTTGAATAAATCCCCAACAGTGTCACCAGCAAAACATCCCACACCATCACACCTCCTCCTCCATGCTTCACAGTGGGAACCAGGCATGTGGAATCCATCCGTTCACCTTTTCTGCGTCTCACAAAGACACGGCGGTTGGAACCAAAGATCTCAAATTTGGACTCATCAGACCAAAACACAGATTTCCACTGGTCTAATGTCCATTCCTTGTGTTTCTTGGCCCAAACAAATCTCTTCTGCTTATTGCCTCTCCTTAGCAGTGGTTTCCTAGCAGCTATTTGACCATGAAGGCCTGATTCGCGCAGTCTCCTCTTAACAGTTGTTCTAGAGATGGGTCTGCTGCTAGAACTCTGTGTGGCATTCATCTGGTCTCTGATCTGAGCTGCTGTTAACTTGCCATTTCTGAGGCTGGTGACTCGGATGAACTTATCCTCAGAAGCAGAGGTGACTCTTGGTCTTCCTTTCCTGGGTCGGTCCTCATGTGTGCCAGTTTCGTTGTAGCGCTTGATGGTTTTGCGACTCCACTTGGGGACACATTTAAAGTTTTTGCAATTTTCCGGACTGACTGACCTTCATTTCTTAAAGTAATGATGGCCACTGCTTTTTCTTTAGTTAGCTGATTGGTTCTTGCCATAATATGAATTTTAACAGTTGTCCAATAGGGCTGTCGGCTGTGTATTAACCTGACTTCTGCACAACACAACTGATGGTCCCAACCCCATTGATAAAGCAAGAAATTCCACTAATTAACCCTGATAAGGCACACCTGTGAAGTGGAAACCATTTCAGGTGACTACCTCTTGAAGCTCATGGAGAGAATGCCAAGAGTGTGCAAAGCAGTAATCAGAGCAAAGGGTGGCTATTTTGAAGAAACTAGAATATAAAACATGTTTTCAGTTATTTCACCTTTTTGTTAAGTACATAACTCCACATGTGTTCATTCATAGTTTTGATGCCTTCAGTGAGAATCTACAATGTAAATAGTCATGAAAATAAAGAAAACGCATTGAATGAGAAGGTGTGTCCAAACTTTTGGCCTGTACTGTATGTCACTACTAGAGGTCATGATCTGTGAGCACGGAGTTGATATTCGTCTCTATGCAGACGACACTCAACTCTATGTAGCTGTTAATCCTGTGGGATTATCTGCCTTGTTATGAAAAACATACTCCATTTGTTGTCATAAATGAAACTTCATGAAGCTCGTGACGAGGGTTCACGACATAATTACAGAACACCAACAACCAACACACCCAGGGTACCTTGGACGTCATATGTGGACGTGGAAAGTCCATGACCATACGTGGACATGTGACAAGGTCACAGTGAGAATATGTTGGTTTGGTTTAAATTTGAAAGTGGAAGAGAAAATATTTTGATATTAAAGCACATTTTTTTTACCACTTTATTTTTATACCCACAACTTTCAGAAAAAATGTGTAATAATTTCTGCTTTGTGTCAGAATATGTGTTAAAACAGAGATGACTCACTGTTTCTCTGGAGTCACAGTTCTCCTGCTGAAAGTCTTCTGCAGCTTAAATTTGTGTTTAAAAACTTTTGCAAAAACCATTTCTATGCTTGAGGGAGGTTTAAATGTTGCACTATTGATAAAAGGTAAATGTAAATAAATGCAATGCAAACAGATTCAACTAATAAATAATGACTTAAAATCACTGCAAAGGCGACTGTGCTCTCCATTATTATGCATCCATTCTTTTCCTTTGTTTGAGGTTTAACTGGAGCTCTTTTGATTACATCATCTTCTTCTACAGACTTCTGAGTAGACAGTTAGTGCCATCTGCTCCTTATCTCAACGAACCAACTCCCAACGTTCACATCACAGCAGTGGAGGGACCAGTACAAAAATTCAGTTGCTGTTTGCTCCACATCGGATGGAAACCAACCAGTAACTCTGAGGGAGAAATTATTTCAGTCGTGGTTGTGGGCGCTTCATAGCTTCTGGTCCTGACAGAAAACTGACAGTCCTGATATTAAAATCCTTAATGACACCTCATTACCTTTATCTTTCTCTCTCCAGACTGACTGTTGTTTTTCACCCATTTCTCAACACATGCTGTCAGTGAGCTGATAAAGAAACAGTGGGATCAGCATACATCATTTTAGATTATGAGTAATCATCGTATTTGGAGGCTAATTAAAGATTTAACTAGTGACTTTTTAAGACATGCATGGTTCAACTGTCAAGGCAACAAGGGAAGAACCTGAATGCACACAGAAGCAGGCAGACAGGATCAGCTCATTGATTTAATCAGGAAGTTGCAAAAATAACGAAGACAGTGAGAACAGGATGGCTTATCAAACATGGTTAGCACAGAATCAGGAATCAGGATGAGACAGGAGGCTCATGGCAGCTGACACAGACTGAGGAAGGGCGGCTGGTTTAAGTACTGCAGGACTGATGAGGGAATGAGGTGCAGGTGAGGAGGTGGGCGGGGACACTCAGCTGAGGGGAATGAAGTGATTGCAGGTCAGATGGGAGTGAAGAAAAGAGAAGTGTGAGGTCATCAGGTGGACAGACAGGGCCTTTCCAAAACCAGACGCACTCCCACTCCGTCAAAGAGTGTAACTCAGTTTATAGCTGAATGAAGCTCCTTTATCAAGGTGTAGGGTTTAAATACAACAGCAGCAGCTTTAGGACAAACTTCCCTCTCTGCAGTGGAAGAAGGAGCTGTCGTTATATTTGGTAACCATGAAGAAAAGTAGAATAACTCCCACTTTATGTTTTTTATACGTATTTGTATCACTTTTATTTGATTTGTGCTGCTATTTACTTTAATTTTGGTGGTGTATAAAATCTTTTTGCCACCAAGATAAATAAATGAATTGATGAATAAATAAGTAAATAAACAAACAATACATTAAAGGGAATAAAACTTATCCCTGAGATTCACTGGTGACATTTTTTGTCTTTTACTTTTCTAAACATCTTCTTGTTTTTCTCAGCTGCTCGGTTTTTGCAACAGTTCCTGTTACACTTTAAAATAAACATGACTTCAGGTTTACAGACACTAGAGAGGTGTAGATTTGATCCTAAATCAAATGTAGCATTGAAGATGTTGTTGTATGACAAAATTAAATGTCTCTTAAGCCCATTTTTACACTGTCAGATTTTCGGCAAATGTTGGGCCGTTTTGCCGGCAAGCTGTGAGCGTTTAGACACACAGAGCCGGATTGGCGAGTTGATCCGAGGTGCCCAATTTTCTGCCTCGTAGGGTAGACATATTGGTGGAACCTTTTTGGTTTAAACAGACCGAGGCGTCCTTCCGCTACAGGAGGGGCTGTTGAAGACTTGTGGGAGGAGCTGTTGATGACGCCGCACGTGCGAGCCACTGGCGGTGGATAAACAGGAAACAGCTGATAGCAGGAATTAGCGAGCAGCTAGTAGCAAGAGGGAAACACAAACCTGACAGACACTGTAAAGATGAGCAACTGGGGAGACAAGGAATTGCGCGCCCTCCTTGTCCTCGCAAACGAAGAGGCCATTAACCGTCAGATGACGGGGACGGTGAAGAACGGGCCGACTTACAAGAGAATCGCCGAAGGACTGACCAGCTGCGGCTTCCCTCCCACGTCACTGTTTATGTCACACGCTGAGCTACACGCTTTGTTACTTGCTCACGCCCCCCATTGCCCCGAAAAAGGCACATTCTGTATAAACAAAAGTAGGTAGGCGGCATTTTGCTGCACTCCCCGATTTTGTTTTTATACTGCCAATGCTGAAAAAAGACTGATTGGGCTTTGCTGCAAATTTGCACAACTCCTGTTTAAAAAGGGATTAAGTTTGAATAGTTGACACTCCTCAGGGGAGACGTGTGAACTTTATTTGTACGAGTGTCTTCCATGACGAACACAGTTCTGTGTTGCACGTGGTCAATACAGTAAGTTGGTGCAACGGTGCAGGCTCGCTGTTCGAGGGTTTAATAAATCACTTCTACTTCTTATTAGTTGGTCTGGGACAGCACTCAGTGTGACGGACACTCTGCATGAACATGGAAATAGAGTGTAAGTGGTTAGGGTGAGTGTGTCGGGGGCGGTTTGGGAAAGGCCTGCAGAGAATATCACTGACGGTAAATGTGGCTGCAGACAGGACCAGAGAGGCAGACTGTGAGCACAGCTGAGGGACACTGTGTGACATTAACAGCATCTGATTTTTAAAAAAAATTGTATCTTTTTCCCCTTGAAGTGTCCCGTCACTGGATGTTTCCTCCCAGTTAAAGACATTAAAACTTGATCATTCAAGTGAAGATGAAGCTTTTTCTCTGAGCTTCTTGTTTTTCGGAGGCTGTCGTCGGCGTCTGGCTGACAGACGGAACCAATTATGCGGCGCTGAGCAGCATGACTAACCTGACATTTCCTGCCAGACGAAGCTGAACGGCGCTCAGACGCCGAGCGAGGGGAGTCGGGGGAATCCTGCCGCCGAATGAAAGCCAGATTACATTTAGCCTGATGACACTCGACACATGAAGAGTTCCCGCTTCAGAGCCAGTTAACGGCAGCTTGAAGAGAGCGACACACAGCGAGGTGTAGCACAACACAGAAACAAATTACTGAAGGCGGGGGCTCATTTACTCTGAGTGGAGACAGGAAATGAAAGCAAATGTTTTAAGAGCAGGAGGAGTTGGTGTGGAGATGACAGAATGAGAGCAGTTTACTAACCAGCTCCAGGTGATGATGGTTCATCCATCTTCAGCTGCGGCTCTGCCCTCCTTATATCAGCTGATGCTTAATGATAATCCAGCTGCACATACTTTCATAAAGATCCTCTCTGATCTCATTCTGTCACAGCAGCCAGGGGCCAATTCACAGGGGCCCCAGGGGGCCTCAGGCATGATGCCAACAGTCCAGAGATATGAGGATATTCAGGTTACTGTAATATATGGAGAAGACCTCAGGGACGTGTAGAAGCTTTGCATGAAAAGTGACTTCAATTATAACTTCATCATCAAAATAGCTGCAGATTAAAGTTTCTTTAAATCGACAAACTGTTGCAGCATTCATCGTAATTAAAGGGTGAGTTTGGTATTTTATGACCTGGACACTACTTGTTTTTTTAATCCCCATACAGTGGTGCATTATTATGTTTGCCAGCGACACATATTACGTGGAGGGTCTGAGGGTCCACCTCCAGCAAATTTTGAGCCTCGAACACTTCATTTCCTGCATTCTGGTGAATTTTACTGCATCAATTTATAGTGGAAATGTATTTATTATTGTGAAGGAAAACTAAATTCAGGTGACAGGTGATGATTCAAAATCAAATATAAATAAATATATGATGTCATTAACCTTAGGCCACGGCGCTGGCAGAAGTCTGCTCCTCGGGCAGAGGACCGACCAGGACCAGTGAACTCATCCTCAGGTGTAAAAGTGGTGGCATGGCCCTTTAAGTTGTTCTCTCTCATGAAACATGATGTTTAAGTGAAACCTTTAAATCGCTAAAACATCTCTGTTTAAACCTGCGTGAGTTTTGATTGGACGCAACTCGTCAGCTGGTCGACAAACAGCTGTTCACTGAGGATGAATGAAACAGCTGATGCAAGTGTGACTTCAGCGCTCCGTTTGATGTTACATCATGTAGGCCTCTGAATTATTAAATATTCATCTTCACGTGTCTGCTTTGTTTTTTCTGTCTGCAGATCATCAAGATGCACTCCTTCCTGGATTACATCATGGGAGGCTGTCAGATCCAGTTTACAGTGAGTGCGCGCGCACACACACACACATACACACACGTGCATAGTTCACACTCAGGTCATCTTCCTGTCTCATATTCCCGTCAGGAGTGCGTCCCATTTCTGAGAGTAATTTCTGATGTCACCATGGAAACGGTAACCACGGTGACATGTTCAGCAGCCTCAGTGTCCCAGTTAACACCGGCATCTCTCACTGGGGTGTGACCAGCGTGAGCACCCTGACGCTGCTGCTCATTTCCTCTCATTATTGTAAATATTCCTTAGTTCATAAACTTTTAAAACAATGTGGGACAAAGTTTATAAAACCACAGATTTCCTTCAAATCTCTTGATTCACACACAAACACACTGAAATGTAAATTATAATAAATAATAAAGTTATGATGTTGTGTAAGACTTAAATAAAAACAGAATGAAATGATTTTTAAAACTTTATACTTTATGTTCAATTAAAGGGAAATTTCAGTTTATTTCAACCTGTCTCCTATCGTCCTAAATTTGTTTCAAGTGACTAGTGACATAAAAATAATAGTTAGCATGTTAGCCGTTAGCCTAGATACAGCCGGGGCGCATAGTAGCGTCAGACCTGTTAAAACGTAAGTGAACGGGCAACCTTCAAGTGCAAAGTTAGTCCACTAAACAAGCTTTTTTTCCACAAAGACCGCCTCATATCGTTAGGATAAATGTCAGAGAACATATAGAAAACGACATGTAAATGTGTTGTCTTACCTTACCGGTGTGCTGCCATGTTTGTTTACCATTTAGCTCTGCTTTCCAAAGTGCGGCCGAAATATCGCGAGAACAAGCAGCAACAGCTGGAAGGCAGAACCGGACAGTAGCCTGAAAAGTTCATTCATTTATTTTATGAAAGATTTATAGAATAATGGCTGACTTTTTGCCAGACTTCGACTTTGTGGAGGAGGAATTTGATTTTGCAGAGTTTGATGGCCGCCCTTATTTATTTGAGCCAGAATACACTGGCGAAGAGCTTTGTGAAATTGAAGAACGGAGGAGGAGAGAGAGAGAGGCGCAACAGGTAGAGGACGAGAGAGGAGGAATGGCTGCTGCAAGGCTGCGTAGCTCTGGAGATTGGTGGTGTACCTGTGAATGCTGTGCCCCAGTGCCCACAGAAGAGGAATGCCTCTGTTGCAAGGAATGGGACCGGTTGCAGCCTTATTTTCAAGGTCTGGATGTGACCGAGGACGAGACACCTCCACCTGGAGTAGTATCCAGCTGGGCTTTATCTAGAGCTCGCCAGATATATTTTGGCCGCGCTTTGGAAAGCAGAGCTAGATGGTAAACAAACATGGCAGCACACCGGTAAGGTAAGACAACACGTTTACATGTCGTTTTCTATATGTTCTCTGACATTTATCCTAACGATATGAGGCGGTCTTTGTGGAAAAAAAGCTTGTTTAGTGGACTAACTTTGCACTTGAAGGTTGCCCGTTCACTTACGTTTTAACAGGTCTGACGCTACTATGCGCCTCGGCTGTATCTAGGCTAACGGCTAACATGCTAACTATTATTTTTATGTCACTAGTCACTTGAAACAAATTTAGGACAATAGGAGACAGGTTGAAATAAACCGAAATTTCCCTTTAAATAAAAAGAGAAGATATTTAATGTTCAAGCTAATAAACTTTATTGGTTTTTTTTATAAGTAATGATGATACTAACTCCATTTCTCAGTAGCATGGTGGTGACATCACTACTTTTTGAGTCAAATATCTTTAGACTAGTGAAGCTGATTAATTGACTGAGTAGCGCAATAATGTCTCCTAAAGTTACAAGCTATTTTTTCAGGAAAAACTCTGAGGTGTGACAGACTGTTTTTCTGCAGAGGTCTGGATAAAACTGGATGCAAACTGGTTCGAATAAAACAATTTGTGTAAATGAATTATATGTAAAGACAATTTGTGTAAATGAATTATATGTAAAGATATGTTTAAACGTGAAGTCCCAGCAGCTAGTGCGATGGACCCAATGGACGTGGCACAACTGACGCAAAAAACGCGAATTAAGTGCTGCCTATAAAGCAAGAAGTGCGATTTCGCATCATATGCTTATTCACAAGAAATGGAAAATCTTAACTTCAGCGACCAGCTGGCGCAGCAATAGCCAATCAGCATTGAGATCCTTTGGGGGACGTATGACGCCAAGGATATGCCGGCGGAAGTTCATTCATCGATTCAGTGATTTCATGCGCGTGTGGCACGAGTCATTCACATGTATGAAGTGAGTCAGCACTAAATATTCCAGCATTCAAACCTACGTGAGGAACACAACGCGAAAATTTGCATTGCGTTTGGTGTGAACACGACATGAGGATAATCAAACTGAGAATAAGTCATGTGACTGATGCCAGCACTTCCTGTATGACATCACACACTAATCCTTCAGTTTATTCTGCTTGCTGCTTCGCTATTGGCTTTTCTTGGCCAGACCCGGCCTCCTCTGCCTCTGATTGGCTACACTGCACTTCGTCATGCGTCTCTCTCGTGTCTCGTCCACAGACTGTGAATATTTAGTGGATTCACAGTGAACATCAGAGAAACAGACACAACAAGGGCCGAGAGACGAGCGGAGAGACAGAGGACAGAGAGGGACAGACTGATGTCACGTGTTATCTGCAGGACTTGTTCATGTTCTAATGTCCAGAAAAAAGTTATTTTTATTGTTTATATTATTGTCTTTATTTATGATGGTTTAATTGAGTGAAAAATATAGTTTGGAATTCAGTTTTTGAATTAGTGACAGAGCCAGAGAGCTGACTGAAAGAGGCCGAGACAGAGACGTGTTAAAGAGGAAGACAGACAAAAATAGGCCGACTGATGGTGTCATGTTATTGGAGGACATGTTCACATGGCAAAAGAAGAAGAAATATTATAAATTTAATTTTGATTTAATTTAATATTAGTCTGTTATTTTATAAACAGTCCAACTGAACTTTTTTTTGCTGCCTGTTTGTTTGGCTGACATAAAGTCAAAAAATAATAGTTTTGCAAACACCAGTTAATTTTGTCATTTCCTCGTGGCTTAACTTCAAAATTTCTCTGGAGACAGTTTCAGTGTAGTGAAACTTTATTTTGATGTAGAGTAACTGGTAGCTGAGCTCACTACATTTTCCCAGTAGCTTGACCTGTACTGAACTTCTGTTTTTATTCTGACTGCTTGTTGAAAAGTATGAGGACGCTCTTCATCTCCAGCTTTGTCCTGAAGATCTCAGGTCATCAGCAAAACACCGACTTCAGTTCTGTGTACTTCCTCCTCTAACATCTTAAAACATCTTCCTTGAGTCAGATTCAGACACGACGCCGCTCAGCGTCTTCCTGTTGTTCACTCATGTAAACATTCAGCTCAACAGCACAACAAAGCTGCTTCACTTCCTGCAGCCGAATCCCACTTCTCCCCGAATGTTTAAATGTTTAATCAGCGGGAAACACTTTCCTCCAACCTGCAGTCAGTCAGGAGAAGAAAGGAAAGTATTTCTGAATTAATGTGCGGAGGTTTAATCGCCCAGGAGGGCCAGAAACTCACTCAGCAGGTAAACAAGCCAGGAAGCTTCAGTTTAGTAAGAAAACAGGAGCGAGGTGTGTTTCTCTGCAGCGGCGTGTCCAATCAGCTGTTTGTTTGTTGCTTCATGTCGTCTCCGGAGGAAACTCTGACTGCAGGTTATTTTGGTTCACAGTCGACTGAATAAAGACGACGAGACTTCTTCTTTCTTCTTGTATTTACAGACAGACACTTAATTTACAAGGATTCTCTCTGGAGCCTGAGTCTCTACTTACGTTCCGCTAAAGTTGATTTATATTTATAGAATAACTCAATGATATCTGTGCAAGCTTATAGAAAAGTGTTTTCCATGTGACACTTATATTCATCGCAGCACCTCCATCCTGCCACTGAGACAGTGAGACTCAGTGGTGTAGTGGTGCTTGATGGAGAGGGTGTACTACGACGTAGATAAGTAGGTTACTGAAGAGTAATGCCGGGTTCAGGCTACACGATATCAGCCCAGTTATAGCCAAACATGGCGTCCTATGGTGTCGGCTCAGATCGTGAACAACAATGAGTTTGGACTGCGATAATCCATCCTTTCATCTCGTGTAGTGTGTCATAGTAGATGGCAACCGACGTCACGTCCGAACAGAAAGGCTTGCATGCTTGCTTTTCTCTTTGTCTTCCACGACTTCTCCCGTCACAGCCGTCACTTTGACCAATAGGAACACAGAGCAATCTGCTGCCATGGAAACTGTACGACAACAACAGCCCAGCCTTTTAGATATTTCCTCTCGAGACGTTACCACATTAGAAACAGGCTTTAATTTCTCATTCCCTCTGTAGTTTGATCATTTTATCTTTAATCCACTCCCATTTGTCCCGTTAAATTTAATCAGAGATATTGGATAAAGGAGATACCCCACCGTAGGCTTAAGAAAATGGTTACTCTTCCTGTCTCCTAAGTGGGCGTGGTTAGCTCTCCCTCCAATCAGAGCCTGTTCTCCCTCTTTGCGCCTGATTTTACCACCTGTTTATCAAGATCACGAGATCTCGCGAGAACTTGTTTTCTGAGACGGACAGGGCTCAAACAAAGTTAACTTTCTCTTGATCTGTGCGGATGAAAAATGCAGCTTTAGTGTCAGAATGTTGGTAAGATGTGTGGCTTGTGGAAAATGAATCCAATATTTACTTTAGTGACTACAGGGCGAAAGAATTGACCATAAATTGTGATCACATTCATTTTCCTCACTGACGACAATACATTCAGAGCTGCCGCAAGTCTCCTACGGGGGCGTGGCACTGACGTCACTGAATCAGGAAGTGAGCTGAGTGGGGTATCTCGCTTTATCCAATATCTCTGATTTAATGCATCGCGCCATCATTTCAAACTCAACACTTCCTGTATCTGTTTAAAATTAAAAGCTCCTTATCATTTTAAGTGAGAGAGCCTTTATTCTTTAAACAGGCTGTTATTGTGAAATATTTGCTGAAACTTCCTGTGGAGGATTCAGTGACTGTCATAGTTTTCATGCGGTACTTCAAATATAGTTCCGCCCATCTGGTGACACTTTTTACGTTCGGCTGAAACATGAACAGACACAGTGACTGAAATAGTGACCAGTGACCAACGTAGTCTCTCATGTCTGTCGGCCAAGTCATGGCGAGATTTTATGACTCCACAGTCGCCTAATCTGACATAGTGACAAACATGTCATGTAGTCTGAACCTGGCAAATGTGGGTATACTGCCTTTTATAGTCAAATAGCTTTTTGACTGATAGGCAGGTACACTGTAAAAAGACATAAAAAGAGGTGTGTATACCCCATATACCCACGTATACCCTCCATCACACCACTGGTGTCACCAGCGGTAATTGCAGATGAGCGGCGCCAGTAGCTAGCTCCCACAGCGCAGAGTGACCAAAGCTAGCTGACCAGTGGAGACCAGATGGTGGGAAGTAGCACTACATGCTGTCTGTCAGCAAAGCCAACAGAATACACAGTAAAAGTCGAGACATTTACATCACAAAACATCATAATTTCACCACCTCTAAATGGATGGCGCTTTGAAATGTGGCGCTAAAGCTCACTGAGTCAATGGAGCGCCAGACTAAAGAACAGGTTTCTTTTATTTCACATCATTTTGATTTTTTTTTACTTAAAAATGAACTGGTTAGTCGTGGGTGCTGAGCTATTGAGAGCAAACACAGCCCAACCTGTCCTCACTTTAAACTGCATATTAGCATGCTAATGTTTAGCAGGTATAATGTTTATCCCATTAGCTTGTTAGAGAAAACAAATGTTCGCAGGTCAGTGCTAAACAAACGTGAGCTCTGACCTGCATCATTCAGGCTTCATCTGATGTGAATGAGACATGACGAAAACACTGACAGCACTTTAACATCTGAGGAAACTGTAAAAGGTTAGAGCTAACTGATGACCTGATGCTGGTCTCTGATTGGTTGTCGTGTCTGCAGGTAGCCATCGACTTCACGGCCTCTAATGGAGATCCTCGTAACAGCTGCTCGCTGCACTACATCCACCCGTACCAGCCCAACGAGTACCTGAAGGCTCTGGTGGCTGTGGGCGAGATCTGCCAGGACTACGACAGGTGGGTCTGCATCACAGCACAGCAGCCAATCAGATGAGTCCATTTATTAAAGGAAAAATACAAGTTAGGTTAAAGGTTAAATTAGAGGCAGTTAGTGATGCTCCTCTGCTCCTGTGACTAAATGTTTTATTCACATCCAGAAGAACTGAAGAGGAGAAATAACGACTCACGTCCGCCCGTGCTCTTAATGCTAACTCGCTCCAAGCTGTCAGGTTTGTCTCTCTGAGTTTTCTTCTTCTGGCTGAGAGACTTTAAAACCCTTCAGGCGTCACTTTCTGTCCCACACAGGCTTTTATAATTTTACATTTTTTATAAAAGGTTGTATTTTATTCTCTGTGAAGAGAAACCCTGATGTTCAAAGTTAAACAGATCGTTCTTTCTTTCTTCAGGGCGACGGCAGAATGAAATGTTTAGTTTGAAAAACACACTCAGAAGCTCCACAGTCCTCTGATGGTGTCATTAATGTTTGGATATTTTAAATTTCCATCTGGAGCCATATCGGCATTAAAACACAAACAGTCATTTATGTGCTTTGATTTTATGAGACCTAAATGTGTTTCTGTTCCCTCACTGTTTGTCACCTTTTTAGTCATGTGATCCGAGCAGGAAGTAATCAGGGTTCATTTCTCTGCTTTGTGTTGAAGTAGCAGCGTTCTGAATGAGCTCGTTAACTCCTGCTGGCAGCCAATCACAGACCCTCTTTCAGCCTCTCCTTTCCATTTTTACACTCAGACCTTTCTGTGTCTTTTTTTCTCTCCTCGCAGTGACAAAATGTTTCCAGCGTTTGGCTTCGGAGCTCAGATCCCTCCTGACTACAAGGTAATTTGCCTGCTCAGCTCACCGTCTCTCCCAGCATGCTCTCTGCCTGCAGGGGGAGGCTTGTGGAGGGTGAGGTGACCCCAGCCAGATGCCGGTAATTACTGGCCGGCCTCCATGTGGCGCCTGGCAGGTGCTTGTCTGATGCTGCATTCACATCATGTGATAAAACGCACTGATTATCTCCAATAAGAATTCTGTGATTTAACATCCAGCTGAGTCTCGAGTAATAGAGGCCAAAGTCAGATTATGTAACTTTCTTGGTGTGGTGAGAGCGGTTTGGTTATGATGGCTTCAGCAAACTTTAAATACAGAAGGAGTCATGGCTCAAAACCAGCCGCCACTGCCCGTCAACAAAAACAAAGACAACTATGGTTAAATGTGATAAGACCAAAGGACTGGACGGAGGCCATCATCAAAAATGCTCACATGTGCAGCGCACACTTCATATCAGGTTAGGGAAAAAGTATTTCCTGTTGTAGGGATGAATAAGGTTATGTGTATTAAGGGTTATCATGTCCACCTCATCAGAAACTGGGGAGGGATTAAGAGGAAGATTGGATTTCTCTGCAACGCTAACTTTTTAGCACATTAGCTAACGTTAGCTTCCATAGCAAAACAAACAAGTGTGGTCCTCCTTTGTAAGATTGGCTTCCTGTGACATCATCCATCCACTGAGTGAGAGCATACGGGTCGGCCAGTCTGGTCCCGTTGGTCAGTGTTTACTTATTCAAGTAACACTGGCTGTCCCGGAGAGTGACCTGACATGGTGCGTTGGTAAATTCAGTCTGACGCTCTACACTAAAATGAGAGCCCTGTTGGTGGAAGAAACGCAGCGTTATATTTCTACATGAATGAACCAACAGTTAAGTTAATCACACATTCACTCCGCTCGGCGCTCTGCTGCTCCGTCTCCACAGACAGAGTGTCCAGAGTGCGCTCTGCCACTCTGAGAGTGCGCTGCTCTGGATAACCCAACGCTACATTCAGACAGCGCTCCCAATTTATCAACGCTCCAGTTTGTGTCAGAGTGCGCTCCCACACTCACAATGAGTGTTTCTGAACGCACTACTCACATCATCTTCCTCCATCATCTAAAACAAGACAACACAACTTGTTAGCTAGCGCTAGCTAATGTCTGTGGAGAACTGTAAAAGGGTGTATTACATTAAGCAGTAAATGACAATGAAATTCTTTGTTCTTAAATTAGCTACAAAATGTATAAAAAGAAAACTGTATTCTCACCTAAAAATGAGAATTCAAGACATAAAACATAAAATATAGAAATAAAATATAACATCTATAAAACAGAATAAAATGAAATATAATATATATAATACTGTGGTAGACCTGTGTTCTCTCTTTGTTTGATAAAGACTATAATGATAGTTTTAGGAGATCACTAGGGCCCCGACAAAGACTGTTCCTAGCGGAACAACAGTCCTCATCAGGGTCCATCAGTGGACTAGTCTCCTGCATGTTTCTGATATGAATGTAATGATTAAATGATATATTTTTGAAGTTGAAGGTGTGAGAAAGAATAGTATCAGTAACATTGTTAACACTGTGCTACATTACAGAGAAATACAAACCGTACTAATGAACCTTCATTAATATAGGCCTATATTTTATCTCCAAGTGCACGTCACACACTGAGCGAGCCGCCTGTTAATGACGCTGTGGGCTAATGGGCATGTAGCTACTTCCATGTTTCACATGATCCGTCATGTTTGTAGTCGACCAATGAAGATGAGTTTACATATCACCTTGGGTTCGTCCTTCACCTTCTCAAAATGATCCCACACTTTGGATTTCCTGCCCGACATGTTATTAACTAGCCTGTGGAATAACCGCAGGTACCAGCCCTGGAGATTAACCTGACTCCTGTCTGACTGCTGAGCGTGGACACTTCCTGTGTCTGTCCTTTCAAAGTAAAGTCACACATGCTCCAGTCGTATTGGGTTGGATTTATTGTGACAAGGTGCAGCTCCTCATAGAGTTTCACGTTGTTTTTCTGCGACTAAAGCCTAGCTCACATTACACGATTTTCACCCTGATTTTGCGTCGCGGAGACTATCGTAATCTTTTGAGTGTTCATACCTGGCGACGTGCGATTCTGTCAGGGGGGGGTCTCGCCAACTGCGTTCCAACCTGTGTGTGCACACCACAAGATTTCTCCACTGAGCCCTCGCCGACAGAGCCCCAGATAATGCGGTGACGTCACCAAACTTGGAGACGACACATCGTAAAGCCATGGATATCCTTTATTATCCTGGGTCCACAACACAATGCGCTCTCACTGAGGATCATTTCTATCCTGAAATAGTGAGAAGAATTTATTATATGTGGTTTAAAGTGTGTGTTCTTTCCTGAACGTTACTTTACGGCATTAAAATGCTTAATTTGCCGGTGAAGTTTGGCAGCCACACACTAAACCCATGCCTGATGGATTCTCCTCAGGGGTTTTACTGACAATAAAAACAATATGAAATAGTACAAAAGTAATTCTTTAATCCTTCCGCCTTCCTTCATGGCTTCACTTTCCATCACAAACATAAACACTTTTGTTTTCATGAACGCAGCATCAGTCACAGCAGTGATTGACACTTCCTGTCATGACACCCTCCAGCCTCACCTATAGGAGACAGAGTGGGGGGGGGGGGGGTGACCTGTGCTGTGAGTCTGATTGGTTGTTTCAATAATACAGAGGGAGGACAGAGTCAGTGAGCTGCTGCGATTAGATGTCAGGGAGAAGAAAATGAAAGAAGAATGAAGAGGGATGAAGGTGGAGAGAGAGGGAGACAGAGGGAGGTTATTTCATTGTCGAAGCTCTTTCTTTTTCTGATGAAGAGATCAAACAGACTTCCTGTTTCTCCCCCCTCCACCCTCACCCCCTCCCCCTCCTCTCCAGGTCTCCCACGACTTTGCAGTGAATTTTAACGAGGAGAACCCGGAGTGTGCAGGTAGGTGCTTTGATTTCACGCTGTCTTTGAAAAAAAAACAGAAGGAGTCCAACATTTGATAGTGAAGCTCAGAAGTCCGAGTGCAGAGGAAACTCTTTGATGTGAGAGTTAGTTTGACGATGACGAGGGTGCAGATTGAAGGAGCTTCACCAGTCCGAGGCCTCGATGATGGAGGAGGAGACGGTGTCTGCAGGTGACTCCAGCTCAGGTGTACGAGCACACTGAGGAGGATCTCCAGTCTGCAGGGTGACAGTCTGAGTCAGATTCATTTATGTAAAGCTCCGTGCAGACTGGATTTGTGTCTGCTCTGGAGGTGTGCTGGTTTTAAAAGAACCTGCTCTGGTCAGTGATTTTAATGAGCTGCTGTGTCTCTGTGAGCTGTCTGCTTTGTCCCCCTGTCCTTTAAATCCCTTCCTTGTATTTGAAAGTGGATTTCTGAGCTGCTTGTCCTTCTACCTTTTTTTAATCAGCCCAGTGGGAAATTTGAGTCTTTTTATGCAGCCTTACCTGAGAGCTCACTGGACACACAAGCTCATTCCAGAGTTCAAGATTAAGTTCTTTATTGTCATATACACAGATAAGATGACAATAGCAATGACGACAAGACAGAAGATAGTGTTAACGTTAAACTATGATATGTGTTATAGTTTGTGCACCTAGGATGTTCCCTTTTTCTGAGTTGGGAAGTCTGTTCATGAGCTTTAAGTTGTAACATGGAAACATTTTGGATGCGTCAAAGATGTGTTGAAAACATGCTGAAGTTTTATGAGGTGATTTTGTCCCACACTATCTACTAAATCCACTAAAATATTGCTTTACCTGACTGATACTGAAAAAACACCTGTACTGCCACGGCGCAGCGCATCATGTGCCGCCCCTAGCACACACTGGACGTGTCACACTGCAGCTCATCAACACACGACCACGCAAAGTAATCACTACTTTTACTGACAGATCTGAACTTCCTCCACCTCTGTGTTAGCTTAAATCATGTGTGGACAGCCATTAATTAAAACTGGCTTCTGACCTGAAGAGCTCTCCAGAGCTGTGACTCACCAGGAAGTATCGTTTTGACCGTTGTCTTTATAATGACGGGACTGTGAGTTGTTAAGCTCGGGATATTATTGTAATTGATTTACTGTAATTTACATTCTTCGTCACACACGAGACACAGCAACAGCTACAGAGTTCTCTTTATATACCCATGGTTAGGAGAACAGGTGTATGAAAAGAACGAGCTATTTGTTTGCACACAACAGCTTAGTTTTAATTTTACTCTTACATGCGTTTACTAATTTTCTGATACTGGTTGTATATCATTTTATTTAGTGTAATATATATTTACATTTACTTTGTGCTGCTTCTGCTACAACACCTGAATCTTCCCTCTAAGGATCGTTGAAGACATATCACATTGTATCAAATCTTAAACCCAGCTGACTACATGATTGTAATGTAAAGACACACCATGTAAGTCAGACAGACTTGTAGTTGTTGCAAGGTGGACTCAGGCGAACTGTACCCTGCTGCTTTTTGTCATTCTCTCCTGGTCGTTATTTATTGGGTCAAAGACAGAGACAGACTCTGTTTAGCTGAAGGTCTCTCGCCCTCCCGGCTATAAAGGTCATTCATGAGCTCCGAGAGACACTTCAACACTGACACTCTTAATTAAGACTCAGTGTGTGTGTGTGTGTGTGTGTGTGAGTGAGAGAGAGAGAGAGAGAGAAAGAGATTGTGTTATCAATGACCTTCAGACAGTAAATCACATCACCGCTGCTGCCGGGCATGCTGGGACGCCTCTGAACACGTCCGGAGAGAGATGGAGTGAACTTGACCACCAGAGTCTGGAGAGGCTTCATCTCACTGTGTGTGTGTGTGTGTGTGTGTGTGTGTGTGTGTGCTGACTGAAGGATTTGATGTTCAGGAACATGTGAGCTCTCTGTTGTTTTTTCAGTGATGTTTTGGATTCTTCATCTTGACAGAGTTTATTCATGTTTTTACTCGCTGACACTGATTAATATTTGCTGTCAGGTATTCAGGGTGTGGTGGAGGCCTACCAGGCCTGCCTCCCCAAACTGCAGCTCTATGGTCCAACCAACATCGCCCCCATCATCCAGAAGGTCGCCAACTCCGCCTCGCAGGAGGTCCACACCAAAGAGGCCATGGTGAGAGAGCCGCTGGGCTGGGACCAGTTTATTGGTTACTGTTTTCAGCCTTCATTCAATCACACTGTGCATTCCAAGCCCCATACTACCAAACTATATACCACCAGAGAACGAATTATAATGTCCCAATACATAGTATGTCAAATGTGGTATGCCAAAAATACCAGGATGCTCTAATTGCAGTCTGTAACCAGCATGCTTTTCTGGCCCTTCTGGCCAACAATCCTCTGAACAATGAACGATACATCACATCAAATGAGAGGCAAACAGATGATGGCTTGGCAGCTGATTGACACTTGTCAGAAGTTGCATCGAACTAACTGATGACCAGTCGAACAGTAATAATAGAAATACTGATTTTATAAATGATCAATGCTGTGTTAACTGTGTGCATACTACATGCAGCAGTGCATACTTTTTTAAGGACAGCTGCAGTACAAACTGACACTAAAAAGAAAAAGTATGCGATTCAGAACGCACCCACAGTCGGCCGTCTGAGTTGAGGCAGGGAGGTTTGTTGCTTTGACACCAGTCTGTACTGAAACCAGAATCTTCTCTTCATAGTTCCACCTCCGTGGCCTCAGAGATATCCCAATCAAAACATTTCGCTCAAGGGAGAGGTTGTCATGAGATATCTTTGGGCAGATCTGTCCAGGCTGGTATTCTATCTGTTATCCTCCAACAGAAATCACAAAGGTTGGGACCTTGTTTGATTATGGAATAAGTCGAAGGTTGGTGTAGCGAGTAGTTGAGCAAGGCACAAATTCAAGAACCAACTTTCTTTGAGTTTCTTCAAGTTTGTTGTAAACTGAACATCAGGACTGGTAAAGATCAGGAAATCTCAGAGACAGTGAAGTGAAGTGACATTATTTCACATAACAAGACTACAGCAACAACTCTGTTGGCAGTTATCATTTCTCTTCACATACTCTGAGAAAGTTGTCAGACCGCCAGTGTCAAACTTTAGCAAATCAACTGACATTAATTGTGCGCCACTACAGCCAAAGCTTCTGCTGAAAACAGAAATGTCAAATACATGAAAGTTTAAAGAAAAGGAAACACAGATACTTATGTAACACGTCTCTCTTTGGGCCTCATCTGACAGGGTTAGTTTACGGGCAGGTTTGGTTCTTTGACATTTTGAGGACAGATGTGAAGTTAGTTTTTCCTGCACCACAAAACACTTTCAGTTCAAATCTGAAATACAGCAGGTGCATCAAAGAGTGAACCATTAACTTCATGACTAACAATATCTATTATTTTTGTTTTATAGTTTTTGTTTTGCTCATTTTACCCCTTTTAACGTATTTTAGGCCATCTTTGAGCTTTAGTTTACATTACAATATAAAGATAAATAAAGATGAAATACTGAATATGACAACCTGATAACCAACCTGAGTTAGATTTCCTGATACAGTTTGACTGAAGAAGTGAACTGAGACGTTGGATGATTTTTATATTCTCTGTCTCGCAGCAATACTTCATCCTGCTGATCCTGACAGACGGCGTCATCACCGACATGGCTGACACGAGGGAGGCCATCGTCCAGGCCTCCCACCTCCCCATGTCTGTTATTATTGTTGGAATTGGGAACGCAGACTTCAGCGACATGCAGATGCTGGACGGAGATGACGGGATCCTGCGATCGCCTAAAGGAGAGCCCGTCCTACGAGACATTGTCCAGTTCGTCCCCTTTCGTAACTTCAAACATGTGAGTCTATCAAATGGACTTTCAGTGAAATTAAATTTTAAAAATTCAGTTCCCAGTTTAACACAGATGTGCATTTACCTAAAGAGGAGCAAGTTTCTCTTTTACTGTCTTTGTCGTCTCTCAAGATCATCCCTGCTGAGGAGTTCCTCAAGGCACAATTTTAGGTCCTCTATTGTTTCTTATTAACAAAGATCCTTTTGAGGAAACGTGAGACAAAGTATTTTCTGTTGCTATGGCCTGTATATTCTTATGCCTTTTATTCATTCATTCATTCATCTTCTAACCGCTTCATCGTCTTGAGGGTCGCGGGGGGGCTGGAGCCTATCCCAGCTGACATCGGGCGAGAGGCAGGGTTCACCCTGAACAGGTCACCAGACTATCGCAGGGCTGACACATAGAGACAGACAACCATTCACGCTCACATTCACACCTACGGACAATTTAGAGTTATCAATTAACCTAGTCCCCAATCTGCATGTCTTTGGACTGTGGGAGGAAGCCGGAGTGCCCGGAGAGAACCCACACTGACACGGGGAGAACATGCAAACTCCGCACAGAAGGGCTCCCACACCCAGGATCGAACCGGCAACCCTCTTGCTGTGAGGCGAGAGTGCTAACCACCACACCACCGTGCCGCCCCTTATGCCTTTTATATCACAGTAAAATAAATAAACAAAAAAACAGTCAAGTGACAGTTATTTATTGTGATAATAGCCTTTTTTGGATATAATTTTACAAAATTCTTATGTGTAAATGCATGGTCATACATGAATAGTTTTATTTGATTTAATGCATACCAGTGGAACAGAGTACAGCTTGATATTATATATATTTATTTGCATAAAGTTTAAATTTTTTGGAATAATGGTTAATGTGGATTTCACCCATAGCACCCAGGTTTCCCAACAGAAATGTTAAAAATGCTGTATAATGCTGCATCTTTCTGTACTGTGGAGCTGCTAAAGTCCTAAAAAGTGACAGTTTTATTTTGTGCACACAATCTCATGCTCCATTCTACCCTCACTCGTGAACAAGACCTCGAGATACTTGAACTCCTTAGCTTGAGATAGTGACTGTCTCCCAACCCAGAGGGGTCCATCCACTTTTTTTCCAGCAGAGAACCATGGCCTCAGATTTGGAGGCGCTGACTCTCATCTTGACCGCTTCACACTTGGCTGCAAACTGCCTTAGTGCATGCTGGAGGTCACGGTGCGATGAAGCCAACAGAACCACATCATCTGCAAACAGCAGAGATGCAATTCTGAGGTCCCCAAACCGGACCCCTTCCTGCCCCCAGCTGCACCTTGAGATCTGTCCATGAACATCACAAACAGGATCGGTGACACGGGAAAACCCCGGTGGAGGAAAAACACCCACCAAGAATGTGTTTAATGTCACATGGACGCAGCTCTCACTTTGGTCATAAAGGGACCAGGTGGCTTGTATCGACGACCCCACTACCCCATCTTCTTGCAGTGCCCCCACAAGACTTACCAGGGGACACGGTCGTAGGCCTTCTCCAAGTCCACAAAATACATGTGCAGACTGGATGGGCAAACTCCCACAACCCCTTCAGCAGCCCTGCAAGAATGAAGAGCTGCTCCACTGTTACGTGACCAGGACCGAAGCTGCGTTGTTCCTCCTGAATCTGAGTTCCAACAATAGGTCCGAGCCTCCTTTCCAGCACCCTGGGGTAAACTTTCCCAGAGTTGGAACACACCCTCTGGTCCCTTTTTTGAAAATAATAATCTAATAAATAAATAAATAATAATTCATAATAAAATAATCATTTTCTGATTTTGCTAATGTAAACAGAAACAGTTCCCCAAACTCTAAATTTCCTTCCAGCCCCTGTTATTACTCACTGTAAAGCACGTGTTGTTTGCTGTGTTAATGAAGTTACTAATACAAACACATTCAGCTGTTCACAGCCTCTGTTATCCAGGAAATAACACCCTTAAATATGGGCACCAGATGGTGTGTTAATTTGAAAGCTGTCTTCTTGATAGAAATTTATACAGTGTGGAAATATAACTTTGTGTGACCCCGTAGTATTGTAACAGTGGATAAAAGCAATAAGCCAGGAGGAGAGGAGTAGAAAGAGAGTTTTTCAGAGCATATTGGAAGTGGAGGAGAACAAGACGAGGGTGTGAAGTATTGAAGAAATGAGTTTTTCATCCGTTAAGGAGTAAGACGGGGTGGCAATCTGCCAACCGATCTTAAGTGGGAAATATTTTATTTCTCTCAAATTAATTTTGGGTCTTTAACGAGTCTGAAGGTTACAGACTCTACGGTACAGAGGAGATTTATCTTCACCGTTTGGACTCATTTTACAGACACTGGACGCATTTTCCCTCCTGGGTTTAATCTGTGTGATGAATGAGAGTTTCTCTCTTTGGCCCAAAAGGAAGCAATTTTCATTTGACAGCAGCAGAGTGAGGCAGAGCAGCTCTGACTGACTTCAGACGACCACAGTTGCTGTCTGTGATTTCTCACAAGAGCAGAATTCGGGTTTTAATAGAAAGATGCTTTTATTCTGTGCAATGCAGAATAACAGTGTTTATAATCTGCAGTATATTATGCAATATATTGATATTTTTTGATATTGTGAGACTAGAGATAGATACCTAGACTAAATATCGTCTTAGGTTTTGGATATCAAAATATTATATGTTTTGTCTTTTTCTTGTCTTGTTGGCTAAATTAATCCCAGTTCAGACCAAAGATTGGTAACGAGAAAAAATCGTTTTAGAGCGTTGCAGAGAAAAGTAGCAGTGGTGTGAACTGGCTGGTCTGAGCTCGACTCAAGCTGGCTGATGGTGTCACCTGCAACTCAACTGGTCAAATCACCAGCGGTTGATTTTAAAGCCCATCACCTGTCTGCAGCCATGATCAAATTTCTCTCTGGTTAATACGTAAAGCTCATGACGACAGGTGAGAGTTGAAACATAGCTCAACCTGTCAATTCTGAGCTTCACCTACAGGCTCAGCTTCCTCTTCACCACGGCAGTCTGGTTCATTATTTGCATCTCTGCTGACGCCACACTACTTCGTCACATGCTTCATGTTATTTCTCAAATGAACAAGACCCCAAAATACTCAAACTCAGCAACAATCAACTATTATCTGGCAGAGTTCCTTTGCCTCAGAGTAGGTGCTCACTCTTATTTCAGTAACGTCAGACTTGGTTACAAGTTGTTGAATATCCGATGCAGAAGCCTGATGAGAGGTAGACTCAGACTGACACTTCTGTACTTGGACCCAGCTATGGTGGGGAAAAGTCACTTTTCAGAAGCCAATTCTCAAATTTCAAATAACAGAGCATCCATAAACAGAAAACTATGAGACAACAATTCTCGCCTACAACTATATCATCATATGACTGTGATGGATCTGCAGAGAGTTAAAATCTGCAACTTGCATTTCACAGCATACAGTAATGAACTGAAACAAATGGCTGCCTGGAGGGAAGAGTCCGTCCTCAACTTGATGGATGATGGAAAAACGTTCAGCGTGAATGTGAAGTAAAACTGATTCTTTAGTTAGCTGTAAAATGCAAGACCACTGTCATGGTCCTTTAGATAGGAACCTGGAATGTTCGTCACTTTCATTCCTGTTTTACAACACGTTCGATTCCAGCATGGGTTTAGATTATACGTGCTTAAACCACATGAACAGTGTGATGGATATTTCTCTCTGTCTCCTCCTCAGGCGTCTCCAGCTGCTCTGGCTAAAAGCGTCTTAGCAGAGGTGCCCAACCAGGTGGTTGACTACTACAACAGCAAGGGCATCAAGCCCAAAGTGCCCAGCGAGTACCAGTCTTCCAGGCCGTTCGGCCCGTGAGCGCCGCCTCCATAGCTGCTCCTGGACAGCACAACCTCTCCTGGACTGAGAAAAATGTTTACTGTCTTTTGTTTGTTGTTGATGTGGATGTTAAAGGTGCTACACGTGGCGTTTTACCATGAAGAAGTGGCTCATGTCAGTGTACAGGCTAGACTAACAGGAAGTTTTGTTGGATTGCTTTATGGCACAAAACAGGTAGAAGGCGTTTCATTACCTGTCGTCATCTTTTAGAAACAGTAGTAAGAAGCATTTGAAGCTGCTGGTCACAGAAGTGCTACGTTTAGTTAGGATGCTCCCAGGGGGGAATTGTAAAGATATCTTTACACTCACACATTGGATATAACAGACAGAAGAAGTCAAAGTAGCTAACGTGCCAATTCAAAGAGCATTGTGATAAAATTAGGAGTGAGGACCGTGATGCAATGACATAGAAAACCAGAAGGTTGTAATGCAGAAAAGTTAATCATACAAAGGATCCAACACATAATGTTTTTCAGACCTGAGTACAGGACATAAGCGTGATGCGACTATATCTTAGAGCTCATGTGGGAGTAACTGTAATTTCTAATTTCTAATTTTCTAACTTGTAAACATCATTCACGTCATGATCCAACTTTGATCACCACTAGAAACCAGGGTTTACACTTATTAGTAGCTTGTTTTGTAAGCATATTTGCTAACTATGTAGCATTACCTTTGATATGCTTTAAAGAATTGTAGCTAACGTTTGTGTTTCTTTTGTTTTGTGATAGTGTTTACAATGACAGCCGGGTCACATCAGCATTCATGACAGCAACATTTCAGCAACAAAAAAGGTTCATTTCCGTGGAATTAAGATGGAGGCAAAGTAAATCTATGCAGAGCTTTTGTGTAGAGGACAGTGTGTAGTGGACTTACATGCATGTTGAGGTAAAGACCAGTTGTTTTTAACGTAACAGATGAAGCAGAGTCTGAAAAAGAGGAAGCTATCATATTAGCTTTGTAGCACCATCTAATTTTGCATACTTCTCTGTCAGAGTAAAACACTGCCAACACTTATGGTACAATCTCTTGAATAAACTGTGATAACGTTTAGTCCAATTAGCAACTAAGCCAGCTAGTTTGCCAAACACAAGTTAGCTGACTGGTAGCAAGTCAGCTAGCCTGTTGAGCTATTTTGGCTGGCTAGGGTCAGCATATTACTGTTTAGCTAGCATGATAGCAGTTAGCTCACCAGCCACAGTAGCTCGCCAACTAGGCCTGCAAGTAGTCCCTGTATCACCAAGTTTCCAACACTGCCCAGTTTGTGGATGCCGATGACATGACAGCTCACAAACTGTGAACACTGGGATCTTCAGTCCCACATCACATCGACATCATAGAGAGCAGAGAGGTCTGATGAACAGTAGCACTAAATGTATCAGTGAGGTGAGGAAGAACTTCATCTCATCTTGTGGTACAACTTATGTTCCATGTATAAAAATGCCAACTGTTGCACCTTTAGCATCCACTGTGCATGCGGGGCCTACAGAGGCTGAGCTGATCGTAACCTTCAGGAGTGTTTTTACAGGATGTGAAAAGCACACAAACACACAACACTGACCAACCCAATCACTGCTTCCCTGCAGACAGCATGACGGGCAGGGAAACAGTCAATGATGGAATGTATGAACCCCCCTCCTCACCCTCTGGTTTGGTTTTATAAGAGTTTATCGATATTTTGCTAAATTTCGTAAGGTTCGTACGTTGTAAAGCATTTTGGATCTCTGCCAGATGAACAAGCGAGCTGCCTTCACAGACGTCTGCATCCTCTACTGTTTTTTTCTAAAGGCGAGGCAGATGCATGAACTGTTGTTTTGCATGCAAATCTCCATGCAGGACTCCCCGGTCCTTGTGCTCTCTGTTTCCTGGTAGTGAGTAATATGAGTAATAATAATGTTTACAATGTACCCGATGATGGGGCTGTTCTACTCTCAAGCATGTTCACGTGTAAACGAAAATGTGTGAGTAGATTTAAAAGCACAACCTGAGTATCCTTGGAGAGATTTCTAGATTATGGTGATAGATTTTGGTCTCTTTGTGCCACAACACCTGTCCATCTCTCTCTGTCTTTGAGGAACTGATTCATTTTCTTTTGTTTTACTTGGTTTTATTAAATAATTACTTCTGGGATTTGGACCTTTTAAGGGTGCAACCATATTTGCATCTTTCAGTCTATATTTCTTTTAAGTAAGATCATTTCCTGTCACTTGTAGAAAACCTTCAGTGCAAACTTCCTCAAATCTACAGTTGGCTTTAATCCTACATCAGGATCAGATTTCACGCCCCACCTGCCGATCCATTTTCCACCACTCATACAAATCCAGGTTGCTGTGGCGGCACGCTAAACAAGGTAGTCCGGACATCCTTATACCCAGGTGTCTGTGAAGATTTTCATTCAGGTCATGGTGTAACTAGAAGTGTTCAGTCAAAGGTGACTGGCACCAGTAAGGCTTTTGAATGATAGGCATCTTCAATAATCTGACCGAAGTCCATTTGCCTTTGACTAAGCACTACAAAACAGGGCATTCACAGAAAAGTTTATTTGTTGACGTCATTGGCACCCCCTGGGAGGAGTCGACAAGTCGTGTGTTTTTTCCCTCTCTCTCTCTCTCTCTCTCTCTCTCTCTCTCTCTCTGTGTGTGCTTGTGTACGGAATGCAATCGCTGCCTCTGATTACGCTGATACTTTATCCTTGACGGTGTACTATAAGCGGAGCAGACTCTGCGAGGAATGTCCGCAGTCATTCGGGCTTTCATAGTCGAGCGCACTTCCGTGTTGTAGTTTCCTGTGAAAAATCCCCGCGATGTGAAAAATACATGCCGAGCAGTCACTGGTGCGCGGAGCGGAGTCCGCGCGGTCGTAAAATCTGAGCTTTGCGCACACAGGGCTTGCGGACGTCTGCTTTGAGTCCACGTGGACCCCCGCAGAGTCCATTCCGCGTACGTTCCGCCCAAGTATGTTCGGGGCTTGACAGACACACATCACATGTGTGGAGATACTTCACTTTCCTCCGCCGTGTCAATGTGATGACGTCATCAAATGTCTTGTCGACTCGACTTGACTTTATTGACAGATAAGTCAACCTGAAAAAAATCAAAGTCGTTAATGCCCTACTACGAAATATATCATATTTTCACGAGCCATGTCGTCCAGCTTTTCCTGGGGATTCTGAGTTGCTCCCTGGCCAGATAAGATTAATGATCCCTGAACAAGCTCTGGGTCTGATTTCTTTTCTCCTTCTGGTAGGACATACTGGGAAAAAACCTCCACAGGGAGGTGACCAGGAGGCAACTTAATCAGATGCCCAGACCACCTTAATTGGCTCCTATGAGGGAACAGAAGTAGAACTCTTTCTAAATGTCAAAGCTCCTCAATTTGTGTCTTTATTGACAATGTAAGCATAATCAAATTCTGATAAAGTCTTTAAGTCAGGATCAAACTTCATGATCCATCCATCCATTGTCACTTGTCTGGGTCCTGGTCTCAGTGGCATGCTAAGTAAGGTAGTGCACAAGTTCTTCCTATTCTCCAGCTCTCCCTGGGGATCCAAAGGTTTTCCACAGTCAACTGGGACTAATCCCTCAAACAAATTCTAAGTCTGCCACAGTGTCTCCTCCCAGTTGGACATGTCCAGAAAACTCCCACAGGAAGATATACAACAAGCGTCCTGATCAGATGCACGAAGCACCTCAACCGGCTCCTTTCAACATGAAGGAGCAGCTGCTACTCTCAGCATCTTTTGGATGTCTGAGCTCTTCGCCCTGTCAGACACTGAAGGAAACTCATTCCAGCTTCTTTTGTCCACGTTCTCACTCTTTCGGTCATTACCCAAAGCTCATGACCACAGCTGAGGGTTGGAATGTAGACTGAGAGCTTTGCCTTCAACATCCACATTACTGCTGACCCACCAATCAACCAGTCAACCTTATTCAGATCCGGGTCATGGTACCAGACTATGCAAGGCGGTCCCTTTCCTCAACCACATCCTTCAAGTCCACTTTGGATGATCCCGAGATGTTCCCAGGCCAGATGAGAAAGGCAGTCCCTCCATTGTGTTGTGGATCTGCCCTGGGGTCTTTTCTCCTAGGTGGAAGTGCCTAGAGAACTTTAGCACAGAGGAACCACCTCAACAAGTTCCTTGAAATGCAAAAGAGGTAGAGAAGGTTCTAGTTCAAGCTCTCCTGGATGCCTGAACCCCTTGCCCAAAGTGTTACCAAATCAGCCACTTGTGTCCACAATCTCATTCTATAGGTCAAAACTCATGGCCAAAGGTGAGTTTGAACGTCGAGAACTTGACCTTAAGACTCAACTCCCTTTTGTTGAAGCCCAAAAGGCTGTTAACAGTACCATATGGCTGATCTAGTGTTCCATCTTCCATCTGAAGATACTTGAAATCCTTCATCCGAGGCACTGACTCGCTCCCAACTTGAAGGGACCAATCCACCATTTCACTGTGTCATGATTTAAATGGTTTGATCTGACTGATGTGGGGGTGTCCGCATGAAATAAACCTAGGGTATAGTTTTATTGGATTCTTCTTGAAAAAAAAAATAGCAAGTCCAATTTTTGTCTTCTTGCACAATTTCTATGAAGTACTCCTGAATTCCGGATTCTGGACGTTCTAATTAGCTTGTTTTACCTGATCAGTGTTGCTTGCTAGTGCATTAGCTTCAAAAGTTGCCAGATGACTTAGATTTAGAAATAAAGTCGCTGAGAGGATCTGAAAGGTCATTAAATCTAGTGAGAAAGTCAGTTAGTCTGCAACACTGTACCCGATCAACTCAAACAACATTGATAGGAGTAAAAATCTTGTCCCATTAATGACTTGTGCGAGTTACTTCAGGAACCTTACTGCAGATTGCTTTTCATGTGTTGCATTTTGCATTAATACAGCATTTTCATATTATTTCAAAGTACTTCAAAGACACTTTCAAGTTTACTGTTTGAATAATTGATTTATCATCATCACAGGAAATGTACAGGCACTTTGCATTTTTTTCGTTCTGTTGAACAAAGACAGAAGATGGCGGACAGGTGTTGGACACATGACTTATTGTTGTGTTAACATGCAGTATTGTGTGCAAAACAATGACAAACTGACTTATGATAATAAAAGTTTTATCAGTAACATCTGAGTGCGTTCAGTGTTTTATGAGAGATCGGTTGGAGTGAACAAGTCAGAAGAACCTTTAGGCTAGTTTATATTTTTATATGAGAAAATTATTTCCAGACACAAAGTCTCTGTGTGTATCAGGTCCCATTGTGAGTTTGTTGAACTGTGGGTTGTTTGCTGTTTAACCCCGTGAGAGTAAAGAAGAAAATGAAGGAGAATCTCCCAGCTGTCCCAACATCCTTAGTGTGATTCCCAAACAACAGCAGCAGTAATTAAAGCTCTCGGCTGTTTGTTCGGAGGCATGACGAGTTCAAAAAGAGGAGGAGAAGGATGAAAGGAAGCCATTAACTCTGTCAACAGGACAAAAGACGCCAAAAGACTCGACATAAAGCTGCTGTCACAGTTAACACAACACAAGGCGACGGGTTTTTGAAGCTGCTCAGTGTGGAGAATCAAAGACACAAGCGAAAACATCTCAATCAAGAATTCAGGCCAGAACTCACACTACTGCTTTTAGTGTTAAATAAATCATCACTACATTGATTCTGAAACATCACCAAATATGTCAGTATTGATTCCAAACAACCTCAGATGGTAACTGGATGAAGAAATCTGATCACTGATGATCAAATCCATTAAAAAAAGTAGTAAAACCCTCTAGTACCCTCTAATACCATGTAAAATTCAAAGGGATCAATGCACTTGAATTTGTCAAAGGTAAACTTAAAGAGTAAAGACACATAGCAGGTGGATTAACACACCTCCCCACAATGTTTTTTATTCTGCTGTAGAGATTTCTATTAATATCTAGTTTGGTTACACCTCAGGCCCTTTCATAGCTAACTGGCTTGGTGCAGAGTTTTTGACTTTTCAGTTTGATCTGAACCAAAATCACAGGTGACCACAGTCGAAACCAAACAGCTAGACCCTGCAGGAGGCTGCCACAGTCTGGATCACACTAAATGGTTCATTATTTGAATGGGTTGGATTTTTGAGCCAATTACAGGAACCAATCCGACCAATTGTCAGGCTACTGTCAAGTGATAAGAGCAGCATAGCCCCCCAGTGGTTTTGCAACACTGAGAGTGACAGTGGTGGCACTCAGAGCCAGGCCATCAGGTGATCCCAGCCCAAGGCAAAGGAGGGGCCAGTGAAAAGGTCTATGGTTGACCTTTAAATTGGATCACATATAGCAATTACAATTAATAACATGAGCCCCTCTAATGTCAACATGTGAGGTGAACTGCTGCCTGATTAGCTTTAAAGTGCCTCACCAAACATAAGGGTCTCCTTACAGAAAGTCAGGGTACAGAGAGAACAAGAAAATGAAAGGAGCTGAGAGACAACGGCCACATGTCTGACAAAAGAAAAAAGTGTGTAGAAGCAGCAGGTGTGACAGGTGAGAAGAGAGGCAGAGTAATGTTAGCCAATAACACCTGCTGTATCGGCTTAGTTTTGAAGCTATGGTGAAAAAACAGGTGTCTTATCAAAATAAAAGAGATGAAGCATCCACTGGTATTAACCATGTTATGCTATCTTGTTGGAAATGGGGGCCAAATAATGCTCTTAAGTTACGCTAAATTTTGGCGAGGGGAAAAGGAACATTGCCTTTTTTATGATGTCATACCTTGCAGTAATTTCCTCAGTCAATGTTTGATTATACTTTTCTGTAATCATTCATTGGAGGGCATTTCTGCAGCCCAAAAAAAATACAAAACACAAGTGGAAATATGTTTAACTGGATTATAATTGACCTATGGCTAAGCCCCGCCCTCAAACGCGATGAGCCAATCACAGTGCGTATAGCCATTCCCATACACTGGGACATTCTCTGCCTGGACGTCCATTGAAATGCATTACAGAAAGTCAGTTTGTTCGGTTTTATGAGCTTTTTCTGAGATTTGAAGTTTAAAAATGGTCAAACGGTGTGCATGGGGTACATGCAACTCTGACACAAGGTATCCTGAGAGGCTGGGCGACCAGGTGTATTTTTACACTTTAAACCACATCTCAAGCGAGAAAAGTGTCTCCTTTGGATAAAGTTGTGTGGTAACGTTAGACCACAACATCAACTCAACGTGAATAAGATTAACAATGATGTCTACATCTGTTCTAAGGTAAGTCAACATTGTGTTTGAGGCAACATATTGTCACTTTGCTGCAAAGAAATATAAAGTTATCTTTAACATCTCTAGCTAACGTTAGCTAAAGTTAGCCTAACGTTAGCTCCTAGCTGCGTTGTTCATCATGTCACCTTGTTTGCTGGGAGTTCATTAGCCTATTTTGTTCTAGTTTTGTACTTTGGTGATGGTACATCATTGTTAGCTGTTGTCCAAAGGGCTCTAGTTAAGCTAACGTTAACTTCTGGAGCTTAGCTTCATTAACTTATCTGTAATGGCAGAGATAACAAAGGTTGGCAAACGTTATGCTGAATGATTCAGTGTAAATACTGTAGCACCAAACTAACGGAGAGACACTCTTGGTAAAGATGGTAAAAAGGCCGTTATCCTTTTCTCATATTCTGAGCCAAAAACCTTAACTTCAGTGGCACTTTAACTTGTTGTCTTTGATGGTGACGGCAACCAGATGCGGTTCACAAGCGTACACTGTGACCTGTAAATGTTGGCTTGTAATTTAAGCTTTTCATCGACCTTCTCAACAATAAAATGATGAATATATCCCTCCAATGCGTAGTTTAGGCCCTTTTGGTTACTTGGGGGCGTGGCTTAGCCATAGGTCGATTGCAGGCAGTATGAAATTTTACGCTATGATATGTATAGTGACTTGACAGCCTCCCCAACCTCCTGATGGGTGTGGAAGGAGGGCCCACTTTGGAAAATGTTGTCCCCGTCCATATTTCCTAACGCTAGTGTTGTGTTGTTTTGTCCATGAACACCACAACAATAAGAGCTGCTGTAGCACGTGGGGAGAGGAGGAGATGATTTTATAGAGTCAGTTGGAAAAACTCTCGACACTTTTCAATTATTATGTGAGAGGCTGAGAGCACAGCAGAGCCCATCTACACAGCAATCTGTGGTGTGTGCATAACTGCGATGTGAAACCCAACCTAACTATCAAATACAATGTAAGGAAAATGTGTGAAAAGGCTCTGAGACTCTGTCAGTGTAAACTAAACCTCGATAAGTTGCTCAGCTGTGTCACAGACTGGTTCAAATGAAGGTGAAGTGGAGGCAAAGAAATACTTCACCCACAACATGAGCATTTACAAATCTATTCGTCACGCCATGCTTGACTTCCTGAAGAACTCTATCTCTGTGCCTCGTGCTGCCCACAGACAACAGCAAACATTTTAATTTATTGATTGACTGGGAACCACATTTAACAGCAGCACAATATCCGACATTACAAACTCTCACACAGCTCATGCTGTATAATCAAAGTCTCATTTATCCAGTGGAAAGCTCAGTGCTTCACAAACACATGGATTTTCACAGAAAGAAATATTGGAGTTTGACTTATGACAAGTTTCACTTTCAGTTACAAATAGAAAGATTTACGGCGACATAGATGACACTTGGTAAATGAGACTGGGATTATACTGCCTGAGCTGTGTGAGAGTTTGTGAAAGATGTTTTGATATAGTCTTGCTGTTGTTAAACCCCAAATCAATCAATAAATCAATATGTTCTCAGTTTTCAAAACAAAGCTTTCTCTGTGACTTCGAGGTGACACAGCCTGACACATTAATATAAAATGGTCATTTTGTGGGTGAAGCGTTCCTTTAAACCTCCGGGTGAGTCATATGAACGATGGAGTGTTTAAAGTGATAAATGTGGTGTGGAGGTGTTGAAGGTGCAAACGTAAAGCAAAGTGACAGGGTGGATATCAGCTGTAGGATGGAGAAACAGAGTGAACACATGAGCCAGCTTTTAAAGCCTCGGGGCCCAGGTGAGTTTAATCAGTTGACGACCCTCCACCTTCAGCCCGGTAACTGCTGAGGTTGGAAATCATGAATCACTTTACTGATTCAAATCATTTCACCGTCCTATAATGATTACAGCCTCAATGAGCTCCTGTGTGTCTGTGAGCCAGCTGCTCCCGTCATTTAAATCCTGTCTGAAGCGAACGGATCTTTGAGTTTCCTCCTTTTGCTGCATTTTATCAGCTCAGAGTGAAATCTGACCTCTGTGTAAATGTGGAGGGAGTCAAAAATGTTATAATCTGATATTTGCCAACTTGCAAACAGCAACATATAGCTCTGTTTGTGAACCGGTGTGACAGCAGAAAGACTTAAAGCCATCAGGAAAGAAGGCTCCCTGTAAGAGCTCATCACATGATCTGCTGTAATGTCAGCTACAGGGAGGCAGGGCAGGCGTTAGGAAAGAGGCTACAGGCAGGTGGAGGTTGTTGTCAGACATTTGGCTGGCTCTTTACCCTTAATTTTTTTGTTCTCTCTGCACTTTTTCTTCAGGAGCTCCTGATATTCGGTGAAACATTGTGACTTAACTCGTCAGGCTGCAGCTCACCTCACATGTTAGGCCTTGTTTACACGGATACGATACAAATAAAAACAGATTTTTATTTATCCCGTATAAAAAACATTCTGGGTTTACACAATCAGTTGTGAAAACGTTATTCCTGTTTACACGAAAACGCAAAAACGGCAGCTTTTTGCTGCAATTAGCATGCCAGGCCAGTAGGTGGCGATAAGCTGTATGTCGAACACCATAGAAGAACGTTCTGCGCATGCACAGTGATTTGCTTTCCTCTTGGCGCTAGTGATAAAAACAATGATAAACTACATTTTAACCTTATGTAGCACAGTTAGCTGCTATGCGCTAATATTGGGCACAGCAGACGTCTTTGTGCACCGATGTAGCGGTGATGTTGATGCAGCAGTGCTAAGTTCATTTGTAAACTCGTAAGTAGTCCCAAAAGTGCTAACAAAACATAAACAACCTGGCATATATCTGCCATTGTTGTTGTGGTTACTGGGCGCCTAATGGGCATGTGCGAACTGGGCTGCAACATTGTCGTTTTCCAAAATCTCCGTCTATCCTGTTTAAACGTCTCCATAGAAACGGATATTTGTAAAAACGTTCACTTTGGAAGCCGTTCTTGAAAATCTCCGTTTTCGTCAAGGAAAACGCCGGTTACGTGTAAATGATAGGTGCAAACGCAAAGACAGATACCCGTTTTCAGAAACATATGGAACCGTATAAACAGGCACACTTGTGAGTTCTGCATCCACACCTGCCCCATGTCAAATGGACCACACTATTTCACAATACCTGCGGGGGGGGTGGGAGCATCAGATGGCACACTGAAAGGTGTTACAATTATAAAATCACATTTATCATGTACACATGCAACTATACTGTCACTTGATCCAATTTAAGGGTCAACACCTTTACATGGGCCCCACCCTTGGCCTTGGGCCAGGGTCATGTGTACCAGCTGAGATAGCATCACAGCTGCTTTTGCTATTTTTACTTGCTCCACCAGTTTATTTGCAAAACAAAAACAAAACAAACAAACAAAAAACACATCTATAAACATCACAACGTGCATTGCAATTCTTTTTTAGAAAAGCTGCCGTGGAATCAGGCGTTTCAGGCTGCGATGATCCGAACAAACAGCCCATGAAATCCTGGAGGAGCTGGTCTTTATTTACATTTCAGTCAGAAGAGACTCGTTCTTTAGTGATCTGGATGAGTAGAGGAATGAGCCTTTGGTGAGCTCGTCCTGGACTCTGGATACAATGGCTGCAGGTGAATGGGTTGCTGCTGACAGCATCAGAAGAGAGAACAGATTCAAAATTTTGCAGTGGCACCTGATTGGCTGATAGAGATTGTGGCAAAGTTTGATTGGATAACTAAAAGAGTGAACACCCATCATCAGCTGATTGAAGGAAGCAGTGGGAGTCTGATGGAGAGGATTGTGAATGGATGAAGCACAAAGAAAGTCTTCCTGATTGAGCTTCATTTAGCCAAACAGTCTGCATTAAAAGTGCGCTGAATGATCAACCAGCACTTCCTGTTTGTGACGTGCCCACAGACGTACAGACAACCATCACTGGATCACTGTGATACTGGAGAAAACTTTAGAACATGATGATTCTCAGGAAAGTGTGCAGCATATTTTTGTCTAAGTTTATGGAGGTTTATCCTGGATAGAAATCAGAGATAATGACAACCTGAGGAAGGAGGAATGATATCAGTGTGTGTGTGTTCCAACACAGACAGGAAACACACACAGATATCAGAAGACGTTATGAGGATCTCCTGCAGTATCTTTGCCTCCCCTCCAACCCTCCAGCGCCCCCTGGAGATGTTTGAAGCTTCGGACGTCATCAGTCACCTGGTGTTCTTCAGTTTACACAACAGACTGAAGCAGTGATCTTCATGGAAGTGAAACGAGCTTCAGAACGTGTGTATCATACACTCCTCATTAACAGTGACCCTATTGATTAGATCAGTTTGGATGCACACAGCCCTATTAATAGCAGCCAATCAGATGTCCCCCTGAGGGCTTTGACATTGGTGGCTGAGGGGAGAAGCAGGAAAGTCTGCAATGACAGAGGCATGAAACAGCTAGACTGGTTTTAATATTCTGCAGCTAACATGATCACTGATGATGGGAAAGCTCTTGAACACATCCCACTGAAATCGTTCGATAATAACTGAGAGGAGGAGCCCCGGGGACAGATGGAGAGATCTGTTCCTGCTTAAAGTTTGTGTTAAATGTTTGATAAGTTCTGCAGGCATTAGACACAGACACGTATCGGACAAAAATATAGATTCTGACCTGATAAAGTCAGAGGATCACTGGCGTTACCCAGAACCACCACCGTCTACCAGCTTTTTCCCACTGGCTGCTGAACTCTGCGCCTCTCTGGGTAGACCTAATCCTTTCTTATTGTATTTGTTCTTATTGTGGCACAGAGGAAAGCATTTTTAATGTCACGGCCTGTGGAGTCCAGCAACAAAGAGAGGAGGACTCTAATGCAGACAAAACACACCAGATCAGCAGGCAGGATGAAGGGGAATTTACTGAAGGCTTAAAGTTAGGAACAGGCTTACAGGATGGCAGCCCAATAAATCCAGGAGGGGCTGGGCAGGTTAGACGGTCGGGAACTGGAACATACAAGCAGAATCAGGTACAGGTAAAGATACAGATGGCTGGCAAGCAAATAGATAAGCAACATTAAAACACTGGCACCAGACTGGGGAATGAGGGCTGATATCATAACTGACAGGGTGATTGGAAATGAGATACAGGTGCGTGTGTGCCCATGCTTACTGGAGCTACAGAAAATGTTCAGATGTATTTACAGCTACTTACATCAACCCCTCAGACACCAGCTTCTCTCTCAACTGCAGGTGCCAAAATTTATATCTCATTTTGAATGGTGTCAGACAGACCGGCCTGTCTGGGCTATTGATTAGCTCCCACTACTGCAAATCTCTCCCCAAGTTTAGCTGACCCTGACCCTTAGCTGAACTTTGACCTGACATGATGACACTGTCACACCAGATTGGAGGAATTAATTAAGTCTGCACTTTTTAGGTGGTAGTTTTTCATATATTTTCTGACAGGCAATTTATCATATCATTAATTTGATTCATCATCTGTAACCATTTATTCTGGCGCAGGATCGTGGGGGAGCTGGAGTCTATCCCAGCTGACACTGGGCGAGAGGCGGGGTAAACTCTGGATAGGTCACCAGACTATTGCAGGATGACACATAGAGACTTAAACGCCTACAGGGAACTTAGAGTCAGTAATTAACATCTGCATCTGCATGTTTTTAGACTGTGGGAGGAAGCTGGAGAGCCAAAAGAAGACCCATGTTGACATGGAAAGAACATGCAAACTCTACAAAGAGGGGCCCCAGCAGGATGGGGGCTTTGAACAGGAAACCATGTTTGAGGCGAGGGTTCACCCTGGACAGGTCAGCAGACTATCACAGGGCTGACACATAGAGACAGACAACCATTCACACTCACATTCACACCTACGGACAATTTAGAGTCACCAGTTAACCTGCATGTCTTTGGACTGTGGGAGGAAGCTGGAGCACCTGGAGAGAACCCACGCTGACACAGGGAGAACATGTCAGAGCACCTGGAGGAAACCCACGCTGACACAGGGAGAACATGTCAGAGCACCTGGAGGAAACCCACGCTGACACGGGGAGAACATGCAAACTCTGCACAGAAGGGCTCCTCCACCAGGAACCAGGAACCCTCTTGCTATAATGCAGCAATGCTCACCACTGCCCCACCATGCCCCCACCATAAAGGTCAAGTGATGTATAAAGGGAAAGAAGGGCCGTCTGGCTCGATCTGTAATGACAGGAGAGTTGTTAGGCTTGTTTGAGATGAGCCAGATGGCCGTCTAGCTGAGTGTATTGCATGATGGTTAGTAATTTTGTCAGACACACTCTGAAACGCTCAACTGCGCGAGATTTGGGAGTCTCGTGGGACAACGGTACATGGGAGAAGCTGGCCCAGAGGACTTTACCTCAACCACAAATTTTATCCTACACTTAACCAAGTCTCTTTCTGACAGAAAGCACTCACAACAGCACAGAGAAGTAGTTTTGAGAGTGAGGCAGCGCAGTTTGACTCGGCACATCCAATAGAAAAGGTCTGATAGTGGACCTAACGAGGAAAAACAGACTATAAACTGTGAAAGGAAAGGCAGGAAGAAAGGAGGGAATTAAGAGACAACAATAAATAAATAAAAACACATCAGAAAGGAGGAACAGGTGTGTCCACAGACTTGTGCCAACACGGTGTGTCACATCATTTGTATTTCACAGAGCAGGTGGGTGTTTTCTGGCAGTTTGGACCTGACTGCGCTCCAACCTGGAGAAAGAATTCATTTATTTTTTGTCTGATCTCGGCTGATGTTGGCTTTTGTTTTGGAAAAACATGGTCTCCATGGAAACAGAGCAGGACATGATGACTGTAAACACAGCATTAAAGCTCCTCACACATTTAAGTTAGATCATCTGTCAGCGTCTGAGTCACACGTTCGTTGTTCAAATAAAGGTTCTTTCTTTTAGGCGGAGCTCTTTCTGGTTATAGTACAGAGCTGCATGCTGGCTTCCTATTGGCTGCTCCTCGTTAACCTCCTCGTTAGGCAAGAAGACCTCCTGTGCTCGTCAGCTGAGGTAATTAAAGACCTGCTGAACCTGTTTTAATTAAACAGTTTAAATGGAGACCTGCGTGGGTCAGAGTGTTTCACAGATGTGGCGTTTTAGAGAAAAAGCAGCTGAAGGTCTCGACATTAATCTGCTGTTTGTGACTCAGAGCCAATCAGAGGGAAGAGTTTATGCTGAGTCATGGTAACCTGAATGAAAAACAAACTTTACTTCAGAAAAGTTTCACTTGGAGGAAAATTTGATCCAAAGTTTTGTTCAGTTTGTGTATTTTTAGCTGCAGCAGACGTGGTCGCTCCACCACTTTGGTTCAAACACCTCGACAGCTCTGGGATGGATTGTGATGAAACATGGTTCAGACGTTCATGTTGTACTCAGGGTGAATTAAACTTACAAGGAATCTGTCTTTCAGTGTGTTGTCACAGCTCCAGCGAGCTCCAAGTATTCATCCTGTTGTCTGCTCTGTGTTTCCTGCCACCTTAATAGGCTTGTTAGGCATGAGTTGCGGCCTGGAAAGACTTGTCGATTGCAGTCAGGGGAGGAATCACAGAGCCTGAAGTCAGACAGCTCAGAGTCGGCTTCACTCAACCTGCAGCTTGGTTTTTCTTCATGGAAAATGTGTTAAGTTGTTAATGTCAGAAAGGTACTCATGAAATTCATTTGTCACTGCTTAAGTTGATATAAACACTATGGAGTAATGATTCAAAAAAGATAATGGCAGTGTTGTGATTATTGTGAGTGGCACCGTAAACCAGAGCCATGAGGGGAGTTTCATCAGCAGCACACGTTAAAAGCCATAGTCTGTAAAAATCATGGACGTAGCAACTGTGACTTCACCCACTGGTTTTTGAAGTCTCAAGTGTACATTTTGGCTCTCACCATCTTTTCACTGGAGCCAGAAGTTACCATAATTGGACAAGAGGGTTTGACTGTGGCAACCTGGTTCCACTCTGAAATCATCGAATACTAGCGTTTGGTCCGTGACATCCAACGTCGGATACAGACGACAAAGCTGTCTCATCATGTCGGCATGATAAGCAGCCACTTGATGTTGTTGTTTTACGGCACCTGGCATCGTCAGGGGGAAACTTGGTGGGACAACAACAAAAGTTGAGGAAGCAAAAGTCTGAGTAGTGAGGCTGGGAGGGGTGGTGGATCGATCCAGCAACCACTGACTTTCACCTGGAAGGCCAGTGTTCACTTCCTGTAAGACTGCAAAGCCAAACCCTGTTCTTTTTTTCCTAAACCCAACCACATGTTTGTTGTTGAAGGACAAAACATTAACTGTACATTTCCTGCGAAAACAGAAGTGTATTTTGAAAACAGACAATGCGTGTAACCAGCCTCAAGTGGCCAGTTGAGGAAGTGCAGTTTGTGGCACCTCTGCGTTGGCTTCATTTTTCAGCTTCGGAGGTTGCTGCTTGGCAAAAACTCCCAGTGAGCACTGAGCTCCAGCATGTGGAGACAAACTGATTGGGTTGATTTCCATCAAGAGTTTAACTGCAGTGTAGTGTTGTGTAGTGTCGTGCCCTAAGTTGGACCATCACAGAAGTTGGGCCAAAGCATTCCCCATGACCTCCAAGCTGGTTGCATTGACATCAGATGGGTTACATCATTATTCAAAAAATACACCATTATTTTCAATGTACAACCCCACACCAGGGACGGCTAGATGTGCCTCAGCGCTCCTGGACGTGCCGCCAAGTGGCACTTATGCCCCTGTCCTATTTCCAGCCTCACCACTCGCTCTCTGCTAGAACAGACCAGCTCCTGTAGCAGCTCTTTTCCTCTGCTCCTGTGGCAGCTCGACTCCTCTCCTCACCATGGATGTGTAAAGAGAACTCTGTAGCTGTTGCTGTGTCTCGTGTGTGACGAAGAATGGATGAGGAGAGACTCGTTGTTGAGGTTGAGAAATATCCCGAGCTAAATGACCCACAGTCCCGTAATTATAAAGACAATGGCCAAAAAGATACTTCCTGTGGAGCAGACGTTGCGCTAGACTTTTTAGTCGCCGGTCATTTTGACCAACAGGGTAATAAAAATCCAGTCATAATCTATTTTTAACGGTCATTTTAATTTTCGTTTTTAAATGATAATAAAGATATTCAAAGACATTTAGTTTTCATTCGTTTGTTTTTAATAAATCCAACAAGCAAGTTATAAAGTGTGCACCAATGACCGAGAATATTCAACCCCTGCTGTTGAGTCATACCTCTGGAGATCAGCTCTTCAGGTGAGAAGTCAAGTTTAAATAGTGGCTGTCCACACATGATTTTAAGCTAATGCAGAGGTGGAGGAAGTTCAGATCTGTCAGTAAAAGTAGTAATAACTTTGTGTGGTCGTCTGTTGACGAGCTGCAGCGCGACGTGTCCAGTGTGTGCTGGGGGCACTTGAAGCCGCTGTGGTTCTGATGTGTTTTCAACTTTAGTGATCTACTGCTTACAAACCCTCTAGAACTCTCAGATCATCAGACGCTGGTCTCCTGACTTTACTCATCATAGGTGACGGTGCATTCAGATATTATGGGCCCACACAAACAAACTCTCATATGATTGAAGATTTACGACAACTGTGTTGTCTTTTAAAAGCAAGATTAAGACCAACCTCTTCTCTCAGGTCTGTGGTTAGCTAGTGCTGTTATCTCTCTGTCTGTCTGTCTGTCTGTCTGTCTGTCTGTGTCTCTCTCTCTTTCTCAATGAGCTTTTCTGGCATGACATGTCATATGTGTTGCCTGAGCAAAGTTACAGTTTAAGACAGTGAATTCAAAAAGTGCTGCCCCTAGCACACACTGGATGGATTGCCCTGCAGCTCATCAGTGAACACACAAAGTTACTGGTACTTTTGCTGAAAGATCTGTACTTCCTCAATCTTTATCCGTGGCCTCCACCGACTCCCCCACAGTGCCAGAGTCTCGCTGAAATATGGTCGCTTCTGAAAGTTAGTAAGGGATGAAATGAAGAAAGAAGAGTCTGGTCTCAGATTCAGGCTCCGAAATAAAATCCAGGACAGACTCTGAGTCAGTTCTTAAAGATGTGGGTCAAGTTCTCAGTTTGATGCCTTGTTCACACAATGTGATCATGGATGGTAGAGAGTTGAGGCCGCTGGCACACCAAGTTAATATTCATCTGAAATTGTCACAAACGACTTCACGTTGTGTCAATCATGTTTGGGCACTGACTCCAAAACTTTTGTCATTAAAAGCCTTCAGAGAGCTGTTTGACCAAGAAGCAGTGAAGAAAAAGTGGCGGCAGGACACGTCAGCAACACGAGAGAGCAACAGGGCGCACAGTCACATGTCATAAGTCAGACAGCTACTTTCAGCAGGTCAGATAGTAATATTCTGGTGGATGATGACAAGGAGGAGGATGTGGACTGCACACAGACAGAGAGGGAGGACAGCTCAGGCCCATCAGCCACAGTGCCAAATGCACGATACAGGGAGATGATGGCAACAGGCAGATGGGTAACTACAGTGGAAAGAAGCAAGGGACAAAAGTGTCTTTCCATTTTGCCTCCTATTGTGAATTTTGGCAACAGTTATAACAATAAAATACAACAGACTCAGTGTGCAAGGTTTCTGTGTGTAACTTTTTCAGATGATGGATTTGGTGTGCAAACGTCTTTAAAATATAAACTGACATTACAACAATACATCTGTTTAATTTGTTACACTGAACTTTGGCTGACATCATGAGGTCTCCATGTTTGTTTCAGATCCTGCTGTATCATTAAAGTCAGACACGTCAGAGCTTTCAGGAACATCTGTCTCCCACTTGTAATCATGACATATTGATATGAGCACTATAAATAATCAGACTCTGGTAGTGACAGTTTGTCTGATGTGAGCCTGCAGCAGCATGGATTTAGTCTCAGTTTTATTTGTATCTTACACATGAACATATGAGTGTCGCCGTGCTGCCTGCTGACAGTTTAATGCTAAACAGTGTCAATAACACACCAAGACATGCAGCAAGCCGGCGGCAGACATGAGTCTGTGGGCGGGAATTTGATTTCCATGAGTGGCGCGATGTAAACACAACAGGCAGCTGCTGACGCAGGAATGTATGCATCAGGCTGATTATAAACACTTCCTCTCTGTCTATATTTAGCATGTGCACGTGGGTTGTATTCCAGGCTGGAAACATGGTGAAGTCACTGACAGTAAATATTATATTCAACAGGTCAGAAACGTGACACAGCTATTTTCTGTGGCATGAGCGATACAAGTAAACATGACTTCAACACTGGACGGCTCATCCTGGACGTCTGACCTGGAATCAGGGAACGATCCTTCTCCGCATTTTTTTCTTTTGCTGCCATGTGACATCATCAGAGAACACAATGTTTGTTTCCATAGTTACGCTGATGACACACAACTGTACATCTCTGCTGAGCCAAACAATGCTGCAGCCATTAACTCCATCGCTACCTGTCTTTAAATAAATGGATGAGCATAATTTCTTAAAGTTAAATGAAGACAAAACTGAAATCCTGCTAAAACAAAAATATAAATGCTGCTAAATAATCTGGGGAATTTAACTCCCTGGATTAAATCCGAGGTTTCAAGTTTTGGTGTGATCCTTGATTCACATCTGAACTTCATGTCCCAAATTAACAAGGTGACGAAGGTGACCTCAGAAACATCACTAAGGTACGACCATTTCTAAATAAAAAAGATGTACAGAAGTTGATTTGTGTCTTTATTTCAAGCCGCCTCGACGACTGTAACACATTTTCACTGGCCTCTCAAAAAACACCACCGAGAGACTTCAGCTGATTGAAACCTCTTCAGCTCGGCTATGAACCAGAACCAAGAGGAGAGAGCACATCAGTCCAGTCTGAGCTGCTCTGCACTGACTTCCTGTTACATTTACAGTTGATGTTAAGCTCCTCCTCCTCGTATACAAAGCCCTACATGGGCTGGGACTGAGCTACATCGCTGACTCCCTTGTTAACTATTTGCCTCCAAGAACACTGCGATCATCTGCTGCTGGTTTATTGGAAGAAGATCGTGGATGCAGCCTGTCAGTGCTAAGCTATGGAACACACGACCTGTAGATATCAGAGAAGCTGCTCGCTAAATATTTTTAAAAAGAAAGCTAAAAACATATCTGTTCACTTTAGACTTTAACTGGCTCTGACTTCCTGATACAGGTCTGAAACTCTTAAAATTTACACTTCACGCTGCTGCAACTCTTAAAATCTTGCTTGATTTTATGATTTATAGTTTTACAATTCAAGGATTTTATGAACTCCTCACTCTGTGTCAACTTCCATCACGACCTCCCCCCCTTCAGCAGACCTCCATCACGCTCCATCTTCCACCTGTCTGCGACCATGATTTCTCACATCATCCTCACGCCTTCCTTTCTTCCGTTTCCCTACAACCCCTCATACCTCCATCCCATGACCCTCATTCCTTCATCTCACATCTCTCGATCCCCTTCCCTCCTTCCCTCCTTCCCTCGTCCCCTTCATCCATCATATGTAGTGAACTTATTGTGATCTCTGAGTCTGTTGGCGTGGTCTTTGTGAGTGAGTTATGAATTTTGTTGTAAGAAAAATGTACACTCTGTCATCACTCAGGGCTGACCAGCACACACACGCCCTACACACACACACACACACACACACACTTAGTTTACAGAGTTTACAGGCTGTTATGTTACAGGGACGGTCTCACATTCACACACACTCACACAGGCCTACACTCAGAGTGATCAGGGTTATGCTCTGACAAAATGACCTGGCGACACAGATGCCCATAACCATAGCAACTGTGCACAGTGAGGGAGGAGAGGGAGGGAGAGACGCCGCTAGAGGAGCTGCTTACCGAATTTGTTCTGAGCAGCAAGTCGCTAAAAGGCTCTGAAAGTCGCTAAGTTGGCAACACTGTTTTTAAATATTGTGGCAGTAATTTCTGATCCTAAACACGCCCTGTTCTACTCCTCGCCAAACCCACCACACCTGGTTTGGCAAATCACAAGAAAACGTCACCATGGTGGAGCTGATGCTGCAGCAAACAGCTGTCCATTATCTGTAACCGCTTATCATACAGGGGCCTCACAGAGGGGAGGCTGGAGCCAGCTGACAGCAGGCAGGAGGCTGACTGTGACAGAGCTGACATATAAACCCTTTTCACACCATGATCGCACCACAGGACCACAGAGTCCCTTCTCTATGCCTCCTTTACATTTCTGCACAGAACCAAACGACAGCAGCAGCATCACGCTTTAATGTGTGATTTCAGACAGTATTTTATCATTGGCCAACCAAAAGAGGCGTCTAATGTGACCAGCACATTCTCACTGTGACCTCGTCACATGTCCACGTTTGGTCATGGACTTTCCACATCCACAAATGACGTCCAAGGTACCCTGGGTGTGTTGGTTGTTGACGTTCTGGGACGCCGTGTCAACTTCAGCCTGTTACATGCATTGTCTGTTTTCAAAATACACTTCTGTTTTCACAGGAAATGTACAGTTTGCATACAGTCTCTTTCAGAATAAAAGCACTACGTTGGTACAACACTGCCAACTGACGCGTTTTTCCTTCAACAACAAACACGTGGTTATGTTTGGGAAAAAAGAACAGGGTTTGGCTTTACAGTCTTATGCCCTCTATACACTGTGCGATTTTAGCAATCTTATAAGCCTATTGCATGACACACTGAGACACGGATCTAATAAACTTTGGTACGATGTCAAGTTTGATATGTGCAGATTGTACGATGGCCGTTTACTACTGAATCGCAGGTTACGCCATACGTCAATATGCACTGCATCAGCGTACACTGCATCAGCGTACATCATCCATCTGCGCCACCATAGGTAGCTTGTTCACCTGGAAGTTGCAGTTCCTCCGCAATTTCCTTCCATGCAGCGTCTTTTTTCTGGCGGTCATGATAGCAGCTGGAGGAAACATCAAATCAACAAGGCTTCTGCTGCCACAGCTCCACCAAACTTTCCTCTTTCTGGGAGTTCCACAGACTTCTTTTTGTTCGTTTTACCTCCATGGCAAACGATAATTTGTTTGGGTTTAGTGCCGGTGTTGCGGTGACCATTGCGTCATTTCGTGCTGCATTTCTATTGGTTGATTAGTAGACGTACGTCGTAGCAGCTGTCACACTGTGAGATAGTCATCCTAAGTTTCTGACACCGTCAGAATTTTATCTCAGGTTATCTTTGGTCACAAGACGTTGTCAACGGCTGTCCTTGAACCTGTCTCACAGTGCGACGTAAGACCACCGTTTTAGAGCCACGACCAAAGATATCACCACGTTTCTCCCACGAAGGTCATCTTTCGTCTGGGACAGCCCAAAATCACACAGTGTATACTGGCCAGTACAGGAAGTGAACACTGACCTCCTGGGTGAAAGTCGGTGGTTGTCGTACCCACCCACCACCCGCCCTACTTGAAGTTCCACTGCCTTAACTTTTGTTGTTGTTGCGCCGCACTCCCCTCGACACTGCTGGGCGGGCCTCATATCGTGCGGACATGAACATGACAGCTTTTTTAATTGGTGTCTGAGGCCGGACGTCACTGACCAAGGGCTGGAGTTTGACGACTTCAGAGTGAGACTGGTTTGCACAGAGAGACATCTCAACAACATGAAGACGGGTAAATCACTTCTTCTTCTCAGTTGGGAAATAAAAGAACTACATCATGGCCAACAATATGGTGACAAGTGAGACTGACAATGGTTGCAACATTGTCTGACATATGAATGACAGCTGACCATAATGCCGATGTGAAAGGAAGGCTTTGTTCGTCAGTGTCTGACGCCAGAAGTCAAAACATCACACCGTCCAGTCGGATGTCCTGTTTATAAAGACAGCATTTTGGTGCTGTTACTACGTCCTGTGGCGGCTTAAAGCCAAGACCACTCTGTCCCCCATTCCACACCTTATATACAGGACAGCTTAGGGGCATAACAGCGCGATGTTCCAGCCTTCAACAGGCAGCGTAAAGAGGCTACAGAGACAGATAAATATTCACATTCACACATACAGGCAGTTTAAAGCCATCAGTTAACCTGCACGTCTTCCGACCTGGAAAACATGCACACGCTACACAGGAGGGCTCTATATGGCTGGTTGCAACCCGAAACCCTCTCCCTGTGAGGCAACAGTGCGAATAGTATAATGATAATTTAGGAAACAGTGTTCCCCTGACTTCCTGTTTGTCTCTTTCCTGTTTCAGCACAACACAAAGCAGCTGCAGGAAGACATGGTGTCCCCAGTTTGGTGTGGAGGGGCTTGGCTGGTTTGCAAAGAGCTCTGACCTCAATCCCATCCAGCACCTCGGGGATGAACACCAACTGTGAGCCGGACCTGGTGTGTGTGAAGGGGAGCAAATCTCTGCAGCAGGTTCAACATCTGGACGGACGACTGAGAGCGCGGAGGCTGCCACATGTCACATATGGAGGGAATGTTCAGCTGTCCACATACTTTTGACCATGTGCTGGATATATTTTGCATGATCTTTTCACTCAAATGTATTTTTTAATTTTCCAGGTGGAGAATTTAGTAGATTTACAGGAACTAAAAGTTGTTTTTTTGGCTCTGGGCTGATGAGATGAGTGTTTTCAGTCATTATGGGATGAACAGTGTCGTGTTTGCTGGCAGCTGCTGATACTGGAACAGGATGAGAGAGCGGAGCTGAGTGACGGCTCGCTGCTCCACAGAGGAAACTCATTATCATATCCAACTAAACACTGCTGCCAACACACAGAGACACAGGGACTCCTCTGTGATGGATTCCTCCTTCCAGATGTGCCCACATTATCATTAATTCAAAGAAATATTTGAATAATTTAATCAGTTGTAATATCTGTACGGCAGCCGTGCTGGAAAGTGATGAAACGACTTGTGCAGCAGCAGCCGCGGGGTCAGAGAGGAAACTATTTTAAAATGATATGTTTTTTAGAAATAAATAAAAAAAGGTAAAGAAAAGAGGAGGACAGGCATGAGCCACACAGCGGATATTAAATTATAAAGTAAAGGAAATAAAAAGAAAGAAGCTCTACATGGAAGAGGAAGAATTAAAGCAGGAGAGCAGAAAGAGAAGCAGTATTCGCAGTGATATGAAGGAACAGCTGTAGAAGCGAATATATGATAATGTTCAGTGAGGCAGCAGCATTTCATCTCCCCGGGCTCTGAGAGAAAAATCATTTTATTTTAATAGAATTTGTCGCAGATTGTAAGAATGACAGCTCTGTTTCTGTCAGTCAGGAGACAGTGGAGGACAAATATTATAAATCATACTAACACAGAAATGTTCTCAGTGGAGGGGAACTGAAAGTTTCAGTGTGAGTGTCCAGTGATTTAAGTACACACGTCTGTCGACACAGAGACACATTCTCACTCTGACCTCGTCACATATGAACATTTAGTCACAGAGTTTCCATGTAAAGGTACAGCATACAAGGTACCCTAGATATAAGTGCATGAATTACTCGGTCTAGATTACACAGTCGACCCTCACTGAGCAGCTTTGTTACAAAGGACAGAGGCGAAGGATCTGAATACAGGCAGTCGAGGCAGGCAGGAAGAATCCTGTGATTTACTGACGAAAGGAAGGAAAATAAGCTCACAGGCAGGTGGAGGTTACAGGGTTCAGGCAGGAAATAAGGCACAAAGCAACAATTACAATCTGTCAGCTGTCTGAGGAAAATGGAGCTGGTATATATACAGTATGTATATGACAGTCTGTCCGCCACAGAAGCCCCGCCTCTCAAATCATCCAAACAATCAATGCAGAAAAAGGCGGTGATGACACAGAGTGCTTCTCTGCTCTCAGTTGAAGTTTTCTCAACTCAAAGAGTTCAGAGCGCTCTGGCAAAAATGCCAGGCGCCTATAGCGCAGAAACACGAGGCACATAGCAACACAAGTGAGCAAAAAGCTTCAAAAAGCAGTGTTCAGTCCTCTCTTTCCTTAATCTCTGCAAACATAGGCAACGGTGCCAGATCTTGATATCAGAAGTGTTTTGGTTTACGTTTGTAGTCTGAGTAGTTTGACCAACCATGTTTCAGCAGGAGGGCGGCACGGTGGTGTGGTGGTTAGCACTCTCGCCTCACAGCAAGAGGGTTGCTGGTTCGATCCCGGGCGTGGGAGCCCTTCTGTGTGGAGTTTGCATGTTCTCCCTGTGTCAGCGTGGGTTCTCTCCGGGCACTCCAGCTTCCTCTCACAGTCCAAAGACATGCAGGTTAATTGGTGACTCTAAATTGTCCGTAGGTGTGAATGTGAGTGTGAATGGTTGTCTGTCTCTATGTGTCAGCCCTGTGATAGTCTGGTGACCTGTCCAGGGTGTACCCTGCCTCTCGCCCGATGTCAGCTGGGATAGGCTCCAGCCCCCCCGCGACCCTCAAGAGGATGAAGCGGTTAGAAGATGAAGAAGATATCTGGGGAGCGCCTGCAATGCAATGCATGTGCTCAAGCACTGCTATGTCAACCCATCCTCACTGTGACCTCGTCACATGTCCACGTTGTGACGTTCTGGGACGCCGTGTCAACTTCAGCCTGTTATATGCATTGTCTGTTTTCAAACTACACGCACATGGTTGTGTTTAGAACAAAGAACAGGCTTTGGCTCTAAAATCTTACAGGAAGAGAACACCGACCTCCCGGATAAAAGTCAGTGGTTGTTGGACCCATCCACAACCGCTCCCTTCCACCCTACTTGGACATCAGCCGCCTTAACCTTCACTGCATTTCCCCCTGACACACTGCTGGGTGCCGTTAAACAATAACTGCAGCCAGCCACTTTTCATGGGGATGTGAAAGGACGGCTTTTTCCGTCGCTGTCAAGGACCAAGCGCATGTTTTCAACGACTTCTGAGTGACTCTGGGTTGGCTTTGTGAGCACTGAGCCAACGCCAATTTGTCTCTGATCTGGGGCTTTAGACTTCATATAATTCACCTGAGGCAGACATCATAACAAGCTTATGTCAACTTTTTGTCCCCGAAGGTACTGAAACACCCAGAATGACTTTTAACATTTCTGCACTCTGGAAACTTTTGGAAAACGGAGCTCTGACACTGAGAGAAAAATATGTTTACCTGACTGAATGTGGAGCAGCTGGTTAGATTATCTTAGCTTAGCATAAAGACTGTACAGTGTGACACTAATCACCGCCTGCACCGCTCACAACAACCCATAATATTCAATCAGCTGTTGAGTATTTCTGCTTGCTGTCATATTTCTGTGACTTTAAAATCAAATACAAAAATTCCCCCACTAACAACTTCAGGAACTCTTGACTGCATGAATAGCACCCACTGGGAAACTCATTTCCAGCTGCACCTTCCTTCTCCTCCGCCTCCTCCTCTAACTCCCTCTTTACTCGGGGGGTCTCGAACCCGTCGGGAGGCATTAACGTCTCCCCCCAGCTGGCAGCTCTAATCTCCCTGCTGTGTCGGCGGTGTGCAGACATGGAGCTGCAGAGGTGGAGTAATCTCCATTTTATTATTGACCAGGCATCTCTGAGCTGCGTCTGTGCTCGGCTTTGTTCAGGTGGTCTGAAGCAGCAGCTGCTTTATCCTGATAACAAAAGAGGAGGACAGTCCTCAGCAGCAGCAGCAGCAGGGCCGTCCACACATCCCTGAGCAGCACCGCAGCCTCTGTGAACCTCTCAGTGACTGACGGCGCTCTGTGTGATGATGTGTGAGAGATCCTACAGTCGCTATCTGATCACAGGCCCCGGCTTTTACACCTGCTGTTAATGCGACGTCTCCGTCCTGACAGGGCTGCAGCTCACAGTCACACAACAACAAAATGCTTTTGTCAGTTATGGTAATTGACTGGTTTCTCAAAAAAAGAGCCAAATATTTGCTGATTCAAGCCTCTGAGATGTGATGATTTATGATCAATAGATGTTCTGTGATAATACACTAAATATATTTGGGTTTTGAGCTGTTGGGGAGATAAAACCAGGCATTTTAATATGTTACCTTTAGAAAATGTGACAGGTGTTTTTCACTATTCTGACATTTTACTGAAGAAAGGATCCATGTTAAAGGAGCACTGCACCCACAGAATGATCATTTGTAAATCAGTTCTTGAATTTGTGAAGAAAACGTGGTTTTTCACACGTGCCTCCATGCTTAATAGGGAACATATTAATTTATTGATTGGACGGGGGAAGACATTTAACAACAGCAAATCTGTATCAAGACATCTGTTAGCAAATTCTCACACAACTCGTGCAGTATAATCCTAGTCTTATTTATCCAGTCATATTGGAAATTGTTTTTGTTTCAATTCTCTGTGCAAGGTAGAAATAGAAATACAGCTTGAATGGAAACAAGAGATAAAGATGAAGATATAAATAAAACACTAAAATAGACAATGAAATAAATAAAATAAAATAGTACTCAGTACTTCACAAATGTGCATTTTCATTAAAAAATCCCAGGTATTAGACTCTGTGCAGCCATTTCTCCACAAAAGCCATGATTAAATATTTGGCCCTCTTTGTCCTCGTCCTTCTCCTCCTCATTATCACCTGCTCATGAATTCACTGGCTCCCAACGCACTTCAGCTTATAAAGGAAACCATTAACACTGACTTCAGTGGCCTCCTTGTTAACTTCCATATGACAGCATGCTAAGTAGAGCTGCCCGCTGGAAGGTGAAGATTCAAATCATCAGTCGACTGAGTCTTTTTTTGTCATTCAGTGTAACTCGTGGGAATGTTGTCTCCAAAAGTAGCTGCAGAGTGAGCGCTCTCACCGTCACACTGCTCTCCAGTACAGGCAGCTGCAGACACAGACCCAGGGTGAGTCTGAGTGACACGGAGGCAGCTGCCTGGAGGAGGAAAGGCTTTGTTATCTTCTGCCTTCTGCTTAGAATTTACAACTCACAGCAACTCATCATGATACAGTTTTTGGCTGTCATGTGGTGTGCAGCAGGTGGAACCAAACGCAGGAGACAGCAGGTCACAGGAGCTCCAAAAGATCAGGGGAACAGGAACTGAGATCACACAACCAAATGAAGGATCCAACAAAACCAGGACTTATTCAAACTAGCCTGACGAGGGGATGAAGTGCAGGTGGAGAAAAGGGGTGGAGGAGCTCAGGTGAGGGGAATAGTATGGTGAGGCAGCAGACGAGGCAGGAAGCTGACCAGCTGGGGAAAAAGTCAGGAGCAGAGAAGGACCAATGAGGGTAACGCAGGGCAGGTGTGCAGCTGGGTAAAGGAGAGGGAGTAGGAACAGGTGAGTAAAAGTAATCAGGGACAAAGACTGAGGCCGGGTAACATACAAATAGTGCATTCGTTTTGTCCTCGGAGGTCGGAAATTCCCAGTTAGTCGAAAGTTTGAACTCGAACGCACCCTGAGATCAGATTTCCAACTCAGAAACTCGGAGCAACCGCGTCAACCCAGACTTACAAATTCAAGATGGCTGCCGGTCACATACATAGTGAGTAAACACTCTGCTACAGTACTGTTTATAGCAACTTTATCTTATTTGTTTTACATTAGGTCAGCCTCATCTGCGGCGTTCATCACAGTGCATGATGGTTTTGAAGCTGTCTATACTCTGAAAGTGCAAGGGCAACAAAGGCTTTCTTGCGGGCGTCCATGTTTGGTTCTGACTTCTCCACCGTTGTCAACTAGAATGCAAAAACTGTTGTCAACTTGGAGGTGACGTCATTCTGACTTCCGACCTCCGAGTACAAAATGAACGCACCAATAGACAGGAAATAAAAGCAGACATGACACATAAGGTGTGGATCCTGGAAAAGAAACAGGAAACAGCTGAAACATGAAACAAGAACACAAACAGAAAACCCAACAAACATAATCCTCGAGATAAGACTACAAACAAAAACCCTGCATCATGACGCTGGCTTTTCTTTAAGATCTTAAGATCTAAAAATGTTGCTGCACATCTCTGATCTGACATTAGCATAGTTAGCATGCATTGGCTCTGAGGCTAACTTGGCTTGTTTACTATGGGTGCATTATTAAATCCAATCTGATGCTCTTCATAAATTAACTTTGTGGAAGCAATGCCTTCACGCCTCTGCGTCGTCCATTAATTCCTGATAATGGACACCTCGTCGGGCATTAACCCTTACATGGCTCCTCTGTAGACTTTTGCTGTTTTGGATGTGGAATCCACAGGAAGACTCAAGACGACTGTAACCATCGCTGGTGATATTTTTACAGGTAAAGGTGCCAGCCCAGACGTTTAATGCACATTAAATTGATGAAATGTTATAACTTTGTAACTCAGTGTATAGACTACGCATTTCTATAGTTAGAGAATGTAAGAATCACTTTAGGCTTTGATGATCTGAAGCTGGGAAATATGAGCAACACACATCAGAGACAGCTTGATATATTTCAGCTTCTTTACACATGATATTTTCCTGTCCACTGTCCAGCGTCAGGAAAGCAGCATTACATCATGTTTTCTTCCTGGATTATCGCCCTCAGGCTACCGTACTATGACTACTGTCTGCCTCTGTGTGCTGTGTGCTGTGCTACAGGAGACAGGAGTGTTTGAGTGTGTTGATGTGCATGAAGATGCAGCTGGTCGGCAGATTTACAGGGACACATGTTGTGGTCGACATCCAGCCTGTCACAGTTATACTTCTCTAGAGGTCCTCAGAACTTCGAACTATCGACATAATTGATTATTGATTAATCATTTACTTGACAAAAAGTCTCAGACTGTCCTTGTGTGAAGAGTTTCTGCTTCTCTCTGTTCAGGTCATCCCAGTCTCACTCTGAAGCTGTGGAAATCCAGCGTTTGGTCAGTGACTTGTGGCGTCAGACACCAAAGGAAAAAGCCGCCCTTTCACGCTGGTGTGATTCGTGGCTGGTCGCTGTTATTGTTTAACGGCACTCAGTGGCGTCAGGTGAGAACGCTGTGGGACAACAGCGAAAGTTAAGGCAATGGAAGTCTAGGTAGGGCAGGTGGGAGGGGTGGTGCATGGGTCAAACAACCACCAGCTTTCACCCGGAGGCCGGTGTTCCCAGAACGTCAACAACCAACACACCCAGGGTACCTTGGACGTCATGTGTGGACGTGGAAAGTCCATGACCAAACGTGGACATGTGACGAGGTCACAGTGAGGATGAGTTGGGTCGTACGTCTCTTTAAACTGAATATCGTGAATTTAATTTATCGATTAATCTGAGAATGTGTCTTTGGGCTCTGGGTCAGTGTGACACTTACCGGCTGAACAACCTATTAATTCATCAAAAACTGGTCAAATGATGAACTGATGAATAAAATAATTGTCAGATGCACCCTAAGGTGAAACTATAATGTGATCTGCCACCTGTATCCTCGGGGTTTGGTTTGGTTAAGACACAAAAACAAATGACTAAAGTTCAGAGACAGGTGGTGGTCGTGGCTGAAATGTTGACTAGAAACCAGGAAACAAACAGGTAAATAAAAACAGGTTGTTTTCAGCATTCTCCTCTAGTCATGTGTCTCCCATTAAAACACCTGACCTGAATACTGTTGATCTGAGGCTGTGAACTAAATTAAATATATTGATTACACAGAAGTGACTGACTGCATCAATCAGTCCAGTTTATTTTGGCCAGAGGGCAGAAGCTATGAGAGCATGAGATGAGAAACCTGACAGGAGAACAGAAATGAGAGCCGAGGCAATTTAAATAAAAAGACCCTTTTTATTTTTATACATCCGACCTCCCCCTGAAGCTGCTCCCCAGAGTCTGAACGGGAAAATATATTTTCCCTTCTCTTCTTTAAAATGAGGCCATGCCCGCCTGGAGCTGCTCCATCAGGGCAGGTAATAATGGGGCTTCACCCCCTGCACCTCCTCCTCTTCCTCCTCCTCACCCACCGACCCTCCGGCCATGTTTCACCTTCACCCAACACAAATTACAGCCGAGAGCTCGTTACTGCAGAAACATGAGATAATCACAGGTGGAGCTCATGTTTTAAACAGCAGGACACCTGGATGACTAGCATGAAGCTAATCTGTTAGCATGCTCGCTGCCAGCTGAGCACGACTGACTGAAGACACTAATATTATAAAGTAACAGACCTCACTGTTTAATGGGGCTGTTTCATTAGACATACTTCAGTAAGACTGATTATGAAAATACATGTGTTAAGTATTTAGAAGACGTACTCAGATCATTGAGTTAAACTGAAAGTACTCATTATTATGCATTATTAGATTTATTGATGCAGTACTGTGTTCATCACTTTAAAGTCCCGTTAAAGCTAAAATAAATGAGTGTAATGAGTTTGTCACACAACAAAAATGTGCTGTTAATGTTCACTGAGATGATCCTGGTGTGGTGTTTCTGAGTGAGACTGACGTTTAATCACTGCTGTGAACGTGTCAGCATCATTTTTCATCTTCACACTGAAACATCCATCATTTGTGTCAGAAATCAGGCCGCTGATGTCTGAGACCACCTGAGATAAGCGCGCACACACACACACACACACACACACACACACACACACACACACACACACTATAATGTGCTATATGGACAGTTTTCAGAGTAAAAATACATGAAGGACAAACTGCTGTGAATCAGTGATGGAACCATAAATAAAATATGATTTATATGATCGACCTTGAGTCGGTTGTCAGAGTCGTGTTTCTGTGAATACTTTCTGAAATTAACTGGAAAGTGCTGCAGTGAGCATCAGGAGCTGAAACTGAAACTGTAAGATTTAAAAAACAAAAACCTTCCTGTTCTTTTTCTTTGAGGGTTTTGTGGTGATGACCGAAGTTGGATGTTGTCGTGGTCGTGTCGCTGATTGTTGAGCTGCAGACTCTGCATAATGTGATTCTCTCTTTACTGCCGTCATCGACAACATAATCCTTAAAACCAAGTCGTATTATTTTTGGGACAGCACCCTCCATGATAGCTGCCGTGTATGTTGGCCTCTGCTGGTCCTGGTACGCTGCCAGATTTATGGGCACTGCACAAGAAATCATCACACGATCATGTTTCTAGACAAAAACTTCTCAAAGTCTGGAAAAAGGCAAAATATTTAATTTAAAAAACAGTCAAGTCTTTGAGACATCTGTCTTAAGTCTTAATCCTAGTACACACTGTGTGATTTGGGCTGTCCCAGACGAAAGACCATCATGATCACATCTTTGGTCGTAGCTCTAAAACAGTGGTCCAACATCACACTGTGAGAGGTTCAAGGATGGCTGTTGTCATCGTCTGTGATCAAAGACAGCCTGGGATAAAATTTGGGATGATCATCTCACTGTGTGACTGCTGTTACCACCTACGTCTACTAACCAACCAATAGAAACACAGCATGAAATGACCCACTGATCAGCACTAAACCCAAACCAACAGACAGATAGCAGCTCGCCATGGAGGCAAAACACGCTGAAACAAATGTGTGCGATTCCAGCAAAGAGGAAAAGCTGGTGAAGCCTTGTCTGTATGATGTGTCCTCCAGCTCTGACCATGATCGCGTAAAGAAGGACGAGGCACGGAAGGAAATAGAGGCGGCGCTACAGCTGCCAGGTGAGACACCTAGCAGCTAGCAAACACACACACACACACACACACACACACACACACACACATATCGCAGTATATAGTGCCCACAAAAATTCTGTTTTTTGTTGTTGTTTTTACATTGTTTGAGACATTTTTTTCTGGCATTTTAATATTTTTCATTTTTAAAAATATTAATAATATTTTTGGACATTTTATCAACATTTTTTCTGACATTTTTTGTCTGATACTTTTCAGACATTTACAAACACTTTAATAATATTTTTCTGACTTTTAAAAAAAAATATTTTTCAGATATCTAATTAATATTTTTTCGGGCATTTTAGGTTTTTTTTTCCAGACATTTTTTTAATGATAATAATTTTATAAATTTTTATTTTTTTACCTATTTTTTCATTTTTAATGTGACCCCATATGTTGTGCTTCACAGTTGGAGTAATAACCCTGCAGCATCACTCAGTAGGTGAAGCTGTTAATTGTACGTCATAGCCTGTGATTCAGTCGGCGCTGTCATCGTACAGTCTGCAGACATCAAACCTGATGTTGTACCCAAGTTAATCAGATCCATGTGGCACAGTGTAGCTTCTCAAGTCCCAAGTCATGAATACCAAGCCAAGTCAAGTATTTTATCAGTGTTAGCCAAGCAAGTCTAACGTCGTCACACCTTAAGTCTGACTTGAGTCAAGTCAAACACATGAACGTAAATCTGACAGAATATCACAGAGGGCAGAATGGAGCGCGAGATGGAGTGTCTGCAGTGATGCAGGCGCTGTGCCAGACCATCGTGGTGAAGACGGAGCTGAGCCAGAAGGCAAAGCTTTTGATTTCCTGGTCCATCTCTGTCCCAACCCTCACCTATGGTCATGAGCTCTGGGTAGTGACTGAAAGAATGAGGTCACAGATACAAGCGTCTGAAATGAGTTTCCTCTGTAGGGTGTCTGGGCTCAGCCTTAGAGATAGAGGGAGGAGTCAGACATCTGGAGGGAGCTCGGAGTAGAGCCGCTGCTCCTTCATGTTGAGGTGGTTCAACATCTGATCAGGATCCTCCTGGATGCCTCCTGTTAGAGGTGTTCTGGGCACGTCCCACTGGTAGGAGGCCCCGGGGCCCAGGATAAGCAGATGAAACTGGATGGATGGATGGATGGATGGATACCACGGCATGCTGTGAATTTTTGCTTAATTCTGATTTTTATTTCTCTGTGTATCTGTACTATTTCTGTCTTTGTGCAGCTGCAGTAATTTAATCTCTCCTCTGGGGATCAATAAAAGCTTCTTATCTTCAGATCTGACTCATGGTGTGATTCTGTGTTTAGCTGACATCAGCTCATTATCCAACCAGACTCCGTTTACTTTCTGTTAGTTACAGATGTGTATCTGGAGGTGGTTTTTCTGATCTAATCGTGTATTTTACAAAATGCAGTGTGAATATTTGATATCTCATAAAAGTCTGTGGAGCTCTGATGTTCACAGACAAAGTGAGGTATAAATTATTAAAGCTCAGAAAAGGTAAAGAGAACATTGGGATCTTTGTTCAGCTCATACAAAGTGAAAAAGACTCACAGCTCCGTGTCTCTGATAAAGTCTGGACGTGTGTGACTGAACGAGCCTGATTATAAAAACATGTTCAATTATTAACAGTCAGTTAACATGATGGGCTGGAGTCAGTGCAGAAGTGTGTTTCTCTGCAGCTTAAATTATTTCTGCTGTGAGGACACTCTGCATTAAATAGCCATTAAAATGAAGCTGAGCAGAAATGTCCCAGCAGACGCTCGATCCAGGGGTCAGAGGTCAGCTCAGGCCTGTGGGAGGAGGGCCTGGAGTCGCCCCTCCCCCTCCTCAGGTACATCCACCATCCATCTTCCCTCACCTCCAGAGAGACAACATAAATCACGCTGCCACGCCGGGGCTGAGGCGGCGTTAATGATCCTGACGACGAGCAGCGTTTCTTGTCAGCGTGTATCGAGCGCCATCGCTCTCTCTGACTTATTAACGCTGAAATACCAAATCATTCGTCTCACTTTACACGTGCTCGGGTGTTTTTTCTGCTCAGGTCGGCTGTTGAGCGTCGGCCTCGCTGCTGTCACCTGCAGATAAACAGCCGGGGGAGGGGAGCCTGTATTCACACGGTTCGCTGAGAAGTCGTCCAGCGCCGTAATAAGCAGGTTCGCCCACAACAATGGAGCAGATGGAGGTTTCTCTCCGCAGTCATTGTCTCAAAGTCCTCCGTAATGACGTTTCTGTGCAGACCATCATTATTGTTTACATGATGGTTTCTATAATGAAGGGTCAGTTCATCCAAATTACACAACAGCACATTGCTTCACCTTCGTCTCGTGGTATCTCTGCATGCAGAGACAATTAATCCTCAAACTGAGTCCTGGCTCTTTATTTATTCATCATCTCATCTGTCGCTCTGCGTCATGCAAACTCTTCACTCCCTCCATGTTTACCTTTAAAAATTCATCCTAATGTTCATCACCACAGCTTTGGTTACATCAGTACGACTGAGTCACTCTGCTCAGAGCACTGTCTGTGTAGGCAGCAGCTGAAATGAATAGTTTTATAATAATGTATAGACTTGTAGATTTCTAGTTTTCTGTGTGAGCTCACACACACATTGAGACACTCGAGCCTTCTGAACAAGGTGCTCATCAGATAAACATCCACCAACACTCCTATCCTATCATGCCTTAAGGATACTTTGACATGCGCCACGGATCAAACAACCAATCCTCCAATTAGTGGACGACCCTCTCAGCTCTTGAGCCATATCAGCCGCTGCATATGTAAAAGACAACGGCCCTCATTTATCAACGTCGTATAACCAGTGCAGATCAGAGTGTGGAAATCATCTTAAGAGCTATCACCGGAAAATGGCTGAAGGCAGAGGCTCCTACGATGGAGGACTGGGTGGATGTAATACATGATATATATGTGATGGAGAAGCTGACTTTTTCTTCCAGACTGGAACTGGATAAATGTCATATTAGTTATGCATAAACATACCTGCTCATTGATTTTCGCCACAGCTCCCGCACTGAATTCCCTGTGAACTACAGAACTCCCATGTTGCTTTGCAAGCTGTCATTCCGATCGACACTGGCCAATAGAGACGGGTCTTGCTTTCAGTTTAGGCCCCGCCCACCAGGTTCAGCTTTTTACCCGCAAAACTTTTTGACTTGCAAATGGAAAAAAATGACTCACAAACAAAACTTTAGGATTTGCATTTTTTAATCAATCATTTTTTACTTGCAATATTGATACTTTTGCTCTCAAATATTTTTTGATTGCAACACCTCCTCTGATTGATTGAATAATAGAGAAACAAATGTAGCTCCATAGGCATAAGGTAGTCATAACGGGCCCCAGTGCACATGTTAAGTATGGATCCTTGGTCACGCCATTGTGCACATATCGTCTCATCACATGATCAAACAGACACTGAACACTGGACAACATCAACATATTTTTTACCCAGCAATCATCTGTATGTGACAAAAAAATACCAAAAAATATTAATTTAATTCAGTCCTTTTATATTTTATGTAGAGTTTGAATGAGCATGTAATGTTACTATTTTACAGAAAAAAAACATGACAGATGAGTTTACCTTCTTCAAGGGCAAATATAGCAAATGGCACTCATACTCGTCGTCCTCCGCTTATCCGGGTCGCGGGGGCAGCAGCCTCAGCAAAGAAGCCCAGACAGTCCTCTCCCCAGCCACCTCCATCAGCTCTTCCGAGGGAACCCCGAGGCGTTCCCAGGCCAGCCGGGCGATGTAACCCCTCCAGCGTGTCCTGGGGCGGCCCCGAGGTCTCCTCCCGGTTGGACATGCCCGAAACACCTCCCAAGGGGGGAGGCATCTTTACCAGATGCCTGAACCACCTCAACTGGCTCCTCTCGATGTGGAGGAGCAGCGGCTCTACTCTGAGTCCCTCCCGGATGTCTGAGCTCCTCCCCCTATCCCTAAGGCTGAGCCCAGCCACCCTGCGGAGGAAACTCATTTCGGCCGCTTGTACTCGCGATCTCGTTCTTTCGGTCACTACCCAGAGCTCGTGACCATAGGTGAGGATTGGAACGTAGATCGACCGGTAAATCGAGAGCTTCGCTTTCTGGCTAAGCTTCCTCTTCACCACAACGGACCAGTTAAGCGCCTGCATCACTACTGACGCCGCCCCAATCCACCTGTCAGTGTCCCGCTCCATCCTACCCTCACTCGTGAACAAGACCCCGAGATACTTAAACTCTTCCACCTGAGGAAGGACCTCCTTTTGAATTTAATGAGAGTTTGAACATAGGCATATTAATGAGGCAGCAGTCACTCATAAGGGCCCACTGTCCACCCAACACACTGTTGGAGGGCCCACACTCTCTATGGGCCCCACACCTCACAGGCCCCAGCGCAACCACACTGTATGCACGTCTATATTTATGGCGCTGGTTCCATAACTTGTTTACATGTGATGTGCATGAGAGGAGAGGGAATAGGACAGAGAGTACAGAGTGTTTGTCTATGTTGTGTTTTTTCTGTGGGAATTTTATTATGCAATTTGTAATCTGACTCTCATCCCAGCTGCTTCACACTTATTCACCCCGTTTTAAAAAATACGTGTGGTTGAGGCCTTAGGGTGCTTTCACACCTGCCCTGTTTGGTTCAGTTCAGTCAAACTCAAGTTCGTTTGCCCCCTCAGTGCGGTTCATTTGTGCAGGTGTGAACACACCAATCACTCCATCGCAGTTGGTTTCAGGTAAGCTAACTGGAATAAATTGGCGGAAATTGGTTTGTTGTTTATTCTGTGACCGTTAAAAGAGGTTCCTGGTGAGTGGCGAGGCATGACTGGGTGTATATAGCACAGGTCCCCACCAGCTAACATTATCTTTCGTTAGCTGTTAGCTAGTTTAGTGGTTTAGCTCATGCTAGCTAACAGGCTACAACTGTGGTGTTTTCATTTTATTTTCCCTAGTTGACATTATCTGCTCATCTGGTTATCGTGAGCACTCGTTTTGGGTTAAAGTGGAAGTGCCGGAGCTGCCACCTGTGGTCCCGCGGCCCCCCGGCCTGACCTCCGGGGCCCTGGACGTGTGCTCAAGTGTGTGGGAGAGGAGCGGAGAGGAGCGGAGAGGAGCGCGGAGGTAAGGCGGGGCGGGGCGGCTTGAAGTCTCAGCGACGTCTTGGCAATGAGCAAACGCTCTCCCTGCTACGTCTTCACGATCTAAACTTGATACATGGGCCGACGTCAGCCAGATGCATGTGTGCTGTCTGGGAGAGAAGTTATAACTCTGAGGGCTGTTACTGAATTTAATGAACGATGTTGACATTATAAAGTCAGTCAGCTTAGACCAGAATCAATGAGACAACAGTCATTGACCTCCAGCAGAAACACACGCTCTGTCTGCAGAGCTGAAGTAGCTACATCAGTGTGTGTTCAACAGTCGATTTGGAGCAGCATCACTGTCCACGCTGCTGAGGAGAGCGGAGAGCAGTGGATTATGGGTAACACTTCAGTCAAACCGACCGCCACCAACGATTTTTTAAAAGCTAAAGAGGCTGTTAGAGAGCGAAGTGCCGCAGCACTGATCCAATTTACAGAAACATCAAGTAACTGCAGTCAGCAGGGATGAGACACACACACACACACACACACACACACACACACACTTAAAGCGCTGCCAGCTCAGCTGTGTCGTCACATTTTCCTCATTAAAGCTGCACAAAGTTTGCAAGTTGAGGATTTTTCCTCTCAGAGAAACGATGAAGCTGCAGCCACAAGACTGAAGCTTCACTAACAAGATAAAAACAGCAGAGATCGATGTTCAGAGCTGAGAACAGAGAAGAAGAAGAGACCAACCCTCCGCTTTAACCCGCCGCTACAGACGCTACGCCTGCTATCAGATTCTGATGAACCACTCATCTCTCATAAAACAGAAATTAAAGAGTGAGAAGAGGAAATCTGAGCTCACAATCAATTTACAACCAGTGGCGGAAAAATGGAACTTAATACATTAGCAAGTACAAATCTGAAGCGCTCATTCCACTCAGTGCTCCTTTATACTCCTCCTCTTCCTCCTCTTCCTGTTCCTCTTCCTCTTCTTCCTCTTCCTCTTCCTCCACATCTCAGAGGTTAATATTCATCCCCATGTCCAGTGGAAACCATGTATCTCCAGATGTGCTGATGTTGAGTGTTTGTGATGAACTGAAGGATGAAGTGTTCGTTGATGTGTTGAGAAAAGTCTGAATTTTTACCCGATTTTGACCAACTGGATCTGGATGAGCCATTTGAATTTGATGAGCGTCCGTATTTATTTGAACACGGAGTACACGGACGTACACGGACGCAGAGCTCATTGAAACTGAAGAGCGGATGAGGAGAGAGAGGGAGCAGCAACAGGCAGAGGAACATGTCTGAATCCAGCTAAAGGTAAACACACACGTTCATTTCTCCTTTCCGTTATGTTGTCAGATAATTATACTAACAATCCGAACCTATCTGTGTGAAAAAAATGCACTTTTAGTGGACGTATTTTGACGTTGTTTGACGCTGTCTGAGTGCCCTATTATTTAATATAGCGCACGCTCACGGGCTGCAGGCAGGTCAGCCCTAGCTTCGTACTGGAGACATGTCACATATTGAACATCCTATCACTCATTTCACCCAGGCTGAAAAAACATTAGTTCCCCTTTAAAATCATGTGCCAGTACCATGGAAACAGTGCACATACAGTCAGTTAGGAACAATTTCAGTTTTAAACATGTTGTTAACGTCGTCAAACAGTCACAGTTTGGTTTAGGAAAAGAAAACAGGTTTTCAAATACCGCCGCTTTGTCAAAATATGACGTGCAAGATACGCTCTTATGTCAGTTTTGGATGTTCAGGGACGGCAGGTCAATTAACGCTTGTCACATGATCAGAGTCCTGCATGGGTCCATTTTTGAAAACCTCCACCTGCCCGTACCTGTAAAGCTCAGTAGTAGCTCAGTGCTAAGAATGGAACAGGGCCAGTTTAAAGAGTCGCCTTATGATGGACACCACCAGGCAAAGGAAAACACAGAAGGCCCAAAACCAGCTGGTGCAGAGCTGTAACGCTGGAGTTGGAAAAGATGAACATGCTACATTATTGAAAGTTTAAAGCAGAAGTGACTCAATCCTGTGTGTCCTGTGTTTGTTTGACCTGTCTACCACTCTGATCACCTCCCCACGCCAACTTTCTTGCTCTACTTCTTGTGTGATGATGACCAGGGTGTTTGTATCATCATAACAAAGGATCCTAATGGACTCTGTTTCCTCAGTGCTGGTGATCATTTTAACACATAACATCGCACCACCATGTGATGTGTTGTTAAGAGGCTGTGGTTGTTTTGTGGATGCAGAACTTTTAGTTGTAGTGGAGTATTTTCCCAGTGTGATATCAGTACTTATACCTCTGAATACTTCTGCTGTATGTAGAGTCTGATAGACGCCACTGAATCACCACGGCAGGTGCAGCTACCTGTTCTCCACACCAAATTACCTTTTCATAGATGGACCCTGTGCAGCGACACAAGGACGTCCTATTTTTGTCCCCACACTTCCACATAATCAGCGTGTCCTTCACAGAGTCCTCTGCCTCCCCTTCAGGTTTCACTGTGAGCTCACAATAATAACCCTAACGAGCAGCGAGGAGAGCTTTGTGGACTTCTGTTGCCCTGGGTTTGCCTCTTAGGCAGTGTATTTATGGAGGCTGTTGAGTCTGTGACAGAGCTGCAGGAACAATTTACATGACATCTGTAATTCTTTTTTTGTGTGTGGTTGATTGAAAAACCTCTGACCTGATTGTGTCCCTCCACTCCTGGAACCAAACCCTGCTTATAAATATACAGCCGTCTGCCTCAGTGCGATTAATCAAAGAAAGTTTATCCTTGGATGAGAATTCACAAACTTTGCACTTTGCAATCAGACTTGGGTGTGTTTGATTTGGGTCACATAGACTCTCTGGGTGCACTTAATCAGTGATTTGTAATTAAAATCCCCTCCTTACCTTCTTAGAGGTGTAATAATGCTAACCCAGGAGTCATCCTTTATTTTGCTGCATTGTTGCACAGTTTTTGACCTGTTCATAAGATACTGATGAAGGTGCAGCTCCACAACATGCACCCCCCGACTCCCGGAATTTATCAGAGAAGTTCACAACTGATCTACATCTGTTGATTAAAACTATAACATGTGGGCAAAGCTCTGAAAATGATAAAATACAAGTTGAGATTTTTCCAAATAGAAACATCTTTCTTCAATTATTTGGCACAAATGTCCGTAAGTGTTCCAACAATCTGCGCATTCAGCTCAGTGGATCTGTTGAAACCACAGACGACTGGCTGACTGTATGAGCAGAACATTATAAAGATGGTATCACAGAAGCTTGTGTGAAGTGGAACAGATCGGTACGTGAGTGACATCAGTGTCACCGGCACGTGCTGCCGCCGTTAAAGATGTGGACAGTCAACTCTGGCAGAAAACAGATCAACATCGGCCATGAGAGTCCTGCGAGGAGTCTGGGTTTTTCTGAGGGGCGTTCTCAAACTCTTTTATTTGTTGTAGATCTTTACAACAATTCACTGAAACAACAAAGCAGGCGTCCTTATTGCATGATCCAAAATCTATGTAAAAAAAAGTGCCATTTTCAGCGTGTAGGTCGTTAGCTCTGAGGTGTTTGTTGTTGTTTCCCGTAGCAAAGGGAATTTGGAAATGGTAGATGGCAATAGCAGAATGAAGAGAGAACGCCGGCTGAAATAAGTGACCCAATGGGAGGTTTTGGGGCCCGTACACCTGCCGTGTCTTTAATCACCTGGAGAATATGAGGTCAGGCACTGGGCTCTACTTATGTGCCTTTTTTGTGCCAGCTTTCACGATCCCAGCAGCAGGTTGCGTCTGAGTGCAGAGCTGATCTTCTTCCAGGAGCTGTTAATAAGTGTGTAGGCCTGTCGTCTGTGGGACAGATGTAAAGCTCTGGGGAGCCCTGCGCTAACATGATCAACGTCTCCGTGTTTATCAGACTGAATATTTACAGAAGAAGGGAAAGATATCTGTCGGCTGTGATTGGTTGGTCCTCGTCACGTGACATGTGGTGCGTGATGCTGCGTTCCAGAAATTGAACTCTGTTTATCTCACGGTGCAACAGCTGCGCCCTGAAAAATAGGCCCTTGTGAATGCGTGCACGACGGCATCGCCCAGGCGTTTTAGCACGCCTGCTGTGAGTCTACGCTGAAAACAATGAATTTGAGGGCGCAAAAAACTCGCCATATGTACGGTTCCTTACAGTATAGCTACAGTCTACATCTGCTGAGTCAAAAACCTAAAATCACTCAATTTAAGTTTCTTTGAATAAAATCTGCAGAAGGCTTCAGCAGCATCTGTGAGCACTCACATGAAGAAAACACACTCCACACTGTAAAAACCAGACCGCCTATTTTCCATCCATCCTTCAGATTCAGAGTAATGTGTTCTTCTCACCATCATTAATATAAACTAATCTTTAATTGGATCTTTGACAAAGTTCTGATCAGTGATGGAGAGTGAAGTGAGTGTGACAGCCTGCAGCTTCTCTCTGACTGATGATGCTTGACACATTCATGAATACACAATCACTCTCGTGTCAGCTTTCATTTCAGATTCATGTGTTTCGGTCATTTAACACACAGCGGAGGGAAAAAAAACTTCAAAACAAAAAGTAATTGGCTTTTTTAATTGAACGATATGTTTGAGTTGGCTGGAGAGGGATTCAGACTGTGGAGCCTTTGTTGTGACTGCTGCAGAGTTATGTATTAGTTTTTGTGTCATGATCCTCCAGCGTCTCCACAGACTCCTCAGGTGATCAGCACCTTTAAATTCTGTATCGTTGGTTTATGTTTCACTTCAGATGAGCGTGCCCAGAACACCTCTAACAGGAGGCGCCCAGGAGGATCCTGATCAGATGTTGAACCACCTCAACATGAAGGAGCAGCGGCTCTACTCCGAGCTCCCTCCAGATGTCTGACTCCTCCCCCTATCTCTAAGGCTGAGCCCAGACACCCTACAGAGGAAACTAATTTCAGCTGCTTGTATCCGCGATGTCATTCTTTCAGTCACTACCCAGAGCTCATGACCATAGGTGAGGGTTGGCTTACGCTGATACTTTATCCTTGACATACTCGGGTCAGAGCAGACTCCAGTCATTCAGGCTTTCATAGTCGAGTGCACTTCCGCGTTGTAGTTTCCTGTAAAAATGTCCGTGAAAAATCCCCGCAATGTGAAAAATACATGCCGAGCAGTCACTGGTGCGCGGAGCGGAGTCTGCGCGGTCGTAAAATCTGAGCTTTGCGAGCACAGGGCTTGTGGACGTCCGCTTTGAGTCCGCGCAGACCTCCGCAGAGTCTGAGTATGTTCGGGCCTTGACAGACACACATCACATGTCTTCACTTTCCTCCGCCATGTCAATGTGATGATGTCATAAAATGACTTGTCGACTCGACTTCGACTTTATTGACAGATAAGTCAACCTGAAAAAAATCGAAGTCGTTAATGCCCTAGTCTGCAGCACTAAATCAGCATCCATTTCACGCTCCATTTTACCCTCACTCAGGAACAAGACCCTGAGATACTTCAACTCCCTGGCTTGAGGCAGTAACTCTCTACTGTCCTCTCCATCCTGGAGGGAAGAAATGTGCCTGCTGTAGCTGGTGAACATGCTAATACTGGTCAGTAACAACCATGAATGACTATTTGTTTTGCAGTTACTGCAGATTTAAGGATGAACAATTGAAAAGTGAGGCTAAAGTGTTAGAAATCAGGGGCGGGAGGGTTGGTTTAGTCGACCTCTTCCATGCGGGAAGTGTCGTCTTCACCCTCGCCTTCTAGTGGAGGAATCTGGGACGGATGTGGATGTGGCCTCCTCTGCGGGGACATCGTCGTCATCGATACCCAGTCCAGCTCTGTGTAAATGCCATTTTCGTCTCACTAAATCTAAAATAGCTGTCAAATGTAACACTGCTGGTCACAGCAAAGATCACCTGAGCACACTCACAAAATAGACGGTGCTAGAAGCTCAGCAACTTGTCCAAGTTCATCGGACCGGACGTCTGTGTCCACAGGTGCTTGCGGGCCTTTTTGTTGCATCACCTGCAGCGGTCTGAGGCTGAGGCGTGGTCAGTGTGTGTCCTCTGGTTCATGATGAAGTGCAGCGCTCACACTCTGTTTGACACAGTTTGTGTCACCGCTGTTTGACCTTTCAGAGACATTTCAGACAACAGAATAAACTCAGCTGACCTTTGATGCTCAGACACGCTCTGCTGGGATATTGACCACACACACACACACACACACACACACACACTAGTATTACTGTAGAACCTTCATTGATGTCCTTTAAAGAGCCCTCAGGGTCCAGTAGTGATCAGGAATTGGTCTCTAAATGATCAGTTGATTGACTGATCTCCTTCCATCTCCGACCTTTTCTTCCTCCTCGTCTTCCTCTTCTTTTCTCCAGTGGTTGATGGAGCATAGATGGTGGAAGCGTCACCCGAATAATCTTTAATCTGAGCTCCACCTGCGCAGACGGTCTCGTAACACAGTCCAGACTGAAGGAACACAAACTAAATAAATTCACCACCTCTGCTTGATAAAAGGGGGCTGGAGCCTATCCCAGCTGACACTGGGTGAGAGGCAGGGTTCACCCTGGACAGGTCACCAGACTATCACAGGGCTGACACATAGAGACAGACAACCATTCACACTCACATTCACACCTACGGACAATTTAGAGTCACCAATTAACCTGCATGTCTTTGGACTGTGGGAGGAAGCTGGAGCACCTGGAGGAAACCCACGCTGACACAGGGAGAACATGTCAGAGCACCTGGAGGAAACCTACGCTGACATGGGGAGAACATGTCAGAGCACCTGGAGGAAACCCACGCTGACACAGGGAGAACATGTCAGAGCACCTGGAGGAAACCCACACTGACACGGGGAGAACATGCAGCCACTGAAAGAATTCTAACCAGGAGAAGTTTCAGCTGGTTGTAATCTGCAGTCCTCACTGATAGATGCCACCGAATCTCTATAAATCTTACAAACTGGAGTTTTAAACCTGTCAGGCTGCGCTGTGCTGATGTACGACGTGTATGTTGTCTATGTAAATGTTGTTTGAGTGCACACATCATGACAACAGCAGTGTAGCAGAGTAGCTGCATATGTTCATGACAAGATATTGTAGAGACACAGTTTTACTGTTGAAACACAAATACACAGAGGACAGAATCTTCTCCATCGTTCCAATCGATCCTGACGCTAAAATCAATCTTTTAAACTAAAGCATTGTATGGATATTTTGGTATTGATCCGTCAACGCCCTCATGAGACTTGACTCAGCACTTGTTTGTCTTGATGTGAAGTCGCTGACTTAAAAAAAATCAATGACTTTGTTCCTCTGCTGCGACACAGAGCAGCACTTTACACTTAACAGCTGCTTTCATTTATGGAAATGTAAACCATGCAGACTGTTGTTCATTTCCTCCTCTCTCGCATATTTAACATCTGACAGCTGATGAAACCGACTTCCTGCTTCACCAATTTGCTGGAACTTGAGCCGAAACCCAAAATGAGGATTAGCAGCATGTGAAACTGTCGTCGCTCTTGTGAGGGCAGAATGAATCCTCCCGTTCCTGTCTCTGACGCCAGCGCACTCAAACTGTGAAGCGCTGATTTAAAAAGCATCCTGTTTCTAACAGATGCATCATTTTGGATGTAAACCTGGTGTGAAGACGCTCAGTGGGCAACTGCAGCTCAACCAGCCAAACATCATATTTTATTCATCGAACACAACTGATGTTTTAACCTGAACATGTTTCTTCACCTCATGCTGCAGGTCACCTGTTGGCTGCTGTTAACGCCTGATTTCATTCTCACAGCGGTGAAATGTGTCCTGATGTGTCTTTCCTTGGAAAAAGTAGATTAGCTTCGGGCCAAGACGGAAACGTTCAGGATCAAATGATTTTAAAGAAAACCTTGGAGCCATTGATAAATGAGGTTTTGGTGTTGCAGGAAATTAAAAGCCTTTATGTGTCCGTTAAATGGGGCAACAGCTCGATTTTAATTAGAGCAGCGGTCAAATCCATCAGTCTTATAATCATCTACCTCATTTTACTGTTTTAGTTTCTGTCTATTTTGTGGTCTTTAAAGAAGCTCCCTTGAGGCTTGTGTTGATGGGGGAAGAAGAAGTATTACATGCATTGCCATGACACCACAGTAACAACCAGACAAACCAGTGACCAGAGGTGGTGGTGGTGGTGGTGGTGGGGGGGGGGCATGACTGTTCAGTTCACTGCTCTAGCAACTCAAATTCAGCCAAGGCAAACCCCAGAGGTGGCGGTCTGACCCTGGACCGCCCGACTCCCTGCAGGCTGATCAGCAGCTTCCTGTTGCTGGTTAGACCGAGCGCTGACGAACGCCGGCCACCAGCACGCTGACACCGGCTGTGCTGACGTCTCTGCAGCTGTTAGTGAAGCTCAGATCAGACCAAAGATTCATGATGAGACAAAATCATTTTACAACCTTGCAGAGAAAAGTCGCAGCAGTTAATACGGCCGCTGCAGTTACTTTACAACATTCCACCACTGAACACTGATGAATTATTAAAGTTCTGTCAGTCTGTGTGAAAGTGTAAAAAGAAGTCACATAGAAATAAACCTGAAAATGCCGCCCTGCGTCCGGCCCTCCTGCTCCTTCTGCTCCTCCTGCTCCTCCTGCTCCTTCTGCTCCTCCTGCTCCTTCTGCTCCTTCTGCTCCTCTTGCTCCTCCTGCTCCTTCTGCTCCTCTTGCTCCTCCTGCTCCTGTACCTCTGTGGGCGATAACAACCTGCTGACGGAGGCTTTTTTTTAAAGGGATAAACAGACTCTGGAGGAGGCTGCTTATTGGATCTCTGTGACAGCGCAGCTGACAGGAGCTCCAGAGAAATAAAGAGAATCATATCAGCTGTAGTGAGTTGATGGATGGTCCATCGATGACTCACTGAGTCTCTGCAGGTTTGTCAAATACAAACACCCCGCAGACACAGGAAACACACACACAGAACATATACGGCACATGTGAGGAACAGCTAAACCAACCTGTGTGTTGAAGATGGCGTCAAGGACAAGATCACAGCTTCTAAAGTCTGTCAGGTTTCACTTCCTGTAACCATTATTCTCCTCTTCTTTGTTGGTTTCTGTTTCCAGTTTTGACAACAGCCTGACAGAACTTCCTGTGATTGGTCAGAAAGTCCAAAAAAATGTTTTCACGCCAGAAACAAAAAGAAACAAAGAGCGACAAAGACTCTTCTCGTTGCCTGGGGAGGTTTCACACCTGTGATTCTGTTTCAGTCAAACTGAGAAGTTCAGACACTCAAGGAGATCATGCCAATGTGAGCTCGTCACATGCATTACCGCTTTTCAAAATAAAGTTTGTTTTCACAGGAAGTGACCCATTAAACGCAAACAGTCTCATTTCAAAATTAACACAGGAAAAAAAATCTTCTTGTTTTTTGGTTTACTTTTAGGTTTAGGCAACAAAAGTACATGGTTAGGTTTAGAGAAAAAATGTTGGAGGCACCAAACGGCACACACAAAAAAGACGACAAAGAGATAGAAAGGAACTGCAAAGAGACGTAAATTAAACACAAAACAGAACAACCACAAGGAGAAACAAAATGATTATGTCAGAAAGACACACACAACTACATAAAGACAAAACAACCACAGCAAGATACAAAACCACAATGATGCATAACAACTCCAACGAGACATTCCCATATGTGAATTCTTAGATTGATCGATGGACTGCGTTCTTTCATCTGCGTAACACTGCAATAATTAGACCTAACGCGTCTCAAAAAGATGCAGAAAATTGGTCCCTGCTTTTGTCACCTCCAAACTGGATTAGTTTAAGTCCCTGTCATCAGGTAGCTCTAATAAGTCTCTGAAAACTCTCCAGCTGATCCAGAACGACAGGAACTAAGACACAATAAATCTGGCTGAGGCAGGAATCTCAGAGACGAATATCTCCAAACCAAGACACACAGTAAAACCAAAAATGACAGAAAACCACCTGAAGCTGAAGATCTGAGATCAGATCCTGACAGCTTCATGTTGCTCGGACTGGTTCCTTGAACACATCGGGAGTGGACTTCATGTGACTCTGACAGGAAGTTGCTGAAGTGCAGAATAATGATGTGACCTGCAGGCTGCACTCAGATCACCTTTACTTCATCCTTCACGGTGTGTCAGCGACTCTGATAGCATCAGCAGGAAGCTTCAGGTAGAAGTAAAGACTCGGGCTGCAGCAGGTCTGCGTCCTCTCTAACAGGAAGTGTTGGTCCTGTTGGCCTCGGGGCTCGGCAGCAGTCGTCTTCTGTCACTGATGGAAACGGCTTTGAAAAAATGGCAAAGAGCATCTTGATGGCAGTTTTTTCTCTCCCCAATTTCATGAGAGCAGATTGCTTCAGTCAGACTGTGTGGCAACGCTGACGCAACCTCACAGCAACATGTAGAGAGCAGATGAGGCGAGAGATGAAATCCACGACCCGACATCCAGCAGAGGGTTTAATTCAGTGTACAGTGACTCCACAGGGTTAACGCTGCAGTCTGAGGTCACATTCAGTAACATCTGAGAGCAAAGTGAAGCTCTAAATGTTCCTTATTCTCCTCAGTCTGCTGCCACAGGCATGACTTAAGGATTTAATTACTCAACTGAAGGTCACAACACCTCCCTCGTCCAAACACGGGTTTAAAATTGTTGCTGCCTCCTTTTTCATGACTGTCGAGGCGACTTCAGGCTTCACCTACATTCTCTTATTATATAACTACCTGCAGTTATAAACCACTGTTACTTCCCAGGACAGGAGTGTTTCAGCCATAGTTAACGTGTTTGTCCATTGTTTGGTCTGTGACGTAATAGGTCAACAGGAAAAAGGTCCAATACTAACAAGCTGAAAGGGGGCATATCTCCACCTATCGTAGAGGAGTCACACACACTTGGCTCAATAAATGGATTCCCCTCCCGTGCTTGTATACTGGGACAAGGACAGTAGGCCAGTTAGATGTCCTCGTCCAGCTGGGACTGTGGCTCCACTTCACTGTGACTGGAAGCGCACTGACTGTCATGGTTTACTGGGACATCATCAGTAACATGTGATTTTCATGCTCAGACAGGTGAAAATATCTGCTGAGTGCTTGACAGAGTTTTATCCAAGCAACCTGGTGCTGTACTTTTTCTTTATTTAAGGGAAATGTGACTAATTGATTTAAGAGAGTTTGACTTCTCTGAAAAGGTAGCAGGATGCGTGTTTTACATTTTATGAAGATCCTGGATTACTATGAGAAAAACTTTCATAATTTGGAGATCAAGTGATCATATTTTAATAAGCAGTATTTCTACTGTGAGACTTTGGTTATCTCTGACATGGATGGTCCTCATATTGCATGTTCTGGCTCACTGTCAGACTATCACGGTTTACACGGACATATCATTCATGTTAATAGTAACATCTGTGTTTTCCAACCTGGTCTCACTCTGAAGTCATGGAACACTGGTGCTTGGTCAGTGACTTCCAGCATCAGACACCAATGAAAAAAAGTCGTCCTTTCATGACGGCATGATACATGGCTGGATGGGTCCAACAACCACGGATAGTCACCCAGGAGGCCGGTGTTCACTTCCTGTGAGATTGTAAAGCCAGACCCTGTTCTTTTTTACAAAACCCAACCATGTGTGTGTTGTTGAAGGAAAAAAACATCAGTTGGTGGTGTTGTACCAATGTAGTGCTTTTATTTTGAAAGAGACTGTATCAAACTGTACATTTCCTGTGAAAACAGAAGTGTATTGTGAAAACAGACAATGCATGTAACAGGCTGAAGTTGACACGGTGTCCCAGAACGTCAACAACCAACACACCCAGGGTACCTTGGACGTCACGTCATGTGAGACATGAGACGTCAGTCGTCAGACATGTGACGAGGTCACAGTGAGGATGTGTTGGATTTTCTTGCTCTGACAAGTCAAAAAGGTCTGCAGTGAAAAGGGTTTAAAACGTTTACAGTAATTTACAGAGTTGTATTCGAATAACCTGACCTTTAATTTTTATCATTTAAGAGAATTTTGAAAATGTGAAATTTAAGAGTGAGTCGTCCTGTCAGCAGCTGATCTGTTGTGCATTTTGTGAGAGACGTGGTCATATTACAAAAACACAGATGATTTTGACCTCCAGCATGCGGTGATGCAACAGTTCTGTGAGCTAATGAATGAATACAATCATTAATCTTGTCGTGATGTGTTTAATGACTCTGAACAAACTGTATTTAGTGTTTCTGTGGAGCTGAGAGGTGACCTGACAGCGCTGGTTAAAAAAGGGTCTTGGTATTTAAAAAGTGGGAACAGAGGGCATGTTTGAACCAGCAGCAATTAAAGAGCATCAGCATTCATAAATTCTAATGCAGTCGGGTGGCTGAGAGTTACTGAAGGCCAGCTCGCTAACCTTTATTCAAATCAGGACGCAGAGAGGCGCCGGTGGCAGCGCTGCAAAAACACTTTGAGTTTTAGGAAGAAAAAAGTGTCGCTTCACTGCAGCGTCCTGCACTCACTGATTTATGAATGATAAAGTGATGAAACAGAAACTCTGACCTTGTGAGGCTTTTAGAAATCATCTCAAAGGGTCTGAGAGAGTTTGGAGGACAAACGTGAGAAACTGTTAGACTGTCTCTGTCACAAACAATCAGCTCCTCTTCTGAGATCTCAACAAACACTGTCAGTTTCATCAAGGTTTATTTCAGCACTCAGTGACTCAGAATTTATTTACCAGACTAATCCAGTCATTCATTTAGATTCAAACATCTTATTTTTTATGCTCCAGTGATGTGGTTAGATATTATTTTTTGGAAACACCAACTCATTCCCATCCCAACTCATCAAATACAGTCGCTCTGTCAGTGGACCAATACGTCAAAAGATGAGACGCTGCGTCAGTTTGGACATTCAGGGACGTCATCATCTCAACTGACGCTTGTTACATGTTTTGTGTCTTTTTCTTTTGAGGGTGTCTCACATCATATACTTCTGTACTCAACACTTAATACTGTGAGTGCACTGAGTGCGTTCACACTGCATAATACGGTAAAATGCAGTGTACTACGGGTGCACTCAAAATGGTCAAGAAGTTAAGTGTGGAATGACGGACACTTGTCCGCCTTAGCGCTTGCCATCTTTGTGACATACTGTACTGGTTTTCAACTTTTGACATGGCGGCTGGAGACAACACGGAGCCTGAGCTGCGCTGTACAGATGGAAGTTATACATGACTTTGGTTGTTCTTTTATCTCAGACATGTTAGGATGTTACATACTTTGACATGTTTCGGTGGAAACTTGCGCCTTCCTCAGAAGCAGTGGCGGTTCTGGGCCAGTTTCAATGGGGGCCATTTTATATCTGGCTGATTTTTGGAGACTATGGCGGGGCAAATTAGTCAATGTATGGGAAACACTGTATTTAAACAATAGAAAACTCTGTGACCGTCCTGTTTCCGCCGAAACATGTCAATGTATGTAACATCCCAACATGTCTGAGATACAAGAACAACTAAAGTCATTATCAGAAACTAAAGACATAATGAACACCATTGAACTGGAAGTTACACGTTTCTGCACTGAGTACCAACAGTTCTGTCAAATTGAAGCCATCAGTAATGTTTGTTGGGGCTGTGATGATTAAGTATCGCAAACAATAATGCAAGTGCTAATGTTAGCTAGCAAGCTAACATTAGCACTCGCTAGTTAGCAAACTTGCTCCTAGCTACAATGGCAAATTCTAATCAGCAGTGATGCTGCAGCGTAAGTTTGGTTCTATGTGTGGGTGGAGATAGCGGTCAAACGTTAGCGATAATGCTCCACTGTCTGTTTGCAACTTGGCGTTTAAAAAAGAGGAAAAAAAGCCGTCGTCACGTCTGTAAGTGCAAAACAGCAGTGCACAATCTGAGACAACACTACCCTGTTGAAATTAGTGCACCATGCAAGAAGTACGTAGCCTACATACTACATTGAAGTTTATTTACAGAAGTATGAGATTTGAGACACACTATTGTTTTAGGTTAATTTCCTTAATTTTAGGCAACTGCAGTCCCTGCTGAATTTAAAAAAAATAAATAAAAAAAAATCATGGTTTGGCTTGAAATAAATATTGTTCCAGCGTCTTTAAGTCATGTGATGTCACATCTGTCGCTAGCGCAGCATTTTACACAAATTAGCACACTGTGTTGTTCTTAAAATATCTCCACTGACTTTTAGTTTTACACAGGAAACAAACAGCGGGCTCTGGGGTGAAAGTCCAGAGTTTGACCCTTCACCTCCCCTCCCACCCTATACTAACTTTCTCACTCTTTATACAACAGTACTTGCTGTCAGTGTTCCTAATTGAAGGAAAATGTGAGGACTGACTTCTTTCAGAGTCTGAGTTGCCTGGTTTTTGGGGGGAGTCTTTCTGTTGTTCACCACAAACCACTCCCATGACAAACTGCCCCTGAATGTTGAACTGTTCCTTTACATGAAGCTTCACCCTCGTTCTTCCACCTCATGATGTACTCCACCACGTCCACACCGATGTCATGTGAAGTCTCTTTCCACGAGTTTACAGCCATTTGTGAGTCTTTGTAGTGGGGTGACGAAGAGTCGTATGAATGCACGTATTTGCGGACCTCGATCAGCCTCTCCTCCATTTGGTCCATGTTCACAGATTGAAGATTGAGCACCCGCAAATGCACTGCAGGAAATATGCGGCCTACAAGCCGACCAATCACCAATCAAAGTTTTTGTGGTCTGCGTCGACGCGTAGTTACAACTCTGGGGAGGTGCACATCAGGCTACGGCAACGTGGAGCCCATGCCATTCAACACAGAAGTATAAATTAGGTGTCAGACTGTCAGGTGAGCAGTGTGTTCCTCAGTAAAAATGTAATGAGACAGTTCAGGTCTGAGCTGACATTTGATTCTCGGCCATCATTCGTATTAAAATATAAAGTTTCATGAGTTAATTGGACGTTGAGGAGAAAGTTAACTCCACATTTAAACTTTAGAGGAGCTCTCAGAAACACCTGGAGGGTTTTGTCTCTAATAGCTGCAGACGTCCTGAAGATAATGAGGTAAATATTAGACTGACGGAGAGCTCACAGGCTCTGGACAGACATTTAAATACCCTCACGTAGCCTTGTCAGGTTTATTCAGGTTTATTTAAGAGGCTCAAAAATACACAAGGAATAAATAAACTCAGCAAAACAAAACTGTTCAGAAGACGCTGAAAAATAAATGTTTATTACAGAGTCATTTGTCGAGACCCAAAGACCTGATTACTTTCAATCCAGTGAAGCAAAATAAGTTGCATGTTTCAAACGTATCTAATAAATGTTTCTAATGTGACGTCGTACATAAGCTGACTGTCGTCTGAGGTGGAGAATATGGTGTGTCACCTCGGCGAGATGGCTGCCACGCTGGAGACCACTGTGACCTCGTCACATGTCCACGTTTGGTCATGGACTTTCCACGTCCACATATGACGTCCAAGGTACCCTGGGTGTGTTGGTTGTTGACGTTCTGGGACGGCGTGTCAACTTCAGCCTGTTACATGCATTGTCTGTTTTCAAAATACACTTCTGTTTTCACAGGAAATGTACAGTTTGCATACAGTCCCTTTCAAAATAAAAGCACTACGTCAGTACAACACCAACTGACGTTTTTTTTCCTTCAACAACAAACACGTGGTTGGGTTTAGGAACAAAGAACAGGGTTTGGCTTTACAATCTCACAGGAAGTGAACACAGACCTCCTGGGTGAAAGTCGGTGGTCCATGCACCACCCCTCCCAACCTCCCCACTCAGACTTCCGCCACCTTAACTTTCGTTGTTGTCCCGCCACGTCTCCCCCTGATGCCATCAGGCGCCATTAAACAATAACAGCAATCAGCCAGGTATCATGCTGACATGAAAGGACGCCTTTTTTGTTGATGTCTGATTGATGTCACCAACCAAACGCCAGATCTTGATGACTTTGGCGTGAGAGCAGGCCCCCAAAACCTGGATACTTTAAGCCAAATCATCATCTTTTCCAAACCACAACCAAGTGCTTTTACCGCCTAAACCCAACTGCACGTCAGCCAGTGTGTCGCTAAAATGTTCATTTTCAATATATACTGGCTTCATAATAACAACACACAAATGTAACGTATCAGTGGTTCACAGAAATCTACGATGTCAACATGTTCTTCTGGTGATTGATTTTGATTTGTTTTTCCACCAAGAAAGCAAAACCTTGTGGCAGTACTGATTCCCAAATTTCAGCAGGAAGAAGTGTGAGAAGCAGTTACCAACCACATAATAAAATATATATATTCACATGTAGAAACAAGTCTCACAGGAGTCTTTACAATGAAAATACCTCCAGATCAATAATATTTAAAAAAATGCCTCTTTGATATCGAACAAATGTGTTTATAGGTGGGTACTAGTTATGTTGGGTCTTAATAAAATAAAATAATAAATAGGTGATTGTTTGGTGAGCTAAACTCTTGCACATAAACAACCACAGGGGTAACCAGATGCAGGTGACCCAGTGTAAAGGGATTCTTTAATATTCCCTCCACTGAGATTTAAGATGCTCTAAACCACCCGCTCACAGCTCAGAAAAAACCAGCACTGAATCATCAAACAGACCCAGAGACCAGAGTTTCTGTCTGACAGCTAACATGAGGTCTGCACTGGACTGATGAAGGGTCAGAATGTCCTGAGTGTCCTCACCTTTCATGAGCCCTAAGGACGGGCGTCCTCACACCCTGATTGGTCCAGAGGGGAAACACACCAAGCTGCTCTCCAGTCTTCATTAGGAGTCGATGCCTACACCCTGCACAACAGGTGATCTGAATTACCCTCCAATCAGCTCCGGGGAGCCGTGACATCCAGCCAACGTGAACTGGAAACTGCTACAACTTCACATGAACTGTTCACCCACGAAATGATCATCTGTATATCAGTTACTCACAGCGGGTTGGGTTACATTTGGAAAGAAAACACACTCCTCCACAATGAACGTAAAATCCAAAAAAGGGTTTTCTAAACAAAGTGAAGTAAAGAGGGACCACATTTAACAGCAAAACTATATAAAAACATCTGTTTAGAAACTCACACAACCCCTGCAGTATAATCTGAGTCTCTTTTGTCCAGTTGTATGTTTAGTGCTTCACAAACAGGCATTTTAAATTAGATTGCTTTATTGTCATTGTACAGAACATACAACGAAATTCAGTTGCATTCAAGATCGGACTCAGAATAAAAATAAATAAATGGAAAGTGAGAATAAATAAATAAATGCATTCATCCATCACACATACACAGTAGACAGACCATACACTCATCATGCCAACGTATGCAGTTAAAAGATTATGAATTAAACACTTCTACCAGTAGCACCCTGAGCTACACATGCGTATGAGCTTTGCTTGAGTTCAAACACATACAGGTGCTCAGGTGCTGCTCAGCTGTGCACGAGATTGTTTGTACTGACGTGTTATAAATCATGATGCTTTAGTGAAAATGTATGTGCATAAAAAAATACTGCTCACATGACTGGATAACTGAGACTTGGATTATACTGCATGAGATGTGACAGTTTGTAAAAAGATCTTTTTTAAATAGTGTTGCTGTTGTTAAATGTGTTCCCTGGTAACTTCAGTTCATGACGAGTGTTCCCCTTTTTTGGGTTCTCTGTTCCCCTCAAAGGCGGAAAAATAAAGATTTCTTCACCAATTCAACGTAACACCAGCTGAGTAACTGATGTTCAAATGGTCATTCTGTGGGTGTTTCTCATAATCCGATCTCACAACACAGTTGTCTGACGCTTGATCAGTGTCATACAGAGTCAGCCACTGACACATAAAGCTGTCCTTTCACGTCACCATGATAGGCGACTGGTTACCATTATTGTTTAATGGCGGACAGTGGTGTCAAGGGGAAACACGGCGGTACAACAACGAAAGTTAAGGTGGCAGAAATCCAAGTAAGGTGGTCGGGAGGGGTGGTGGACGGGCCCAACCACCAACTTTCACATAGGAAACCGGTGTTCGCTTCCCGTAAGGTTGTAAAGCCAAACGCTGTTCTTTTTTCCTGAACCCAACCACGTGTTTGTTACTGAAGGAAAAAAACGACAATTTGTGGTGTTGCACTGACGTAGTGCTTTTATTTTGAAAGAGGCTGTATTCAAACTGTACATTTCCTGTGAAAACAGAAGTGTATTTTGAAAGCAGACAATGCATGTAACAGGCTGAAGTTGACACGGCGTCCCAGAACGTCAACAACCAACACACCCAGGGTACCTTGGACGTCATATGTGGACGTGGAGAGTCCATGACCAAACGTGGACGCAGATCACAGTGACCTCTCAGTAGCTATGTTTCCATCCAAAGTGATTGGAATCATTGGGAAATGTGCATTAAAAGAAATACGAATCCTGTGTGTTTCCATTAAATGTACAGACTTTGGTGAAAACTACAAACTCGCACGAGTTTTCCGCAGAACCGGAAACAAAACAAGTCTCGCATTCTTCTTCTTCTACGTTTTCTGGCGGTTGGCAACCAGCTTGTAAATGCATTACCGCCTTCCCGACCCGGAGTGTGGATATCACCATGGAGAGAGGTGCGCTACGTCAGACTTAATTCGAACATAACTGTTTCCATCCCCCGTTTTGCGAATCAACATTTTTTCGAATCAACGAAAAGCTGGCTAAAGCGAGCGTATTTTAGTTTGTGCGAATCAGGGGATTTTAATTTGAATTTTGGCGTTTCCATCATAATTTTCCGATGAGATACTTCTAGACGCGCATCTAAACAGGCTGATGGAAACATGGCTAGTGACCTATCAGTGAAATACTGATGCTGTCAGTTCAGTTTGTTTTTGGGAGGTGGGTTTGACAGAAACTTTAATTCAGTAAATTAATCTCAAAATTAGTTTGTGATTTCAGACAGAATCTGATTCACTGATTTATAAAATGAAAGCAGGAATCCCTTCAGATGTTTTTTTCCTTTTTTGAAACAGGAACATTTTGTGAAATGACAAAAACTATCAGAGTCAGAGTTTGGAGGTGAAGTGTGGATAAGTGGACAGAGGCAGAGGGAAGTTTGATGACGTGTTTTAACTCAGGAATAAAGTCAGAAATCAAAACTTCTGAACAACAAACAGAGGAAAGATTGAAAGCTGAAACACAAAGTGACTGACAGCTGAGCGTAATCAACAATCAGCTCAGCTGGACACACTGACACTAACGAGGCTGTCACCACACTGAGCAGGTTGACTTGTTTTTTAAAGCTTTGCCTTGTTTTGTCCCTTTTTATTCTAATCCATCAGATTGTATGTGGAAACAGGAAAGAAGGATCTCTGCTCATCTGACACAGGCCGGACTGAGAAACCTGAAATATTCTGCAGCTCAGATTGAAAGACCCACTGAGGCGTGAAGAAAATGAAACTGGATAGATAGATAGATAGATAGATAGATAGATAGATAGATAGATAGATAGGTGTTTCTTCATATCATGCAGATATATTGATGATATTATCTGCTGCTGCTCTGACACTGTCTTTATGAAAGCGATTTATTTTTCCCTCCTCTCAGATTTCTAATAAAGTTCCAGACTGACTGCAGATCAGTTTTCATCTTCAGATAGACAGACAGACAACTATTAATATCACTTATTTAGAGGCTAAGCATCAAACGAAGGACAGAACTCGTGCCTGAGAGCTGCCAGAGAAAGACGAGAGACTGCCGATCTTCAGTTTGACAAATTAATCATCACAGCTCAGAGAGACACATAAACCCAAAGTAAAAAAGGAATGTGGGGCGTAATGTTTTGTGAGAGACCCAGGGGTGGAACACAAATTTTGATAACTCACGTCAGTGTTATCCGAACTACCCTGGACAGGACTGAAAGCAGCTCATGGTCATGTTCACAGTCTGAGAAACAAATATCAGGTGTATTGATCATAAATAATATCCATATTTCAGCAGACACTGACCTGGATTATACATCATCTGATAATACAGTGAATATTCAGAGTTAGGGATAGGAACTTGCAGAGAGGAGGGGTTGCCAACACATTCAGAGTCACATCCCAGTAAAGACGAGTCGAGTCTTCAGGCCTGACAGTGTGGAGGTTCTCTGGCTACAGCTTCACTCGCCATGTCAAACCATCACTGGCTAGATGCTGTCACAGGCCACCATGAGCCGACAGCTTGTATCTGAGTGGCTGTGTGACATGATCAACAGTGTTTATGACAATGGAAATTAAATATTCCCCCGGCCTAAACCAGGCTGTGAAGCACCCACATGTACAGCAAGGTTCTTAATAGATGGTCAAACCTGCCCGACTATGAGCTTGTACTTCAATAATGAAATTAATTATTCATTTGGTCCGTCTCAT